>NC_088919.1:75449595-75784595 GCF_963576675.1 Euphorbia lathyris | reverse complement strand
TATCTGATTCTCGGCCGAGAATATAAATTCTCGGTAAGATCAGAAAATTCCTTACCTGTTTGGACAATTCTGAAAATGTAAATTCTCAACTGAGAATCCCAAATTCTCAGCTGAGAATCACTGAATTTCTTCTAATTCGAACTATTAACCTAAAATCTGATTAAAAATATGACTTAAACATATTTTCATGTGTCTAAATCTTAATATAAAGTCATCTAATAACTAAAAATCATAAAAATGACATGTGTAAAAATAAAATAAAATAAAAATAAAAATTTTAACTAACAAAAATTAAAACAAGAACAAAATAAAGGAAAAAGCATACAAGAAGAAACAATTTAATCTTTATTAAATTTTTGTTATGAAATCAGTCTCCTTAATTGGAGCATTTTCATAATAAATTTTACATCTATTACTGTTAACTTTAAAGCGAACTTCGTCATGTCCTTCAAGTTCTAAAGATCCATAGTCGAATGTTTTAACGACTAAATATGGTCCTGACCATCTGGACCTAAGTTTACCTGGAAACAACCGGAGTCGTGAATTAAATAACAGCACCTTATCTCCAATGCTAAAGCTTTTGACTTTAATCTTGGCGTCGTGCCATTTTTACACTTTTTTTTTATATATTTTTGCATTTTCGTAAGATAAATGACTTAACTCATCCAACTCATTTAAGTTGAGCAAACGTTTCTTACCTGCTTGTTGCAAATCAAAGTTAAGTGTTCTAATAGCCCAATAGGCTTTATGCTCTAACTCTATTGGTAAATGACATGCTTTCCCATACACTAATCGATATGGTGTCATTCCTATTGGTGTTTTAAATGCAGTACGGTATGCCCATAACGCATTGTTAAGTTTACAAGACTAGTCTCTCCTTGAAGACGAAACTGTTTTCTCTAGAATCCATTTGAGTTCTCTATTTGATATTTCCGCCTGACCATTCGATTGAGGATGGTATGGCGTAGATACGCGGTGGTGTACTCCATATTTTCTCATAAGTGTTTCAAAACTTCGGTTTATGAAATGGGTACCTCCATCACTTATAATGATTCTAGGGCATCCAAATCTACAAAATATGTCCTCAAGAAACCTAACAACAACCTTAGAATCATTTGTCGGGGTTGCAATTGCTTCAACCCACTTTGAAACATAATGTACGGCTACTAAAATATAAGTTTTACCAAAAGAAGGGGGAAAAGGTCCCATGAAATCGATCCCCCACATGTCGAAGACTTCAACTTCTAATATGTTTGTGAGAGGCATCTCATCTTTCCTTCCTAAATTCCTGGTTCTTTGACAATTGTCACAACAAATAATAAATGAACGAACGTCCTTAAACAACGTAGGCCAAAAGAATCCACATTCTAATATCCTAGCTACTATTTTACTAACGCCGTTATGCCCTCCATAAGAGCTAGAATGACATTCTGACATTATAGATCCGTATTCATTTTCACTAACGCATCTCCTAATCATACCATCTCCACAAGTTTTGAACAAGAAAGGATCTTCCCAAAAATACTTTTTGATGTCAGAAAAGAACATTTTCTTTTGGTGGAAATTTAACCCTTCTGGAACAATGTTAGCTGCGAGATAATTTGCTATATCCGTATACCACGGTGACATGACACTCTTTATTTGATAGAGATATTCATCAGGGAAATCATCTCGTATACTGATAGTTTCACCTATAGGACCGTTTTCATCTTAGAGTCTTGATAGATGATCGGCGACAGGGTTTTCTACTCCCTTTTTGTATTTAATTTCTATATCAAATTCTTGTAATAACAAAACCCATCTAATCAGACGCGGTTTTGCATCTTTTTTAGCAAATAGATACCTTAAAGCTGCGTGATCGGTATAAATAATAACTTTAGATCCTAACAGGTACGACCTAAACTTATCACATGCAAAAACTACCGCTAGCATTTCTCTCTCGGTTGTGGTATAATTTAATTATGCACCTGACATTGTGTGACTAACATAACAAATAACATGAAGTTTCTTATCCTTCCTTTGACCTAAAACACATCCGACGGCTAAATCACTTGCATCACACATTATTTCAAAAGGTGAATCCCAATCGGGTTTAGCAATAATGGGTGTACTGACTAAAGCTGCTTTCAATGTTTCGAAAGCTTTAACGCAATCTTCATTGAAATCAAAGGTTGAGTCTTTCATTAATAAATTAGTAAGTGGTTTGGAAATTACAGAGAAGTTTTTTATAAATCGTCTGTAAAAACCTGCATGTCCTAAAAACGATCTTACTCCCTTAACAGTAGTTGGAGGGGGTAATTTTTCTATTACTGAAGTTTTTGCTCTATCCACTTCTAATCCTTTTTCAGATATTTTATGACCTAAAACAATTCTCTCGTCAACCATGAAATGACATTTTTCCCAATTTAATACTAAATTCATTTCTTCACACCTAGACAAAACTTTATCCAAATTCTGTAAACATGCATCGAAAGAATCTCCATAAACGGAAAAATCATCCATAAACACTTCCATGATGTCTTCAATGAAATCATTAAAAATCGCAGTCATACAACGTTGAAATGTTGCTGGTGCATTACATAGACCAAAGGGCATTCTCCTATATGCAAAGGTTCCATAAGGACATGTGAAGGTTGTTTTATCTTGGTCATCCGGGTAAATATAAATTTGAAAGAATCCGGAGTAACCATCTAGAAAACAATAGAAAGCATGAGCAGCTATCCTTTCGATCATTTGATCTATGAAAGGTAGAGGAAAATGATCTTTCCTGGTTGCTTTGTTAAGGTTCCTATAATCTATACAAACCCTCCAACCGGTGGTGGTTCGCGTAGGTATTAATTCACCCTCGTCATTCCTTACTACAGTTATGCCTCCATTTTTAGGTACACAATGGATTGGACTGACCTATTCACTATCTGAAATAGGATGAATGATTCCATTGTCTAAAAGTTTAGTAATCTCATTTTTGACTACTTCTTTCATGTTCGGATTTAAGCCTCTTTGCCTATCTGCTTTAGGTGGCTTATCTTCTTCTAAGTGAATTCAGTGCATTACAATACTAGGATTAATTCCTTTTAAGTATGAAATTTTCCATCCCATACTTCCTATCCTATTTCTAACAACTTCTTTCAATTTTTCTTCTTAAACATGTGTTAATTTCACTAGTACAGAAATAACCTATGACCACGGCTTATTTGTCACGGTTCTATTAGAAACCGTGGCAAATAATGTTATTTGCCACGGTTCTGTTAGGAACCGTGGCAAATAATGTTATTTGTCACGGTCCTATAAGGAACCGTGATAAATAACACCTTATTTGTCACGGTTCCTACAAAGACCGTGGCAAATAAGGTGTTATTTACCACGGTTTCATACAACCATGGCATAAAGTACCTTATTTGCCACGGTTGTTATTAAACCGTGGCAAATAAGATTATTTACCACGATTCCTAACAGAACCATGGAAAATAATAATAATTCAATATTAAATATAATTAAATATTTATTTATCTAATCTAATTAATTTATTTAATTAACTTATTTTTTTTGGTTAAGCCATCCGGTACTCCGAACCATATTGGTCGACTAATCCGGATTCGGAGCGGGTCCAAGGATTATGGTATTTAAACCCCTCCCAATCGCCGTTGTTAACTTATTTAATAATTTATGAATTTTATAACTTAAATTATATATAGCATAAAGAATTTTCAAAATTTAGTTTAAATATATAACCAAAATTATGTTTAATAGTTTTGATTTAAATTTTTTATAATTTTTTATATATAACTTTTATAATAATTCATAATTTTACATTTTTATAATTAATAACATGGATATTTCAATTAATATATAATTCCAAATACTATTTTTTTTATAAATGATAAAAAATAAAAAAATAAAACTAAAATATTATATATGTATTCTTAGTTTCTACCAAAAAAAAATATATGTATTCTTAGTTCTTTAAGGTCACTAGTACAGTTTATATAAAAAAAATAAAGATTCACTAATACAGAGATGGCTTTTGATCAAATGGTTCTGATTTAATCTAACTTAAGATAATTCATCTCAAACTTAATGGGTATTGCTAAATACCGCCCCTAATTTCCGGTTCACCGCACTGTTTTGACCATTATACCCTTGCCACTTTTTTTCCCCTAAAACCTTCAAAACTCTCTCTAGTTTTCTCTCCCGAGCACAAATCCTGGATTTGAAAAAAATGGATCAAAACATTCCCGAAGACAATGAGTTCGAACACGAGGTAATATTACGAGAATTAAAAACGTTATTTAGCATTTTTTTATTTTTTTTTTATTTGGTTTTTGCCTGGGCGGGTGGCGATTACCACCCGTTCCTTAGGACGAACGGATGAACTACCCGTTCGGCCTAAGGAACGGATGGTAATCGCCACCCGCTCCACCCATGGAACGGGTGGTACGCGCCACCCGTTCCACCTTTGGAACGGGCAGTACGCGCTGCCCGTTTCCACCTATGGTGAAACGGGTAGCCTGCCCGTTCAGGCCAATATGGGCAGAAATTGTCCCGAATTAATTTTGAATGGGAGAAATAGCCCTGAAGTATTTTTTTTTGTAATTTTAATGTCAATTTTTCGTATATTCAGGTACCGATAGAAGATTGGAACCCCGATAACATTGATTATAGTTCGCGTTTCATAACGGATACCGTTTTCCCCTCCAATCAGGATGTTATTGATTGGGCAAAAAAAATAGCTATTCAGAATGGGTTTGAGCTTGTAATATCTTCGCACAAAAATGGGGGAAAACAAAAGTTGTTGCGCTGTTCACGGGGTGAACGATATAGAGGTGTTGTGAAAAATGATGAAGATCCTGCAATTAGGAAAAGTAAAACTAAAGCGTGCTGCTGTAAATTTCAGATTAAAGCCTATCAACATGCAGACCTTTCGGGATGGGGGATAAAGGCTAAGGCTGGGTTAACTGGAATGCATAACCATACAATGCGTATGTATCCAGAGGGAAGTCGGCAAATGAGCGGACTCAGTATCGCATCTAAACAAATTGTGCGTGATATGTCTTCAGCTCCAGCAAAGCCTTGTGCTATTTTAGCAGCAGTTAAAGAAAAACACCCAGAGGACAACTCAGTAATTAAACAGATATATAATTACAGGGACAAAATGAGGAGGGACGCGTTTGAAGGTAGAGACCTGGCTAGTCAATTCTACCATATTGCTGTGGAGAACAAATATGTCCATTACACACAGACTGATTCAGGTGTGATAACGCATGTGTTCATGGCACATCCAGAGTCAGTTGATATGTTTAGGACTTACCACTGGTACATCGGCATTGATTCAACGTACAAAACAAACAAGTACAAAATACCGTTTGTTGAGATTGTTGGGATGACGCCATGCAATAATAATTTCAAGATAGCGTATGCTATTGTTAAAGACGAGACCGAAAGGAGCTATCGTTGGATTTTGCAAAGGCTGAAGATTTTGCTTGGGGATGATCTGAACCCGATCGTTGTTGTTAGTGACAGAGAGCTTGGGTTATTAAAGCCGATACAAGAAGTTTTTCCACAAGCAGCGCACTTGCTATGCACTTGGCATATAAATAAGGATGTGGAAGATCGTGTGTATAGAATCATTGGAGATAAAGGCCTTGCCTCTAAATTCAAGAATGGCAAATGGAGAACAATATTAGAATCATTAACCATTGAGGAGTACGAGACCAATCTTATGATGATGAAGGAAAAGATGAGCAGGTTCAAAGGAGTTATCTCGTATGTTGAGGAGACATGGTTGGTGCATAAGGAGAAGTTTGTTGTTGCTTGGACAAAGGAGTTTCTACATTTTGGTAACACAACTACTTGTCGAGTGGAGAGCGAACATGCTAGTCTAAAGCAATGGCTCAATACGGCAACTGGGTCCCTTGACACGGTATGGCAGAAGGTTCACAAGCAGATTGAATCACAAGCAACCAATATAAGGTATTTGCAATTTTTTCTACTGCGATTTTGGAATTTGCATTTAGGGTTGTATCATTTCACTAACTAATAATAATTTTGTCTTCGTATCAGGTACATGCTTGAACAGTCCCGGCTTCGTCAAGCAGTCACTTTCACCGGACGCCCATTAAGCCAACTTGTATTCAAAGTCTCTCATTATTGTCTGCAGTTGTTGAATCAAGAGTTAGAGCGTATGAGAGGGTTGAGCCATGAAGTGTACGTGCGTTGCGGTTGTGTATTGAGAACATCGCATCAGATACCATGTGCATGTGAGCTGAAACGAGCTTGTGATCTGGAACAAATGATCAGTTCTGAGAGTGTTCACGTGTTTTGGAGAACACTTTTAATCAATCATGGTCACACTGATGAAAATGACGGGCGTAATGATCTGAACGAGGAGCATCGATATTTTAAGTCCTTGTGGCCGGTTGCTACCATGTACAATTCTGCTATCATGTTATTTGGCTTCTCAGGTGGGGACACATTAGCGTTGTGTGGTACTATCTTACCATTGTATGCCGCATCGACTGCTACAAGACCATCACGTGAGATTTGTATAGCTCATTTAGGGAATCACTGCCAGCACTACATACGTTTAAATTTATCGCCTAACTTTCCGGTGCCCCCTATAGTACACTGGTGGTTTGTGCACCGAGGCCAAAGCGTTGTAGGATGGGAGCGCTTCTATCAGGATAGGGTGACACAGTGGACCAGATTGGCCCAACTTAGGGGATATTAGTGGTTGATATTCTGTAATGTTACAGGTGAATTCTGATGAATTATGTGTGGTTCTGTAATATTACAGGTGAATTCTGATCCATTATGTGTGGTTCTGTAATGTTACAGGTGAATTCTGATCAATTATGTGTGGTTCTGTAATGTTACAGGTGAATTCTGATGAATTATGTGTGGTTCTGTAATGTTACAGGTGAATTCTGATCAATTATGTGTGGTTCTGTAATGTTACAGGTGAATTCTGATGAATTATGTGTGGTTCTGTAATGTTACAGGTGAATTCTGATGAATTATGTGTGGTTCTGTAATGTTACAGGTGAATTCTGATCAATTATGTGTGGTTCTGTAATGTTACAGGTGAATTCTGATGAATTATGTGTGGTTCTGTAATGTTACAGGTGAATTCTGATCAATTATGTGTGGTTCTGTAATGTTACAGGTGAATTCTGATGAATTATGTGTGGTTCTGTAATGTTACAAGTGAATTCTGATCAATTATGTCGTTGTAATGTATTTTTACAGTTTATGCCGTTTATGTCGTTCTAATGTATTCTTAAATTTGCAATAATAACAAAACGTACCACAAAAAAAAAACAAATTCTCTCATAATAGTACTAAAATATCAATCCACCAAATTCAGTCAAAATAGTACTAAAATACTTCAAAATACAGTCATAACTCACTTGGCCAAATGCCAAGCACCCATAATCTGCTCTAACGACTGCCTATATACAATCGCAGCATCCTCGTCCAGATGACTCATGTGATCCAACACAGTTTCACCCCCGCCAGATAATCGACTAACCCACTGTAAAAAGTAAGGAACAAAAAACAAGGTTAATATCACTTCACATTTCAGTAAATATCATTTCACATTACTAGACCAGTCAAGAAAAACCAAAAATAACTTACAATCTCACTGTTCGAGCGAGTATAAACAGCCGGGCCGGGTGCAACAATCTCCGAAAGTAGACGAGGGTGTGAATGACGGGTGTACCAATGCATGTACTGATCCTCACAATCTGATGGAGTATGTGCTGGAGTGAATACAGACAGTATAAGGACGGACGACTGGGGAAAAGAGTCCCAAATACCCTGCACCATCACAGCTGGCACCTCCACACGATACTTCAAACTGGTCCACGGGCGAACAGCCTTAGAAGGCTGCAATATCGGTCTAGGAATGGTCTGCACATGTCCAAGCTGTCGAAGGCATCGCCCCGGCATGTACGGCTCGATCACATCCCGATACCGTATCCATCCAGAATATAGAGTCCTCGGGGTCTCAGTAATGGCATCAGGGCCATACGGCATCCACATGACCTACAGATGTATAAAATTACATTAACACATACAAGTAATACAAATTTGTTTTAATTGAATAGTATTTATAATTATATAGCAAGTATACCTCATCTGCTGTCAACACATCAAGCCGGGCACGAAATGCTCTCAGCCGCTCATCGCTCTTCTCCATCGATATAGATGGCCACAACGAAGCCCTAGGAAGATCCGGGTCAACTGTAACTGCCTCTCGATGTGGCCTGAAGCAAGGAAAATACTCGTAAATCCAGGACTGGAGCAATGTCATACAACCCGTCATCTGCCCGCAATCTCCTTTGGTAGCAATACCAAGATGACGGTATAGATATGTTAGTGCAGCTGATCCCCAAGAAAGTCCAACGGCTCCAGCCGCCGAGTCCTGCACCTCTAACAGACAAGAAGGTCGGATGCGGTCACCACTCTTGTCTACGAACAAGGTGGAACCGAGCATCAGCCATGTCCAAGCTATAGCCTGGGTCTCAGGAATCCGATCACCTCCACAGTGCTCCATGACGGAAGCGGCTCGTATACCACCAGAAGCATAATGACGGGCATCTAACTTAACCCGAGTCATCCCAAACAAATCCATCACGCACTCCTTAAGCTCATCAACAGTCGCATCAGAAGTGACCATGGCACCATCTATGGGGATGCGCAATATCTCCCACACATCATGCATCAAAATGGTCATCTCGCCAAATGGCATGTGAAATGATGACGTGACTGGCTGCCACCGCTCTACAAATGCCGTGATCAGAGCAGCATCTATGTGACTGTGCATAATACCAGGTAAATGGAACAAGCCAGATGACTCGATACGCGACTGAATCGTCCTGGAAGAACCACTGTACCATAATCTCAGCTTCGTGCAATACCCTGATCTGGTATGACACCTAAGGACGCCCCCATCCTGACCGGCCCATATAGCACATGCAATATGTCCCAAAAAGCTCAGGATCACAACACCATCAAATGGACCCCCGGGGACGGGGTCCTTCACAACCCAGTCATCCTCTACACTCCTCGATCGCTTGCTGCTACCTGAAATTACAGCAAACGGTTTACATTAAATTTTTGGTATATTTTTCAATAATCACGATTAACACAAATACAAATAAACACATTTTTTAATTTCTCTTACCAGAAGAAGATGCTGCGGTAGAAGAAAATCGTCCGTCTCGACCCCTCGTCACGACGCCACGATCTATGGGGATAGTATCAGCACTAGGACGATGCATAGAAGCATCCCCGTCCATGTCTATATCAGCCGCCTCATCCTGTCCCTCAGCACGCTCCGCCTGTGTAGCATGTGCCCTCCGGGCGTCCGCCATGAACCGCTGCTGCTCCGCCCGGTCCCGCCGAGCAGATGCAGTAACAGGACGTGAAGACGTGCGTCTAGGGTCAGCTCCCTCCTGATCCTGTAATATTATTTATTTAGTATATTCAATTTAACATAATTTTTTTATATATATGTTCGGGTCTGCCTACGCCCGGTCTGTACAATTTTTTAAAAAAAAAATTCAAAATTTGCCCCTTTTTGTCCTGGGCGGGTGGTTTACACCACCTGCCCTATGGTCCAAACGGGTGCGGTGCACCAGTCGGCCTTAGGGCCGACCAGTGCGCCGCAAACGTTTGGCCCTTAGGGCAAACGGGTGGCGCATGCGCTCCACCATAAGGTGGAGCGCATGCGTTGTACGCGTTCCACTTTAGGTGGAACGCGTACGACGAGCGATCCACCGCATGGTGGAGCGCGTGCGCCGTGCGATCCACCATACGGTGGATCGCTCGACCCGCACCATCTCCACCTACGGTGGAGATGTAGGTGGAACGCATAGTTCATGCATTCCACCGTAGGTGGAGATGGTGCGGGTCGCCCGCCTACGTCAAATTCTGGGATTTTAATCCCGAATTTGAGCCCGATTACTCACGATTTTGATAATTTTTTTTATGGAAATACTTACCGTAATACCCATGTATCCTTTGCCGATGCCTCCTCTTCGTGCCATCTCGTTTTTGGTCGGTTTTTTTTAGAATGGAAAATAAGTTGAGAGGATTTGAAATATTCAAAACTTATGTTTGAAATAATGAGAAGGGCAAAAGGGTCAATACAGGACGGTGAACCGGAATTTTAGTGCGGTATATAGTCGCCCACAACTTAATTTAACCCTAAACCTAAAGTAGCCCCCATCTTCTCTCTTTTCACTCCACTTAACAGAGATGGGAAATCAGAAACCAATGGCCAGACGACTTTACTCTTTTGAAGCCACCCTCTACCTCCGTCCGGAATCGAGTCTGCCTCCGATGATGGCGGCTCTGCCCTGTTCTCGTCTTCTACGTTTTATCGTTCTGTCGTCCGTATTCATTGTGGCTCTACCTCTTTCTTCTCTGTTATGCAGTTCGTCGAGGCTGGTCCACCTTCATCATAGCTCCCTCGTTCGTCTCTTCGGTTCGTCGTTATCCAGAAACTATAGATGCAGTCTTGCTCTTGTTTGGGTTCTCAATCAAGGAGATGGTGCTGCTCATATCCCTGGTGATCATCTTAGAGGTGTAAATCCATATTAGAAAGACATTGAAGAACAGGTAAACGTGCTCCTAAGCTGAATAGCGATTTTAGATCTGGCTGGTACACTATTTGGTTGCCGAGAAAAGTGTAGAGATTTGATTTTTTTTCATTTAATTTGTTACGAATTCATAGGAATACTTATGATGTTGTTGTTAGTACAGAAAACATTACACAGAATTGGTACTTTGGGAACAAAACATCAATGCTAATACCTAACTGTTTGTCTAGAGTTGGGGGTGTTGCTGTTTTGTTGTCAAATAAATCAGTAGATAAAAGGAGGGCTAAGTATAAACTAGTTCATGTGGTTAGAACCCATCGCGGAGCAGACGATAAGGCTTTCAGGTGTGTTTATCAGGAGCAGGATGATGCTCCATAAGTGAGCAGCTTTTGTTCTTTGCAACTTTGGTTGCTAAGAAGTTATTCAATGCCAAGGTGAAGCCTTATATTCCGGATTTCAAGCTTGCTTTTGAACATTTATGTATATATGCTGGAGGAAGAGCTGTGGTTGATGAGCTTGAAAAGAATCTGCAACTTCTCCCTACACATGTTGAGTCATCTAGAATGACTCTGCATCGATTCGGCAACACTTCATCGAGCTCAATTTGGTATGAGTTAGCTTATACTGAGGCAAAGGGAAGCTTGCCGAAGGGAAATCACATGTAGCAGATATCTTTCGGAAGGGGTTTTAAGTGTAACAGTGCGGTGTGGAAGGCTATGAGGAATGTTAAGCCCTCTACTAATAATCCATAGGATGATTGCATTGACAGGTACCTGTTATGTTAGTTTTGTAGTTTGCACACAATTTGGTTAGAGACTCAATTTGGAAAGTGTACTGCAATTTTAGAGAAAGCCAATTACTCTGTCATTGTGTTCTGGCCTGTTTAGATCTTGTTTTTTTAATTTCATCTTGAATTTTCCATGTGTCTTATAAATTGTTCAAGCACGAAGAATTTGAGTTAAAAAAAAGAAAATGGTAATTATCCCAAATCAAATAACTGAGCTTTATTGAATACTAAATTCTGCTTCCTTAGCTTAATTATGTTATATGTAATTGATTTATATCTTGAAAAGGTTTGAGCTTGGAATGATAAGATTCGAAGATGGGAAGAAAAGGAAATTGGTTTTCTAGGGTAAGGACAGCTCTCAGCCATGATTCAAAGGAGATGAAAGCTCAGGGATTTTAACTTTTAGTTTTCAGTTTTCGGGAATTTATTTTTCCCATACCATACAACTTTAGTTGTATATTTTATACTGCCTCCTTAAAAATATGACCAATTTCAGAGATTGCTGCTGCTTTGTTTGCTAGAATTTGCTTCCTACAAAGTAGCTGTGTGGAAGAATTACCTTCGTTTGGTGTACGAGTCATAAAGTATAGCTGCTTTTTTTTCAGGTATTAAAAACTGGGAGTTGTTTGCTTTTATACATCATCACAGAGACGGTACGTGTAGATTTGCGATGTTGATGATGTTGATGTGGCAAATTATGGATTCATGTTGCTTCACAATACTCGTGATTGCTCAAGCTTTAAGCTTCACTAGAGTTGGTAGCCTAAGTGCAGTGCAATGAACGAGATGATGAAAGTAGGAATACTTGTTGCATCAAAAAAATTTGTGCCCCTTCAGTCTTCAGTAAAACTTCTGTATAACATTTTCAGGAAAATTACAGTAGTGACAGCAGAGGAGAGTGCATGATTTCAACATCGCACATATGTTTAACATCCTGTTTTATAGGGTATGTTAGAGTATTGATGAGTATATGTCAGTTTTTTTGTATTCGCAGTTAATTTCAATAATATACAACATGAATACTGTGAATTTGTGAATATATCAAAACTTGTATATATATAGCATGTTAATTAATTACCCTGTATTTGTGTACATTTTTTATTATTTTGCATCTAATTCTAGTAATACAACATGATCAATCTCTATTACGGTAAACAACTTAGGGTAACTAATCTCGTTTACCATTAATTACAGTAATACAGTAGGAAAAAAATAGAGCAGGTTCAATTTGAACCTGCTGCTATAAAATTGCTAAAAACAATAACATTAGGGTCGGTTGTTCATAACATCTGACTCTAATGTTATTGTTTTTAGCCACGGTTGTTACAATAACCGACTCTAATGATCAAAGCATTAGAGTTTGTTGTTACAAACAACCGTGGCTAAAGACCCTTTTAGCCACGGTTATGTGAAATAACCGTAGCCAAAACATAGGGCATTAGAGTCGGTTATACGTAACAACCGACTCTAATGCCCCTTTGGCCACAGTCAATCAACCGTGGCTAAAGATGCCAAGCATTTGCCACGCCCCCCTTTGGCCACGGTCCTATAACTGTGGCTAATGATGGTAAACGACCGTGGTCATAGGCCATTTCTGTACTAGTGTTTGTTAGATATAATTATAGGTAGAGAGTCGCCTTCGCCTAAGAAAGCGTACCTCAAATGGTTTGGTAACTCTTTAAGTTCTAATTTAGGGGGTATTACAATTAAAGGCGGAACTGGTCCATCTTCTCGAATCAAAGGCTCTAGGTCCCTATCTTCTAACTCTTCACCCATCATTGGTTCTATTATTTCTTCTTTTCGAATAATGTTATTGACACATTCTTCAACTAAATCGAGTTTTATGCAAGCGAATTACTCCATAGAATATTTCATTGCTTTATTCATATCAAACTCAATCTTATAGTCTCCTATCCTTAAAACTACTTTCCCTTCCGACACATCAACTAGAGCACGTCCCGGGTCTACAAAATATTAGCGGACAATTAACGTCATAAGCAAAATCTAATATAACGAAATCGGTAGAAAAAATAAATTTGTCCACTTTAACTAAAACATCCTCAATTATACCATATGGTCTTTTAGTGGTTTGATCAGCTAATTGCAAAACCATATTGGTGCGTTTGATATCTTCTTCTAAACCTAATTTATTAAAAATAGACAACTACATTAAGTTTATACTTGCTCCTAAATCACAAAGGCAACTTGGGAATTCAATATCTCCCAATTTACACGGAATAGTAAAACATCCGGGATCCTTGAGTTTAGTAGGCAGATTACTAGACACTATTGAACTACAGTCTTCAGTTAGTGAAATGGACGAAATTCCTTCCCAACTAATTTTCTTTGAAATTAAATCTTTTAAGAATTTACCATAGTTAGGAATTTGCGTAATCGCATCCATAAATGTCAAATTAATGTGCAAATTTTTAAGTTTATCTAAAAACGTTAAAAGTTGTTTGTCATAGTCCTTATTTCGGACTTTGTGTGGAAAAGGTGGTTTGGGTACAAAAGTTTTTGTACTTGAGTCAATTGGTGAACTTTTTGTGTTTAATGTATCCTCTTTGGATTTTGGTAAATCAGTTCCTGGTAAAGTCGAATCTCCAGGCATTTCCGGACCTAAGTAATTTTTCCCTGAACGAAGAGTGATAGCCTTTACATGCTCTTTCGGATTTTCTTCCATATCGCTGGGAAGACTTCCCTCTTTTCGGGATGGAATTGATTTAGCAAGTTGTCCAATTTGAACCTCCAAATTATGGATGCTAGATGAGTGGTTTTTAATAAGCTGATCAAATTTATTCTCGATCCGTTTAAAACCATCGTCGTGATTACTTATTTTTCCACCGATAGCATCTATGAATTTGGTGCTAATCGTATCTCTTGATTGATTTTGATAATTATTGGTACGATTTTGATTAGCATTTGCATTATTATTATCCTTCCAGTTAAAGTTAGGATGATTTCGCTATCCAGGATTATAAGTATTGGAATAAGGGTTACTAGTTTGGTTTTGCCTTTGGACAAAATTTACCCGTTCAATTTCGCTCAAACCTTCATAATCCACATCCGTTGGGATTGGATTACCATTAGAATCGCACGGTGCCATAAACCTATCAATTTTGTGCGATAAGGCAGAAAATTGGGCTTGTAACATCGCAACCGGATCAAGATTTACTATACCTTTAACGGATGATGTATTTGAGGATGATGGTTTCGCCACCGGTATGTGTCCACGTTCTGCGGGCCACATACTGCTGTTTAATGCCATTTCCTCCAAAAGTTCTCTTGCTTGGGCTGATGTCTTCTTCATAAATAACCCTCCTGACATAGCATCTAATGAACCTCTAGTTGTAGGGTTTAATCCATTATAAAATGTTTGCATTAAAAGTGCATCGGGCAAGTGGTGGTGTGGGCATAAACGTTGAAGTTCTTTAAAACGTTCCCAAGCCTCATAAAAGTTTCATTATCATTTTGAGAAAAAGATGTTAACTCTTTTATGACTCTTACGGTTTTTGCTAAAGGAAAATATTTTGATAAAAACGCTTGGGCTAATTGTTCCCAAGTTTCAAAAGTTGCGGCTGGCATAGAAGTTAACCATTCTTTGGCTCTATCCTTCAAAGTGAAAGGAAAGAGGCGAAGTTTGATTGCTTCGGCAGTCACATCTGTTATTTTAAAGGTGTCATAAATTTCTAGGAAATTCGTCAAGTGGGTGTTAGGATTTTCGTTAGGTAACCCATAAAACGTCACATTATTTTGTAACATATTAAGCAAAGCAGGCTTAATTTCAAATTGATTTGTGGCGATTCTGGGTCTAACTATGCTATTGGTCACACCGGCCACTCCTGGCCTAGCGTAATCCATAAGTGTTGGTGGATTTGCCATTTTTTCTGGCTCGGTATTTGTTTTTACGGGAGTCTTGTTTTTGTTTTTCTTGTTCTTTTTAATGGTTCTTTCAATTTCTGGGTCTATAGGGTCTGGTGTAGTGCCTGATCTTTGAGAACTGCGCATGAACTTGAAATCTTGCACGATCCAAAACTACCTTCAAAAAAGAATTTGAAAAATAAATATGTTAGTAAATTAAAATTAATAAATTGCGAAAAGTTAAAATAAGTATGTATAAACCTAGATTCGAAATAAAACACGAAAAATCTAAATTTTTTGGCGTTCCCCGGCAACGGTGCCAAAAACTTGTTGAGCGATTTCCGCAAGTGCACGGTATACTCTTGTAGTAATAAAAGATATCGAACTCATAGGGAACACTTTTTAACAAAAACTTATTTTAAATCGGTTTGATTTACTTTTAAGGTTTATAATATGGAAAATCGTTTAATTGGATTTGGTTTTAAAATTGATAGAATAAGAATTAGATTAGAATATCTAGAATGTTAGAAATCACTTCTGATTTAAGGATAAATTTACAAGACAGAAACGTTTAGTGGTTTAGAAAAGTGAACAAATGTATTCGTTTGCATTAAGCAAAGAAAACAACTTTAAACTTTGTATAAATTATATAAATGTAATAACGTAAACTCCTTCAATTAAAAGGCTTTGAACGCAACAATCCACTAACTGGTTAGATTACTTCCTTAACTGAATTGATACTTTATCCAAGATACCAATTTGCCTAAGTGTTCAACAAAGTTTCCTTGTAAAGATTTTGAATTCAACTACGTTTTAATGAAAACACCAGAAATCATTTCGGATCATTTACCATAAGTTCTACATAAAAACCTATCGAATAGAATAAACTTTATTAGATGAAGTATGAATTTGATACAAGTTTACAGAGAACAAGAAGCATGGAAGCTTTCGACGACTTTCAAGCGAATGGTTTGTCAATCCTTTCCTTGAACCTCATTTAGAGATTGTCAGGCTCCTGGGGCGAATCCTCTACTAAATCTTCTCGCTGAATCTTCGGAATAGAGATTGGTCTATCTACTACCAAAATGTAAACTAATATGAACAAATCTAAATGCTACTATGTTTGTAATTATTTGATAAACAATGTGTGTACATCATCTTGCTTTTTACAAAATCGAACTTCTAACTTTGAATCGCTTGACTCAGAATTTCTGCATTAATTCTGTACTAAGTCTTCTCTTCAATATCTCCTAACTCTGAAATCAACTCTCTATTTATAGATGTTGAGGAGTTGTGTCTAAGGAACGTGTCTGGTTGCGAAGAGGCGTTCTTATCCAATCGAACGGAAGTGTTCTATCGAAAATGAACATGTGCAAAGTATGTTTCCTGGAAATCTGAACTTACCGAGAATGTATATTCTCGGTTGAGAATGGGGGAACATATATTAAGTCTTCGAAATGATAAGGGGAAAAAGTGGGCAACGCATGCCGCGACCGAGAATGGAGGATTCTCGGTCGCGACACGGATGATATTTCTCCATTCCTGACTTCGTCCTCGTCCTCGTTTCGGCGCGTTTGATTTTCGTCGTCTTTGACTCCTTTTGTAGCGTTTTTCCTTCGTTTTTAACCTCTTTTCGTTCCTATTTGGTTTTTACCAAATATTTAGGTACCTTGCATGAAAGAAACATATTCGGACGTAAAAGTACGCTAAACAGATATAAACAGTACGATTTTATAGCAAAACTGATGTAAATACTAATGATATTTTAGGTATATTTTGGGCTTAACACAGACATATGCTGCGGATTGAGGATTAGAGGCATGAGCAAGCAGAAACGATCGAAAAGGATTTCATGCCACGTTAGAAGAGCAGAAACCCCAAAATTTATAGATATGTAAAGATCACAAGAAATGAAAAACCAAATTCACAAACACCCTTGAGTCAAGAAGAACATAATATCCATGAACTGCTTGACCATAAAACATCCATAGTGTTATGTGGAATTAATGAAAGATAAATAAACAAGCAATCGAAAAACACAGGTTTACATGGTTCACCAACGTTGTGTTGGCTAGTCCACGGGCAGAAGGAGAATAGTATTATTAGGAGGCGAAAATCAGATTACAATGATTAGGTTTACATAATGCGGTATTTATAATACCCAATCTAACCTAATCCCACTAGGAACCCATGATCCTAATCCCACTAAGAACCCATGATCCCAATCCAACTGGGAACCCATGATCCCAATCCAACTAGGAATCAGTAACCCAATACTACTCCGAATAGGAAACATGATATACTGATTCAAGGCATTACGACAAATCTCCACCTTGACTTGAATCAACCTGAAAACATAACAGATGCACCCATGACAGTGCCAGATGAACAGACTTCTCCCTCTGCCTCAGATTCGCCCCCACAGGGCAACTAATAATCTCTGACGTTTAGCAAGTCCAAACAGTGTTGAAACTTGCTCTGTGGAACAGGCTTGGTAAACATGTCAGCCGAATTGTCAGCAGTGCCTACCTTCTTCACCTTGACCCTCTTCTCACTTCTCAGAAAATGATACCTCACATTTATATGCTTGGTCCTCTCATGATGAACCTGATCATTGGCTAAACAGATTGCACTCAAACTGTCACAATATACTATAGCCTGATCATGATGTAGACCAAGATCACTAACCAGTCCTTTAAGCCAAATCCCCTCCTTAGTAGCTTCAGTCAGTGCCATATACTCTGCTTCTGTAGTAGACAAAGTCACTGTAGGCTGTAAAGTAGCTTTCCAACTGATAACTGAACCGCCAAGAGTGAAAACATAACCAGTCATAGATCTTCTACTGTTAACATCTCCAGCATAATCAGAGTCTGAAAAACCTATCACCAAACACTCTGTATCACCTCCATAAATGAGACCAACGTCAGATGTACTTTTTAGGTACCGAAAGATCCTCTTCACAGCTTGCCAATGCTCCTTGCCAGGTTCACCCATAAACCTGCTAACAACACTAACAAACTGTGCAAGATCAGGTCTAGTGCAGACCATTGCATACATCAAGCTTCCTACTGCACTAGCATAGGGAACTCGAGACATGTACTCCTTCTCTTCAGCAAACTTAGGTGCAAAAGCAATAGACAGATGTGCACTTGCAGCACTAGGAGTATCTATGGGCATTGCGGTAGACATGCCAAATCTTGACAAGATCTTCTGAATATATCCCTTCTGTGACAGAAAAAGTTTCCTTTTGCTTCTGTCCCTGTAAATCTCTATTTCCAGAATTTTCCGAGCTGCACCCAAATCCTTCATCTCGAACTCTGCACTGAGAAGACCCTTCAATTTTTGAATGTCGTGCTTCTTCCTTGCAGCTATCAACATGTCATCTACATACAACACGAGATAGATAAAAGACTCATCTTCCAGTTTATTGTAATAGACACAACAATCATATGGGCTCTTGGTGTAGCCCAGCTGCATCATGTAGCTGTCAAACCTCTTATACCACTGTCTGGGAGACTGCTTAAGTCCATACAAAGACTTCTTCAACTTGCAAACATAATTCTCCTTCCCAGGAATCTGGAAACCATCTGGTTGGGTCATGTAGATCTCTTCCTCCAAATCTCTTTGCTGAAAGGCTGTCTTTACATCAAGTTGCTCAAGCTCCAAATCCTGATGTGTAACTATAGCTAGCAACACTCTAATAGAGGTGTGTCTGACTACTGGTGAGAATATCTCATTATAATCCACTCCCTCTCTTTGATTTATTTAACATCAAATGACTTCTCGAGAAAAAACTCATCTCCCTAATCTTAGACATACTTAAAATCAACACTTAACTGAAGTTTCTAATAAAAATCAGCTGCTCTGCTTGCAAGGTGCTGGCTCGCCACATATTTGCTAAAATTCATTACAGAGAAGAAATTTCATAGACCACAGCATGAAGTGCTCAGACTAGTTACATGTAACAGTTTATGCTGTCTTAACTTGTGTTTTTACGGTTGCTAATTTCATATGGATGGGAAAAGTTCCTCAATATCTAAGGCATAAAACTCGATATCATTCATCTAGTTACAACAAGAAGCCACATAACTTAAGGCTCTATTCCTAAGTATCTGTTTCATGCTTTCACAAATGTAACACTCAAATGCATTTATTTCTTTCTTATTTGGTATAAGTTGAAATTTTTTCCATATTTATTTCACATATTGGAAGGTCAATGAGCAACATCTCCACACAAATTTATATTAGATGATAATAATAATAGTAATAATAAAGACAGATTAGTTAAAATTCTTGAATTCGGATCTTATAATATAATTTTGATTATTATTGTTAGTAATGTCATTAATTAATATTTCCTTGTTCAGTTGAAGATGGATTATATCGTGAATTGCACTCTAAAATCAACTTTAAAATCAAAGAATTCACACATCACAGCCCTTCTATCTGAAACCAAACTCTTACCTAACATCAATTCATGATTTACACATGAACTTAATATTATATACTATTTTTATTAATACATACAATATATATAATTCATGAAAGAAACATGACCTTAATTTAGAATATAAATTGAAAAAGAAACAAACTGATACTTTCATTCATATTTAAAAAAAAAAAATTGTATATACAAGAGCAATGAAATTTTTTCTCTTCGTTTCTCTGGCTACTTTCATTCATGTTGATGTTGTAATAAGACAAAGTAGAAGCAGCAGAGGTACATAGAATACATGGAACAACAAAATTTTTGTACCCATCATAAATTAAGTAGCCAGAGAAATGAGGAGAAGCAGATATATAAGATAGAAAACAGGTGGTGTCGGATAGAAAATATAGACTATAAAATTTTAGGGTTAGTCTTCTTATTTGCAGCCGCATATAGACTATAAGTTGGATTAATGTTTTGGATGTTGGGGATGAGTTAAAGAGTTTGATGTGATTTTCTTGGCTGCTTTAGTTGGTATGGACAAGGAGGCTAAAGTTAAAGTTATTGATTATTTGGCTAAGTTTATAGCTCCTGGAGGTGTTTTAATGGTGAGAAGTGCTCATGGAGCTAGGAGATTTATCTATACTGTTGTTGACCCACATGAGATAGAAATGCTTCTTTGTTTTCCTAAGAACAAGGGGAGGTGGGATTAGTCGAACTGATAAATATAAATCACTTGGTAACTCATTTTCTGTAAGATTTATGCATTTGCAAAGATATTTTTATAGTTTAAAAGTTTACAAATATAGTTTATCGGTGTTAGTTAACCTAATATTCCTCTTATTCTCCAATTTAACATATGATTTTTAAATTGAAAAATTATTTGAGATTGATACAGTTGCGTACCATTTATCTGTACTAAAAGACTTGTTTCGAAGAGGAAAAAATATGTTGTCTCTATTCTCAGGGATACGAGAAGTAGAAGTTTCTCTTCTCCGGATAGATATTAGAGTGAAGAATATAGTGTTAGTTGAGAAGTAAACATTGACTGTTGACTTTAACTATTGATTATTATAGAATAGACTAATTGTACGAGCTATATAATATAATTTAATCAATTTTATAATTGGTAATTTAAAATATTGCACTAGTGTTGTAATTTTTTTGTTGTTTACTTAATGATAATAATTTTTTAGTTATTATTATATTTTTTTGAATTAATCATATTATTTTTAATGCCAACTTTTTTAAAATATTATTATTATGGTGTAGATGATAACAAACATTTTAAATTGTAGGACTTTAATTAGGAAGAATCCTATTCTAAAGAGGAAATCTCCTAATTGGGATATGAATTTGTTTTCCTAATCAATCAGCTAATTAGGAAGAATCATATTCTTAGAGGAAGGCTCTTAATTAGGTGAGACAACTCCTTATTTGAAATTAGGTAACTTGAATCCTGCAGAGGGGAGGATTTCTTAAATTGCAGTTGCTGAACAACACTAGCAACCAATGGTGGAGCTAGTGGTGAATACAGGATTGTTCGGTTGGGGTCCGATTTTACATGTGGTGTGTAATTTTTTTTTTACTAAGTTGGTGTCTATAAGAAAAAAAATTGGGATTTAGAAAGAGCCTAATGAGCCAAAAAAAATATAGAAATTTAGGTTTAAAAGGGGCCTAACAGGCCAAAACAAATAAAAAATTTAGATTTAATAAATGCCTAACAAAACAAAAAAAAAATTAGAAATGTGGATTTAGAGAGGGCCTAACAGGCCAAAAAAAATTAGCATTTTGGATTTAAAGATAATGTAAGAGAACCTGGGCCAATTTTGGGGTGCTAATTCAGCATAGCTCTAAATTTATTAGAAACAGGATGGCCGGAACACCACAACACCTTAAATTTTGTGGAGACAAGAAGACCGAAACTACTCATGACTATGATGGTTCCGGTGGCAGGGGGGCCCGGGTAGCCCTTTCTCCGCCCTTGGGTGGAGCCATGACGGGGGCTAGACTATGGGTGACACGTGTTGTGGGCGCGCCGCTCGAGAAAAGAGAAAACGCCTTCTTTCTTTCTCTCTCTCTCTTTCTTCCTCATTTGCTCGACTTCTCCAATTTTCTTTGCGTTTTCCTTGCTCAGAGTTTTTTCCCGGAGTTCCAGAGTCCTCCAAGCTTTTACTTTCATGTAAGTTCATCTCTTTCATTCTATTTTTTCTGAATGTTTAGGAGTTCTTCTTCATCCTCCGAATCGACCTTCGAGCTTTTTAATTTGACCTCTTCCTCTGAAATCGTAGTTAGCTGGACTACTTCTTCATCGGAAAATTCTTATTCCTCTGAAGATACAGTTAGCTCTAATTTAGCTGAGTTGCGTAACTCGGCGTGTAATAGTAATAGTGGTCGAACTCGTTCAAGTAGAATTCAAAACCTTTCCGTCCCCGTTACTGGTATTGCTCCGGCAATAGACTTTAGGCGATTTTCCAGGATGGTGGCCTCTTCCTCAAACCCGTCTAGCAAAAAGGCACCTCGTGCGGAGTCTACTCCATCTTGCATGAGCGCTGCGGATCTAGCGGATCTGGCGAGTCGCTTTCCCTGGATAAATAACTATGAGACCCAGTTGGCGGCTGCCCATCAACCACCCGCCTGTCCGTCAAGCGGATATGTGTCTGTGTATAGTAGCCATGTAGAAAGAGGGTTCCGACTTCCTCTTCCAAAGATGATGGTGGACATCCTTGCTTATTTTGACATTACTGTCAGCCAATTACATCCAAATGGCTGGTTAGATCTAGCTTTAGATTGTTACTTAGCTTCAAACTTAGGGGTAGTGTGCACCCCTCGTGTCTTTCGATCGTTTCATAAACCGTCAAAGCGAAAGTCGGAGTCTTTCCTTACTTTTGCAAAGTTTGGAGTATATTCGCCGTTCAGCGACAAGATGTCCAACATCCATCTTTGGGATGAAAAATTCTTCTATGTAAAGATTCAAGAGGGCGAATCTTTAGGCTTTCCCTCGTACTGGAATGCCAAACCTCTGCACATGGCGGGAGACATGCGTATATTGACAGATAGTGATGAGGTAGTGGCGGAGCTCATGAAGAGTGTCAGGGCGGATGCTTGGACATACGCTGACGCCTTGGACTTCATGATGAATGACATCCCTTTGATTCGCCGAGAAGGGGACAAGTTCATTTACTCAAAGTTTGCACAATTTGATCAAGGAAACTTTGTTTTTTTCTTTGAACCTTGATTACTTTATTGTTCTCTTTGTCAGAGGTTTATCTAAGGCCAATCACGCTCTTGTAGAGATGCGCAAGAAAATGAAGGAGGATGAAGCTCGAAAGAAAGGTCAGGCGGCACGTCCCCAAAAGGGTGCGGGGAAATGTCCTGTGGATATAATGGCCGACCCGCCTCTAAAAAAGAGGAAACCTGCAGCTTCCAGCCAAAAGTTTATGGCGGATGCCATGAAATCTGCAATGCCTTTGGTGGAGAAGGAACAAGTAGGTTGTTTTACCTTTTTCTTTTGCCATATTTTGAACCTAAGTTCTGATCTTCTCATGTTTGTGCAGATGGCGAAGCCTAATTTGGGCGGTTACTGGTCCGCCAAATATGGTATCAGGGGGTCTTTGGAAAATGAGTCTGTCATCAATGACCTGGACGAGGCTCTTGGCCAGTTGGGCGAGGTGCAGAAGAACCAAAACCAGATCCCAGGATTAACCCATGTCCAAAGGGGAAAGACGGAGCTTTTAACGGTAAGTTCCTTCCGTCCTTTTGTTATTGTTTGGATGAATAAATGATCTCCTTTGGGGAGAGTTTTGCTATTTGGCATTTCGTTTGAATGAACTGTTTGCCTTGATAGATGTATACTCGTTTGCGTGCTATGGAGGCGGAGCTCCTTCAAGGTGTGGTAGATAAGGCCACTATAGAAAAGTTGGAGAAAGAAGTTGCTGATGCTAATGTGAATTCTGCGTCCGTCATTGCCCTCAAGGATGCCGAGATCCAAAAGCTGAAGGAAAAGATCGAAGCAGATGCTAAGGAGCATGAGGATGCCTTAGCAGACGCTGAATTCATGGCAGGGGAGCAAGCTTTCTTTTACGGCGAATGGATCATGGCGTACGTCCAACTGGCGAATCCCGAGATTGATTTTACTGATCCGGAGTTCGCCGTTCCTGACCCGGATGTTGTCCTTAAATATCACAAAATCCCGGACGTCAAGGATTACATCCGTGATCAAGTTCGGAAATGGATGAAGGGACTCGTCGAAGAAAGCAAACCTCCTGTCAGCATCAAGCTGGCGGACCTTGAAGAAGTACCTCCAAAGGCGGGTGAGGAGCTGATAATTGATGGCACTCTTTCCCTTGAGGGAACTACTTCTGTGGAAAAGGAAGTCCCTTTATCGGGCGTATCCGGAGCCGTTGAGAAGGAAGTTCCACAGGAGGGCGCATCAGGAGAGAAAGATGTTTAAGGAGGATGCTCCTATTAATGTTTAGTTTTGTTTGTAAAACTTAAGTACAGTTGTTTAATCCTTACTATTATTTATTATACTTTTACGTTTGAGTAAGTAAATATATAAGCTTTCAGGATTGGTTTTGAAGTAGGTGGCCAGCCATACTCCATTGTGTGAACCTTTGTGAAGGTTTGAAGTTGTTTTATTCCTTTAGAGGAAGTTAACTTGCCTTAGGGATCGTCTTGCTACCTATCTTTGAGGTGAATCGATCCGCCTTTAGGACTTGCGAACCCTTCCTTGGGAAGGACGTAAGAGAGTGTAAAGATCTCACGTCCGAGAAATGTTTTAACTCTATCTCTAATGGTGATCAATTAAGGATTGATTCGCCCATGAGATTTGATCTCCTATCTTTGAGGAGTAAAAGTAGCTATGTGATAGTGATAGGGGTATTTTACCCCTATCTTTTAGCGTGATTTACGGGTTAATTTTGGATGAAATAAATAAGTTTAATTACAAAAATAGAGTTTTTTAATAAAATAACAAAATAAAAATAAATTCCGTACTTTCGGTTAATTTTCCTTATGTTTGATTAATATTAGAAAATAAAACGTCAAGCTAACTCGGCTCTCGAGAATTGTATTTCAGGTACGAGCAAGGAGTGGAAATCTACCAAAATACGCGGGGCGTATCACTCCTCACGCGGGGCGTAGAACACTTAGTCAGAAATAATTGCCTTATCCGCAGACTCCACGTGGGATCCAACCACTGATACGCGGGGCGTACCCCAATCTACGCGGGGCGTAGATGCAATGATGAGCCCAATCATAAACGTCAGACTGCATTGTCTCCTAAGTCAACCATCGGTACGCGAGGCGTGTTTTAAGATACGCAAGGCGTAAATGGTGTATTTCAAGCAATAAAACGCCAGGAGCTCAAACACGCGCGGCGTATATCACTATACGCGGGGCGTGGTCGAGACAACAAGACCTGAATTAAGTCCACATGCAGGAAATTATTGAAGGAATGGGTCATTATGATCATGTTGCTCCATGCTTTGCTCCATGCTTGTAGGAATGGGAAATATGCACAAAATCATGTTGCCCCATGCTTTGCTCCATGCTTGTACTTTGTAAAATTACAAATCTACCCTAGCTTGATGTGTATAAATAGGAGTGACTAGCACTCATTTCACACACCTCTTTGTATAGACAAGTTTCATATTTTGAAGTTCTTGCTATTTTAGTTTTAGATTCAGATTTTATATAGCAATTCTCTATCACCTTGAGAGCTTGTTCGTTGATTCCGGCATTCCGTCGAAGTTCCGTTCCACCTCCGTTCACCAAGCTCGAAAGTTCCACCTCCAAGTCCTAAGAGACGGCCTTGAGTCCGGTTAGCTAGTTCCGAGGGTGAATTCTTCCCTTTTCACTTGCTAATTAGCTTGTACTCTTCCTATGTACTAGGCTTGGTTGTATTTCATATTTACATTCTCCATATTTATAACTTATGATTCATAATCTCTTTCTCTATATTTGTGTTGATGTTTGCTACTTGTTTTGATATTCGTAATTGATTATTGTGTAGGAAGAACGCGATTTCCGACGCCATTCGGGCTATCTTTAGGGATTCATATAGGTGTTGCCTTACCGGAAGTGACGCTCCGGAAACCGTAGGAATTGACAAACCATGGAACTTACGGGCCCTAATTTCTGTTCCCAAACATTAGACACGCCTTGACTAGGAACCACGTAGTCTAAGTACTTCACGGGTCGGTCACACTACACGTAGTCGTCATTGCAAGAGTAAATCATCAACCGTTTATATATTGAGAGTCATTGTTTGTCATATTTATAACTTATCGTCTTCCATATCATTTCGTAGAGTTTTGTTATATAAATTTGTCTCACCCATAGTTAGGAGTAGTTTGTAGTTGGTTACCACATCAACCCCAAAGTATTCAACGCTTAGATAACGTATAAAACCGAGTCGTCTAATACTTGCGGTTATAAATCCCGTGGATTCGATACCCGGTCTTAACCGGATTATTACTTGATACAACGAGGTACACTTTCCCCTAAGTAGTGACGTCTAGTGAACATAGAGCATTTAGAAAGACCACATCCATAGCCAAAGCACTTATCATAATACACATTTTATCGTAGAAAACACTACACACTAGACTTCGCGCTATCAGATAGCAGTACTTTTTGTTGTGGAAAGTGTTGGGTGCCCCCCTTCTTTTTTAGACTGGAATATTTATATGGCTGCAAGAAAATACTTAAAAAGAATATTGACAATAGAATAATTGCTTTTTATTGATTGGAGATACGCTTTATTACAGCAAGCGGGTCTTATATGTGAGCCTCATTAAAACCTTTAATAAGAAAAACCTCATGGGAAAAAAGCTTACTTAAAGGAAAAAGAGTACCTTGTTTACATTCTATTTTCGGGCGAAATATTTGCGGAGATTTTGAAGATTCCAGGTACGCGACAATGTATTTCCCTCCATGTCTTGTATTTTAAATGTGGCGAACCCAATTTTGTCCACTATTCGATATGGACCTGTCCAGGTGAGTCCTAGCTTTCCCTTCCCTTCTCTAGATTTGATTTTGTCTGCCTTGCGAAGCACGAGGTCTCCCACATTCAAGTCTACAAGCTTGGCATTTTTGTCATGATAAGCTGCGATCCGCTGCTTGTATGCCGCCATGCGTATATACGCTTTTTCTCGCCTCTCTTCCACTTGATCAAGACTTTCTTTTAGTCTTTGATAGTTTTCATCCTCGCAGTAGAATGCAACTCTGTCACTTGGGACCTGTATTTCGACTGGAATTACAGCTTCCACGCCATGAGAGAGGGCGAACGGGGTTTCGCATGTGGCCGTCCTGGGAGTAGTGCGATATGCCCATAGGACACTCATTAATTGATCCGCCCATTTCTTGTCATGCTCCCCCAATCTTTTCTTTATTCCTTTAACGATTGTCCGATTTGTAACTTCGGTCATACCGTTTGATTGTGGATAGTAAACTGAGGCGAATCTGTTCAGGATGCCCAATCCTTCACAGAAAGTTTTGAACTCTGCATAGTTGAATTGTGTTCCATTGCCTATGATAATTGTATGAGGAACTCCATACCTTCCTACGATGTTATCTTTGACGAACTCCACCATTCGTTCAGCATTGATAGAGGAGACAGCCTCAGCCTCTACCCATTTGGTGAAATGATCTACAGCCACTACCACATACTTCCTCTGTCTTCTAGTAGGAGGAAATGGTCCAACTATGTCAATACCCCATACCGCAAAGGGTCGACCTTCGATGATGGGCTTTTGGAGGTGTTTAGCGGTGTGTGATTCATTTGCATGAATCTGACAATTATGACAAGATTCCACCAATTTTTGTGCATCAAGTTCCGCTGTGGGCCAATAAAATCCTGCTAACCTGGATTTCTTCAAGATGGAGGCGGATGCCTCATGGGCTCCACATGTTCCTTCATGCAGCTCCCTGAGCACTTTTTGTCCCTCTTCTGGCAAAATGCATTTTAACCAAGGGTGGCTAAAAGACTTTCTGTAGAGGCAACCATTAATTATGGAGAAATAGGCCGCCTTCCTGACTATCGGCCGAGCTTCTTCCTTATCCATAGGTAGAGCTCCATCTATCAGATACTGGCGGATTGTAGATCTCCAATCATTTTCTATTGTTGTGAGTATGGATACCTCCTCCAAGGCAAATGCGGGAGCTGCTTTGACTTCGAATGGGCATTGTGGATCCGCCCAGTTCTCCTTGCTGGAAGCCATTTTAGCTAAGTGATCTGCTTCTGTGTTTGATCCTCGAGGTACATGAATCAGTTCCCACTTAGTTTCTTTGGCTTCAAGGTGATCCAGCAATTTTTTTACCCCGGCAACGTACTTGGCGAGAACATCATCCTTTACCTCGAAATTTTTGATCACTTGGTTGACCATTAATTTTGAATCACTATAGATCACAATCCGCTCGGGAGTGATTTCTTTCAGCAGGCGCAGCCCCAATATTAAGGCCTCATATTCCGCCGCATTGTTGGTTGCAATGAAATCCAATTTTGCTGCGTACCGTAGCTTTATATATTGGGGACCTTTGATCACAATGCCTATTCCTGCGCCTTCTGCTAAGGAGGCTCCATCCGTATACATCGTCCATTCCTCGACTTTAGATTTGGGGAGATTCATCCCCTCTTCAGTGAATTCATTCACAAAGTCTGCTAAGACTTGACTCTTCAAGGCTGATCTGCTCTCATATCATACATCAAATTCTCTAAGGCGGATTGCCCACTCCATCAATCTCCCCGAAGTTTCTAGTTTTTGCAATACCTTCCTCATGGGCACACTTGTACGAACTATGACAGTATGTGCTTGAAAGTAAGGCCTGAGGCGTATGGAGGTGGTGACGACGGCCAGTGCCATTTTGTCCAGTTTGGAATATCGGGTTTCAGCATCTTTTAATACTTTGCTCACGTAATAGATAGGATATTGCTGGCCCTCTTCTTCCCTTATCATGACCGTGCAAACCGCCTTATCTGTAACTAAAACATACATGTAGAGATTCTCACCTTTCAAGGGACGACTCATAAGGGGTGGTTCCGTGAGGAACCATTTGATTCCCTGGAAAGCTTTCTCACAGTCCTCATTCCATTCAAACGCCTTTTGCTTCTTGATTACTTCATAAAAGGGCTGGCATCGTCGGGCGGAACATGAGATAAACCTGCCCAAGGCTACGATACGCCCATTAAGACGTTGCACTTCTCTAATATTCTGTGGCGATTTCATCTCCAAAACTGCTTTGATTTTATCAGGGTTTGGGCTCACTCCCTTCTGGCTAATCATGAACCCCAAAAACTTTCCATAGGTCACCCCAAAGGTACATTTCTCCGGGTTCAACTTAATGTTGTGATATCGGAGTACGCCCAGTACCTCCTTTATGTCATCCGCATGTTTCTCCACAGTAGTACTTTTGATGATCATATCGTCCACATAGACAGAAAAGTTTTCACCTTTGCTTTCTGCGAATATTTTATTCATCATCCGTTGATAGGTTGCACCCGCGTTCCTAAGCCCAAAGGGCATGACTTTGAAGCAATAGGTGGCTTGGTGAGTCACGAACGATGTTTTGATCCTATCTGAAGGCTCCATCGGGATCTGGTGATAACTCGACTTCACGTCAGTGAAGGAGTACATGGCGTGTCCCGCGGTTCCATCTACCAGTATATCAATACATGGCAAGGGGTAGTTGTCTTTGGGACAAGCTTTGTTGAGATCTGTAAAGTCAATACACATGCGGTATGATCCGCCCGCTTTCTTGACTAGAACTACATTCGCCAGCCATTGTGTATAAAGTACTTCTTCGATGGCATCTTCCCGTATGAGCTTGGCGATCTCTTCTTCTACCACCTTCTGCCTTTTCGGGCCATGGTTTCTTCGTTTTTGGGCCACCGGTACCGCGTCCTTGTCGATGTTGAGTTTGTGAGTGATCACATCTGGACTAATCCCGGGGAGAATCTCATCTTTCCATGAAAAAAAACATCTTCTGACTCATGGAGAACCTTGGTGATAGCTTCCCTAATTTCTCCCTTTAGCCCTTTAGCCATCCGTACCTGCTTTTCTTCCGCCATGAGGTACATCTCTGTTTCGCCCAAGGCCATTGTGACAAGCTCTTCCTCTTCCTCATCCTTAGACTGTGGACGAATCATTAACGATGCTGAATACGTCTCCTGAGTCTCTTTTTGGCTTCCTCTGATCATTACACCTCCCTTGGCCGTGGGGATGTAAAGAGTTAAGTGGCGTATGGAGATAAGAGCTGCTGCTTCGGAGATAAAGGGTCGCCCGAGGATGATATTGTAAGCCAACTGGCCATCCAGGATGGAGAATTCCAGATCGCCTTTCCAGATTTGATCTTCATCTGCTAACTCACAATCTAATGTTACTTGGCCCTTTGTTTGGACGGTGTGTCCTGTTACTCCTAGAATGTCCACTATGGTGGTTTCCACTTGGATTGGGTCGTCCATGAGTTTGGCAAATGCTCCTCTTGTGATGACATTGCATGAACTCCCAATATCAATCATCACTCTTTTCATCTCCCAACCTTCCACCATCATAGTAATGACCAGGGCGTCCGCATGAGGAGAGATCTCCGGACCGACATCTGCAAAAGGGCGATTAAGTGATGCTCTGTCTAGAGTAGCGGTTTTTTCCTTCTTCAACACAGGTTGGTACCCAGGTCTGCCTGCTATGACATTGATGGTGCATTTTGCCTTCTTCTTCTGATCATCCCTGGATCTATCACCATCTCCCTTCTTGCCATCATTTTGGATGAACTGGTCCAACTTTCCTATTTCGATAAGCCTTTCTATCTCTCTGGCTAACTCCCAGCATGCGTCTGTGTCATGACCATTTTTCCTGTGGTATTTGCAATAATTTTTGGGATTTTTCCCGAGTGTTGGTGTACTCAACCCCTTTTGGTTCGGGGTATGAAATGCTCCGCTTGTGCTGGCTGTTTTCAATCCACATTAGCAGTTCGTTTTTAGAAGCATTGAGTGGTGTAAAGGACGACATAAATGCTGACTTGTTATTAGAGCCTCTTCACCGGTTTCTAGTGGACGAATCCTGGTTTTTGTCCTTCTCTCTATCTCGATGGCGAGATTCGCTTTGTCTTTCTTAGGCGGAGACAGTGACTCTCGACGAATTTCATCTACCTCCATAAAGTCCTTGCATCTTTCGATTAATTCCGCCATATCTCGGGGCTTCTTTCGAATTAAATCTTCTTGCAAGCTTTTACACGTGGTGTTTTTCACTAGAGCTTCTACTGCCATGGAGACATCCACATCGACAATTCGTATACACAATTTGTTGAACTTGTCTACATATTCTCGGAGGGTTTCATTCGTTTTCTGCTTCAACTCAAAAAGCTTTCGTGATTTGACCACTAGAGGAATACATCCGGCAAATTTAGCACAAAACTCCCTACTCAATTGATCCCAGTTGTCGATTGATCCGGGAGGTAAAGATTGGAACCAATCATAGGCGGGGCCACCTAAGGTGGGGATAAACATCCGGCATAAGACCGCCTCACTTCCCCGGTTAAGGCTGAGCAACATTCGGTACTTTCTTGCATGGGCCTCTAGGTTGTTTGCACCCATGTAAACGGGTATATTAGGTATTTTAAAATGCCTCTCCGTTTCTTCGGCTTCGATCCATGCTGTAAAGGGCAAATCACGATTAGCGAATGGATTATGTCGGGCGTTCTCTTCATTAATACGAAGCACCGCAGCTCTGACACGATCATCAAAATTCTCTAGACCTGCCCTCGGCGGTCTTCTAGGGGGAGATCTACTTGGAGAAGATGAGGAGCTAGACCCGGACGACGGATCTAATGGCGAATGCCCCCCTCCACCACTGTGTCCTCCAGGAGGAGCTTGGCCATTATCTCCTCTGTTGTCTCCTGGCGGAACGCGTCCATCTTCTCCTTGATTCGGTGGTGGCGGTGGCCTATCCGGACGCGGCGCCTCTACTGGTCTGTTGCCTTGTCTACGACCAGTAGATGGGGGTGATCTACCCCTACGGGAAGATCTATGTTTCGGGGGCGAAGGTGATTTCGACCGCCTACTTTTCCCCTTTTTTCGCTTTTTGTGCCTTCGACCTTCTGATCCGCCCTCGGGGAGACCTGTCCGCGGGTGACTTGGGATACTTGATCCACCCAGATTTAGCCTTTGACCTGCGGATCCTCTAGGGAGAGTTTGGTTATCCCTCCGACTTCCTCCTGCGCCATCAGGAAATAATTCTCGATTGAGTGGTCGTTCACCAAGTGGTAATGTGGTGGGCACCAAGGAGTCCGTAGTATGAACTTGGAGAAATGAAGAGTTATGGGCATTCGATCCTATAGCCGCCTGTGGCCACTGAGATATCGTAGGCGTGGGTGCCATGCTCCAAAGCGGAGGAATGATCATGAATGACCGTAGGCGATTACCCATCTCATGCCCAAACTCTCTTCCTATTGCTTCCGCACATATGTCAATGAATGCGTCCAGCGTCACACTCCCTTCAGCTTGCGTCGTAGGAGCACTTGAATCAGCGCGACCAGCACTGGTTTCAGGTTGACTTGATGGTATTACCAATGGTGTTTCAACCCCCGAGGTGGGGTTCTGTTCTCCATTCGTCATATCTTTTTTAACGTGAACGAAAAACCCTTTAATTGATCTAAGGTTCCACGATCACCGCACCAATTGATGACTAGTGGAGAATTTCTGATTGACTTCCATCTCTGTGGGGGCGTTGTTGGGTTCGACGGGGGGAAGCTCCGATGCCAAAGTCAGTATAGAAGAACAAGAGAGCAAACTGAATTGACAAAGGGTAAGTGAATATGTACCTTGATAGCTCGAGATACTAGCTTTATATAGTCATGAAGTTGTAACCTTTAGTAACTAGAAAGTCTCCATTAATGCTCCATTAATGGCGGTTTCGGGTTTTCCTTTAAGCATGTCCGTTAGGGAATTGATTGCTTATTAGTGGTCTTTATTGTGGGATCTGTTCAGCTGTTTCAATAGCGGATTGGGCGGTTATGGCGATTCGCCTCGTAGGTTCGCCCGCGGATCTCTTGTGATGAGATGTTGGTGATCCGCCTGTTGGATCCTTTTGCTTACTACACCGTGATACTCCAATATCAGATGATCAACACGTGGCGTTCAAGGCGAATATCCCTTTTGGTCCTTAGGATAATATCACAATGTTATCACCTTATTAATGGAAGAAGAAGAAATTAATGGAAGAAGAAGAAGAAGAAGGGAGAGAGAGAGAAAGAAAAATAAAAAAATTAAGAAAATAGGTTTTTCCCGTTTTACCCCTTGCCACATCATCAAAACTAATGGTGTTAAGCCATTTTCCATTTTTCGGGTAACGGCGTATAACACAGTCCTTTTTTTTTTGTAATAACAAACCACATGAGTTTTTTCGGAAATAGATGAAACCACAGGTTTTTTTTTTGGAATTTACCATTTTTTTTAAAAACAAATCGTATTTCTTTCCTAATTATCTCCTCTCTTAAATTAAATTAATTATTTTTTAATTAAAAATTAATTGATTTTAAAAAAAAATAGATCATATTTCTTTGCTAATTTTCTCTGCTCTCTTAAATTAAATTAATTATTTTCTAATTAAAACATTACATTTAAAAAAAAATACAAATATCCTTTTGGCCTAATGCTTTCACATCCCCCTTAACTTGTCCAAATTGGTCATTTTGCCCCTCAAATTCATCGAATATCCTATTTACCCCCTTAACTCCATAAAAATGGTATTTTTCACCTCCTTAACTTGTCCAAATTGGTCATTTTACCCCTTTACAACTCATCGAATGTCTTATTTACCATTTTAACTCCATAAAAATGGTATTTCTCACCCCTTATGATCCTATTTACGCCATTAACTCCATAAAAGTAGTATTTCTTACCCCTTTATAGTGCAAAATTAATAGGACTTATTCAAATGAGTTTGAAAACATATTTTTTTAATATCAACTTAAGCCAAAATAGGTCATTAATATTACACACAACCCTAAACTCAGTAATTACAAACCCTTCCCCTTTCACTGTTTTTCACTTACCATAATCATATCACTATAAATATATGCATCATACGCGTTCAGAATCCATACCTTCAACAACCCAGAAAACTTACGCTGTAACAATGGATCCCTTTGTTGAAACTCCACAAGAGATAATTGCTGACTTGGAGAAATTGTACATGGAGAACCCAGAGTGGCTTCTGGTCATCGATGGTACGTATGTCAATCCATAGTTGTTTTGTAACTCTTCCTGGTTTCTTCTATGTATTTCTAATGATTCTTCTTGGATGATAACGTATAGGTCCTCTCAATGGTAACTTCTTCACATGGTCGATCAGAATGAAAGGCCCCCAATAGACCCCATATGAAATGGGTGTATTTGAAATCAGAATCAGCTACCTTCTGGATTTCCCAAACAGTCCTACAATAGTAATATTAACTCAGACCATTAAGATATAATCACCTACATGACATATAAACATACACTAATAATTGTCTCCTCTTATTCTCAGTTTCGCTTCTGGAATAGGATATATCATCCTAACATGGCTCCTCAGGGGTTGATTTGTCTTCCTTGTATCCTTAATACCCATCACTTATCCACTGCCATGGTATAATGCAACCATTTATCTATTTCATTTGATAAACACACAACATCATATTTTTGATCTAATTATTCTATGCATTTTATAGTGTCTGTGGCACCTATATGATCTACTTCTACAGCCTCACAGTGAGGAGCCATATCCTGGGAAAGAAGCAGTTGTTGAGCAATACCGCTGCAACAAGAAAGAGTATGAGGGGCTCACCTGGATATGGACTGAGGAGTATGCAAAGTGGATATGAGGGGCAGAGGATGAGGTTCTCCTTTAAATTCCAAATTTCCTAAACTATCTTGAGTAAGAGAAAGGAGATTTGGAATTTGGAGAAGAATCAAAAGGCAACACTCAACCCCCCTCCCCTTTGCAATATAATGTAGAGCTTGCTATTCAGTTCGTATGTATATGCAAGTAGACTAAACTGACCATTTTACAATGTTCCTTCCACTTGGGTTGTACTCGTTGTACAATGAACTTGGTAATGAGGTTGATGATGCTGTCACCACAAGGGACTCTGTTTGTGCTGAATGCATCATAAACCTATCACCATGTTGAATGTTGTTATTACGATCTCAAGCCGAGTGAAAAGGAACATAGTAAGAGTATGGCCAATGCACATTTATAACCCTTTACATAGATCTTGCTATTTAATTCGTATGTATATGTATATTCTATCTAATCAAAATATATCTTCTCATTTGCAAGCCATATCAGTACATGCAATTAGCCTAAATTTACCCTTTAATACATGCTTCATACATGCTCAATGACCTTTTTACAATGTTCCTTTAATACTTGATGCATGATTAAAGTATATTGTAAACGAATTGCATTTAGAATCCTTACTTATCAGCATAACTCATGTTCAAATAAAAAGGAGTCAGTTGAGTTCATAACATTTTCAACTTTAAGAGTATGCCTAACATGCTATAACAAGTAGACAACTTATTCAAGTAGACATATGTATATTCAAGTGAACATGCTATAACAAGTAGACAACTTATTCGTGCATGTATATTCATTACTTATTCAAGACAACTTATTCCTTACTTATCAATATAGCTCATGTTCAAATAAAAAGGAGTATGGTGATGAAGTGTATGATATGACTATGCTTCACAAACCATATGTTGTAGGCATGAACATTATTTCACTCAATGAACATTCATAGCATAAGAGTATGGCCAATCACAACAACACCATACATGTAACTAATCAGCTACATGCCCAAGTGAACATTCGTACACATACTCAATCAGTCTAGCTTCCTAAATAGAACATCAAACGTAAACATGTTTCATACACATACACATACACATACTCAATCACTTCTAGCAGTATAACTCATAGGAGTAAAAGTATTGCCAATTACAATGAACATTCAAAGCTTTAGAGTATGTCTAATCAGCCACATGCTTAATGATCATTCATACATAAACTCTATGAGTCCTAGCTTCCTACCAATCATTTCATCATCACCCACAACATCATACATATATGTAATCATTCAGTTCAAACCCATATAACAATATATATACTAAATCATGATAGTTTCCTAAATCAATGAGTTTTAGGTTCCTAAACAGTACATCAAACATACTCAATCATTTCTAGCTTCCTAAGCAGAACATCAAGCATGAACAAGCCAACATGCTTCATATACATACACATACTCATTCAGATAACAAGCCAAGTGGAAGATATATTGTAAACATATCTCAGCAGCACCACCCACAACAACATCATGCATGCAACCAATCAGTTCAAACCAACATAACATTAATATATATTTATTAAGTTAAAGAAATCTTCCCATATGCTAAAGGCATAAACCGATTGACAATCTCTTCAGTCACCTTCCCATGTACTGAAGCATTCTTACTATACCTACAAATATTATGTTCAAATAAAAAGGAATCAGATGAGTTCATACCATCTTAAGCATCAGGCACTATATTGCCCTAGGTTAAAAAAGATAAAAACCCAAGCTTTTCAGCAGTGAATCTAAATACAATAAAATCAGTGTAGCTAAACGAGAGATCTAAACCTTTCAACGATAGGTCTGAAAATCACTAGATCCTTATTCCAGCTGCTGAAATCGACATACACAAAAGTAAATGCTTATTAGTTTGTATTTTTTGCACTGCTCAAGAACACACATCTTAACACTCAAAGTACGTTCTCCTTCAAAAGCCCAACATCTTAACGAATCTTCTCCGTCAATTCCACACTCTGGTAACCGTTTTCAGGCACTCACATCCCATAAAGGCCACCATTTATGGTCAGTATAAATGGTGGCTTTCATGGGACAGTACGAGTGCCTGAAAATAGTTACGGGAGGATGGAATTGTCGGATAAGATTCATCAAGTTGTTAGGGCTTATGAAGGAGAACCTCCTTTGGGTGTCAAGAAGTTTGTTCTTGATCAGTGCAAGAAATACAATCTGGTATAAGTTGGGCGGAACGAAGTTGTACTACTTGAGCCAGATGGGACAAATGCTTTTTAGTTTTCCTAGGAACCACATAAGGGTAGGAGTCGAATGGATAGATATAAATGGCTTGGTAGCTTATTCCCGGTAAGATCTATGCATTTGCAAAGACGGTTTTATAGATTAAAAGTTCACCAATACAGTCTATGGGTGTCATTTACCCCTAATATTCCTCTTGTTCTCCAATCTAACATATGGTTTTAAAATTGAAAACCTATGTTAGATTGATACAGTTGCGTACCATTTATCTGTGCTGAAAGACTTATTCTCAAGAGGGATAAATATGGTGTCTCTCTTCTCAGGCATAGGAGGGGCAGACGTTGCTCTTCACTGGTGGAGTAGTTCACTGAAGAATGCAGTATAGAAAAAAATAGAGAAAAAGTTACAGTTTATCTATTTTCAATTCTAAAGGTCTAAATTGAAAAGAGAAAGAGATTGACATAGATCTGATAAGATCCAAATTCAATTCATCTCCTATATAGGCTATGAAATTTGGTTTTTTAATACATTTGGATGGTATTTCCTAATGGAATGAACCAAACCGTATGGGTTTGCAAACCTATAAACTACGTTGTTTATATTTGGAAATGATCCAAGCCACATGATTGGAGAACAAGAGAAATACCATAAACCATATTTCTAAACTTTTAAACTATAAAAATATCTTTGGAAATGCATAAACTTTATTGAGAATGAGTAATCAAATGATTTATATATTTATCAGTTCGACTAATCCCACATCCCCTTGTTCTTAGGAAAACCAAGAAGCATTTTCTAACTCATCTGGGTGAAGTACTGCAACTTTGTTCCTCCTAACCCATACCAGGTTGTATTTTTTGCACTGCTCAAGAACAAACGCCTTAACACTCAAAGGAGGTTCTCCTTCATAAGCCCAACATCTTGACGAATCTTCTCCGTCAATTCCACACTCCGGTAACCGTTTTCAGGCACTCATGTCCCATAAAAGGCCTCCATTTATGGTCAGTACAAATGGTGGCTTTCATGGGATAGTACGAGTGCCTGAAAATAGTTATAGGACGACGGAATTTTCGGATAAGATCTATCAAGTTGTTAGGGCTTATGAAGGAGGACCTTCTTTAGATGTCAAGAAGTTTGTTCTTGATCAGTGCAAGAAATATAATCTGGTATAGGTTGGGCGGAATGAAGTTGCACTACTTGAGCCAGATGAGATAAATGCTTATTAGTTTTCCTAGGAACCGAATAAGGGGAGAAGTCGAATGGATAGATATAAATGGATTGGTAGCTTATTCCCGGTAAGATCTATGCATTTGCAAAGACGTTTTTATAGTTTAAAAGTTCACCAATACAGTATAAGGGTGTCATTTACCCCTAATATTCCTCTTGTTCTCCAATCTAACATATGGTTTTAAAATTGAAAACTTATTTCAGATTGATACAGTTGCGTACCATAAATCTGTGTTGAAAGACTTATTCTCAAGAGGGATAAATCTGGTGTCTGTCTTCTCAAGGATAGGAGGGTCAGACGTTGCTCTTCACTGGTGGAGTAGTAGACTGAAGAATGCAGTATAGAAAAAAATGAAGAAAAAGTTACAGTTTATTTATTTTCAATTCTAAAGGTCGAAATTGAAAAGAGAAAGAGATTGAGATAGATCTGATAAGATCCAAATTCAATTCGTGTCCTAATTAGGCTATGAAATTTGGTTTTTAATACATTTGGACGGTATTTCCTAATGGAATGAACCAAACAATACGGGTTTGCAAAGTTTTAAACCACGTTGTTTATATTTGAAAATAATCCAAGCCACATGATTGGAGAACAAGAGAAATACCATAAACCATATTTGTAAACTTTAAACTATAAAAATGTCTTTGCAAATGCATAAATCTTATCGAGAATGAGTAACCAAATGATTTATATATTTATCAGTTCGACTAATCCCACCCCCCCCCCCTTGTTCTTAGGAAAACCAAGAAGCATTTTCTAACTCATCTAGGTCAAGTAGTGCAACTTTGTTCCTCCCAACCCATACCAAATTGTATTTTTTGCACTGCTCAAGAAGAAACGTCTTAACACTCAAAGGAGGTTCTCCTTCATAAGCCCAACATCTTGACGAATCTTCTCCATAAATTTCGCACTCCGGTAACCATTTTCAGGCACCCATGTCCATAAAGGCCACCATTTATGGTCAGTATAAATGGTGGCTTTCATGGGACAGTACGAGTGCCTGAAAATAGTTATAGGAGGACAGAATTGTTGGATAAGATTCATCAACTTGTTAGGGCTTATGAAGGAGAACCTCCTTTGGGTGTCAAGAAGTTTGCTCTTGATCAGTGCAAGAAATACAATCTGGTATAGGTTGGGCGGAACGAAGTTGAACTACTTGAGCGAGATGAGATAAATGCTTATTGGTTTTCCTAGGAACCGCATAAGGGGAGGAGTCGAATGGATAGATATAAATGGCTTGGTAGCTTATTCCCGGTAAGATCTATGCATTTGCAAAGACGTTTTTATAGTTTAAAAGTTCACTAATACAGTCTACGGGTGTCATTTACCCATAATATTCCTCTTGTTCTCCAATCATGTGTAATCAAATGATTTATATATTTATCAGTTCGACTAATCCCACCTCCCCTTGTTCTTAGGAAAACCAAGAAGCATTTTCTAACTCATCTGGGTGAAGTAGTGCAACTTTGTTCCTCCTAACCCATACCAGGTTGTATTTTTTGCACTGCTCAAGAACAAACGTCTTAACACTCAAAGGAGGTTCTCCTTCATAAGCCCAACATTTTGATGAATCTTCTCCGTCAATTCCACACTCCGGGTAACCGTTTTCAGGCACTAATGTCCCATAAAAGGCCTCCATTTATGGTCAGTACAAATGGTGGCTTTCATGGGACAGTACGAGTGCCTTAAAATAGTTATAGGAGGACGGAATTTTCGGATAAGATCCATCAAGTTGTTAGGGCTTATGAAGGAGGACCTCCTTTAGATGTCAAGAAGTTTGTTCTTGATCAGTGTAAGAAATACAATCTGGTATAGGTTGGGCGGAACGAAGTTGCACTACTGCATAAGGGGAGAAGTCGAATGGATAGATATAAATGGATTGGTAGCTTATTCTCGGTAAGATCTATGCATTTGCAAAGACGTTTTTATAGTTTAAAAGGTCACCAGTACTGTCTAAGGGTGTCATTTACACCTAATATTCCTCTTGTTCTCCAATCTAACATATGGTTTTAAAATTGAAAACTTATTTTAGATTGATACAGTTGCGTACCATATATCTGTGTTGAAAGACTTATTCTCAAGAGGGATAAATATAGTATCTCTCTTCTCAGGGATAGGAGGGTCAGATGTTGCTCTTCACTGGTGGAGTAGTAGACTGAAGAATGCACTATAGAAAAAAATGAAGAAAAAGTTACAGTTTATTTATTTTCAATTCTAAAGGTCTAAATTGAAAAGAGAAAGAGATTGAGATAGATCTGATAAGATCCAAATTCAATTCGTGTCCTAATTAGGCTATGAAATTTGGTTTTTAATACATTTGGACGGTATTTCCTAATGGAATGAACCAAACCATACGGATTTGCAAAGTTTTAAACCACGTTGTTTATATTTGAAAATGATCCAAGCCACATGATTGGAGAACAAGAGAAATACCATAAACCATATTTGTAAACTTTAAACTATAAAAATGTCTTTGCAAATGCATAAATCTTATCGAGAATGGGTAACCAAATGATTTATATATTTATCAGTTCGACTAATCCCACCCCCCTTGTTCTTAGGAAAGCCAAGAAGCATTTTTTAACTCATCTGGGTCAAGTAGTGCAACTTTGTTCCTCCCAACCCATACCAGATTGTATTTTTTCCGCTGCTCAACAACAAACGTCTTAACACTCAAAGAAGGTTCGCCTTCATAAGCCCAACATCTTGACGAATCTTCTCCGTCAATTCCACACTCCGGTAACCGTTTTCAAGCACTCATGTCCCATAAAAGGCCTCCATTTATGGTCAGTACAAATGGTGGCTTTTATGGGACAGTACGAGTGCCTGAAAATAGTTACAGGAGGACGGAATTATCGGATAAGATTCATGAAGTTGTTAGGGCTTATGAAGGAGAACCTCCTTTGGGTGTCAAGAAGTTTGTTCTTGATCAGTGCAAGAAATACAATCTGGTATAGGTTGGGCGGAACGAAGTTGCACTACTTGAGCCAGATGAGATAAATGCTTATTGGTTTTCCTAGGAACCGCATAAGGGGAGGAGTCGAATGGATAGATATAACTGGCTTGGTAGCTTATTCCCGGTAAGATCTATGCATTTGCAAAGACGTTTTTATAGTTTAAAAGTTCACCAATACAGTATAAGGGTGTCATTTACCCCTAATATTCCTCTTGTTCTCCAATCTAACATATGGTTTTAAAATTGAAAACTTATTTCAGATTGATACAGTTGCGTACCATAAATCTGTGTTGAAAGACTTATTCTCAAGAGGGATAAATCTGGTGTCTGTCTTCTCAAGGATAGGAGGGTCAGACGTTGCTCTTCACTGGTGGAGTAGTAGACTGAAGAATGCAGTATAGAAAAAAATGAAGAAAAAGTTACAGTTTATTTATTTTCAATTCTAAAGGTCGAAATTGAAAAGAGAAAGAGATTGAGATAGATCTGATAAGATCCAAATTCAATTCGTGTCCTAATTAGGCTATGAAATTTGGTTTTTAATACATTTGGACGGTATTTCCTAATGGAATGAACCAAACAATACGGGTTTGCAAAGTTTTAAACCACGTTGTTTATATTTGAAAATAATCCAAGCCACATGATTGGAGAACAAGAGAAATACCATAAACCATATTTGTAAACTTTAAACTATAAAAATGTCTTTGCAAATGCATAAATCTTATCGAGAATGAGTAACCAAATGATTTATATATTTATCAGTTCGACTAATCCCACCCCCCCCCCCTTGTTCTTAGGAAAACCAAGAAGCATTTTCTAACTCATCTAGGTCAAGTAGTGCAACTTTGTTCCTCCCAACCCATACCAAATTGTATTTTTTGCACTGCTCAAGAAGAAACGTCTTAACACTCAAAGGAGGTTCTCCTTCATAAGCCCAACATCTTGACGAATCTTCTCCGTCAATTCCACACTCCGGTAACCGTTTTCAAGCACTCAAGTCCCATAAAAGGCCTCCATTTATGGTCAGTACAAATGGTGGCTTTTATGGGACAGTACGAGTGCCTGAAAATAGTTACAGGAGGACGGAATTATCGGATAAGATTCATGAAGTTGTTAGGGCTTATGAAGGAGAACCTCCTTTGGGTGTCAAGAAGTTTGTTCTTGATCAGTGCAAGAAATACAATCTGGTATAGGTTGGGCGGAACGAAGTTGCACTACTTGAGCCAGATGAGATAAATGCTTATTGGTTTTCCTAGGAACCGCATAAGGGGAGGAGTCGAATGGATAGATATAACTGGCTTGGTAGCTTATTCCCGGTAAGATCTATGCATTTGCAAAGACGTTTTTATAGTTTAAAAGTTCACCAATACAGTCTATGGGTGTCATTTACCCCTAATATTCCTCTTGTTCTCCAATCTAACAAATGGTTTTAAAATTGAAAACTTATTTCAGATTGATAGAGTGGCGTACCATTTATCTGTGCTGAAAGACTTATTCTCAAGGGGGATAAATATGGTCTCTCTCTTCTCAGGGATAGGAGGGGCATACGTTGCTCTTCACTGGTGGAGTAGTAGACTGAAGAATGCAATATAGAAAAAATGGAGAAAAAGTTACAGTTTATTTATTTTCAATTCTAAAGGTCTAAATTGAAAAGAGAGAGAGATTGACATAGTTCTCATATGATCCAAATTCAATTTGTCTCCTATATAGGTTATGAAATTCGGTTTTTAATACATTTGGACGGTATTTCCTAATGGAATGCACCACACCGTACGGGTTTGCAAACTTATAAACCACGTTGTTTATATTTGAAAATTATCCAAGCCACATGATTGGGGAACAAGAGAAATACCATAAACCATATTTGTAAACTTTTAAACTATAAAAATGTCTTTGGAAATGCATAAATTTTATCGAGAATGAGTAATCAAATGATCTATATATTTATCAGTTCGACTAATCCCACCTCCCCTTGTTCTTAGGAAAACCAAGAAGCATTTTGTAACTCGCCTGGGTGAAGTAGTGCAACTTTGTTCCTCCTAACCCATACCAGGTTGTATTTTTTGCACTGCTCAAGAACAAACATCATAACACTCAAAGGAGGTTCTCCTTCATAAGCCCAACATCTTGACGAATCTTCTCCGTCAATTCCACACTTCGGTAACCGTTTTCAGGCACTCATGTCCCATAAAAGGCCTCCATTTATGGTCAGTACAAATGGTGGCTTTCATGGGACAGTACGAGTGCCTGAAAATAGTTATAGGAGGACGGAATTTTAGGATAAGATCCATCAAGTTGTTAGGGCTTATGAAGGAGGACCTCCTTTAGATGTCAAGAAGGTTGTTCTTGATCAGTGCAAGAAATACAATCTGGTATAGGATGGGCGGAATGAAGTTGCACTACTTGAGCCGGATGAGATAAATGGTTATTAGTTTTCCTAGAAACCGAATAAGGGGAGAAGTCGAATGGATAGATATAAATGGATTGGTAGCTTATTCCCGGTAAGATCTATGCATTTGCAAAGACGTTTTTATAGTTTAAAAGTTCACCAATACAGTCTAAGGGTGTCATTTACCCCTAATATTCCTCTTGTTCTCCAATCTAATATATGGTTTTAAAATTGAAAACTTATTTCAGATTGATACAGTTGCATACCATAAATCTGTGTTGAAAGACTTATTCTCAAGAGGGATAAATATGGTGTCTCTCTTCTCAGGGATAGGAGGGTCAGACGTTGCTCTTCACTGGTGGAGTAGTATACTGAAGAATGCAGTATAGAGAAAAATGAAGAACAAGTTACAGTTTATTTATTTTCAATTCTAAAGGTCTAAATTGAAAAGAGAAAGAGATTGAGATAGATCTGATAAGATCCAAATTCAATTCGTGTCCTAATTAGGCTATGAAATTTGGTTTTTAATACAGTTGGACGGTATTTCCTAATGGAATGAACCAAACCATACGGGTTTGCAAAGTTTTAAACCACGTTGTTTATATTTGAAAATGATCCAAGCCACATGATTGGAGAACAAGAGAAATACCATAAACCATATTTGTAAACTTTAAACTATAAAAATGTCTTTGCAAATGCATAAATCTTATCGAGAATGGGTAACCAAATGATTTATATATTTATCAATTCGACTAATCCCACCACCCCTTGTTCTTAGGAAAACCAAGAAGCATTTTCTAACTCATCTGTGTCAAGTAGTGCAACTTTGTTCCTCCCAACCCATACTAGATTGTATTTTTTCCACTGCTCAAGAACAAACGTCTTAACACTCAAAGAAGGTTCGCCTTCATAAGCCCAACATCTTGACGAACGTCAATTCCACACTCCGGTAACCGTTTTCAAGCACTCATGTCCCATAAAAGGCCTCCATTTATGGTCAGTACAAATGGTGGCTTTCATGGGACAGTGCGAGTGCCTGAAAATAGTTACAGGAGGACGGAATTGTCGGATAAGATTCATCAAGTTGTTAGGGCTTATGAAGGAGAACCTCCTTTGGGTGTCAAGAAGTTTGTTCTTGATCAGTGCAAGAAATACAATATGGTATAGGTTGGGCAGAACGAAGTTGCACTACTTGAGCCAGATGAGATAAATGCTTATTGGTTTTTCTAGTAACCGCATAAGGGGAGGAGTCGAATGGATAGATATAAATGGCTTGGTAGCTTATTCCCGGTAAGATCTATGCATTTGCAAAGACGTTTTTATAGTTTAAAAGTTCACCAATACAGTCTAAGGGTGTCATTTACCCCTAATATTCCTCTTGTTCTCCAATCTAACAAATGGTTTTAAAATTGAAAACTTATTTCAGATTGATACAGTTGCGTACCATTTATCTGTGCTGAAAGACTTATTCTCAAGAGGGATAAATATGGTGTCTCTCTTCTCAAGGATATGAGGGGCAGACATTACTCTTCACTGGTGGAGTAGTAGACTGAAGAATGCAATATAGAAAAAATGGAGAAAAAGTTACAGTTTATTTATTTCCAATTCTAAAGGTCTAAATTGAAAAGAGAGAGAGATTGACATAGATCTGATCTGATCCAAATTCAATTCGTCTCCTATATAGGTTATGAAACTGTATGGGTTTGCAAACTTATAAACCACGTTGTTTATATTTGAAAATGATCCAAGCCACATGATTGGGGAACAAGAGAAATACCATAAACCATATTTGTAAACTTTTAAACTATAAAAATGTCTTTGGAAATGCATAAATTTTATCGAGAATGAGTAATCAAATGATTTATATATTTATCAGTTCGACTAATCCCACCTCCCCTTGTTCCTAGGAAAACCAAGAAGCATTTTCTAACTCGCCTGGGTGAAGTAGTGCAACTTTGTTCCTCCTAACCCATACCAGGTTTTATTTTTTGCACTGCTCAAGAACAAACGTCTTAACACTCAAAGGAGGTTCTCCTTCATAAGCCCAACATCTTGACGAATCTTCTCCATCAATTCCACACTCCGGTAACCGTTTTCAGGCACTCATGTCCCATAAAAGGCCTCCATTTATGGTCAGTACAAATGGTGGCTTTCATGGGACAGTACGAGTGCCTGAAAATAGTTATAGGAGGACGGGATTTTCGGATAAGATCCATCAAGTTGTTAGGGCTTATGAAGGAGGACCTCCTTTAGATGTCAAGAAGTTTGTTCCTGATCAGTGCAAGAAATACAATCTGGTATAGGTTGGGCGGAATGAAGTTGCACTACTTGAGCCAGATGAGATAAATGCTTATTAGTTTTACTAGGAACCGAATAAGGGGAGAAGTCGAATGGATAGATATAAATGGATTGGTAGCTTATTCCCGGTAAGATCTATGCATTTGCAAAGACGTTTTTATAGTTTAAAAGTTCACCAATACAGTCTAAGGGTGTCATTTACCCCTAATATTCCTCTTGTTCTCCAATCTAACATATGGTTTTAAAATTGAAAACTTATTTCAGATTGATACAGTTGCATACCATATATCTGTGTTGAAAGACTTTTTCTCTCTTCTCAGGGATAGGAGGGTCAGACGTTGTTCTTCACTAGTGGAGTAGTAGACTGAAGAATGTAGTATAGAAAAAAATGAAGAAAAAGTTACAGTTTATTTATTTTCAATTCTAAAGGTCTAAATTGAAAAGAGAAAGAGATTGAGATAGATCTGATAAGATCCAAATTCAATTCGTGTCCTAATTAGGCTATGAAATTTGGTTTTTAATACATTTGGACGGTATTTCCTAATGGAATGAACCAAATCATACGGGTTTGCAAAGTTTTAAACCACGTTGTTTATATTTGAAAATGATCCAAGCCACATGATTGGAGAACAAGAGAAATACCATAAACCATATTTGTAAACTTTAAACTATAAAAATGTCTTTGCAAATGCATAAATCTTATCGAGAATGAGTAACCAAATGATTTATAAATTTATCAGTTCGACTAATCCCACCTCCCCTTGTTCTTAGGAAAACCAAGAAGCATTTTCTAACTCGCCTGGGTGAAGTAGTGCAACTTTGTTCCTCCTAACCCATACCAGGTTTTATTTTTTGCACTACTCAAGAACAAACGTCTTAACACTCAAAGGAGGTTCTCCTTCATAAGCCCAACATCTTGACGAATCTTCTCCATCAATTCCACACTCCGGTAACCGTTTTCAGGCACTCATGTCCCATAAAAGGCCTCCATTTATGGTCAGTACAAATGGTGGCTTTCATGGGATAGTACGAGTGCCTGAAAATAGTTATAGGACGACAGAATTTTCGGATAAGATCTATCAAGTTGTTAGGGCTTATGAAGGAGGACCTCCTTTAGATGTCAAGAAGTTTGCTCTTGATCAGTGCAAGAAATACAATCTGGTATAGGTTGGGCGGAATGAAGTTGCACTACTTGAGCCAGATGAGATAAATGCTTATTAGTTTTCCTAGGAACCAAATAAGGGGAGAAGTCGAATGGATAGATATAAATGGATTGGTAGCTTATTCCCGGTAAGATCTATGCATTTGCAAAGACGTTTTTATAGTTTAAAAGTTCACCAATACAGTATAAGGGTGTCATTTACCCCTAATATTCCTCTTGTTCTCCAATCTAACATATGGTTTTAAAATTGAAAACTTATTTCAGATTGATACAGTTGCGTACCATAAATCTGTGTTGAAAGACTTATTCTCAAGAGGGATAAATCTGGTGTCTGTCTTCTCAAGGATAGGAGGGTCAGACGTTGCTCTTCACTGGTGGAGTAGTAGACTGAAGAATGCAGTATAGAAAAAAATGAAGAAAAAGTTACAGTTTATTTATTGTCAATTCTAAAGGTCGAAATTGAAAAGAGAAAGAGATTGAGATAGATCTGATAAGATCCAAATTCAATTCGTGTCCTAATTAGGCTATGAAATTTGGTTTTTAATACAGTTGGACTGTATTTCCTAATGGAATGAACCAAATCATACGGGTTTGCAAAGTTTTAAACCACGTTGTTTATATTTGAAAATGATCCAAGCCACATGATTGGAGAACAAGAGAAATACCATAAACCATATTTGTAAACTTTAAACTATAAAAATCTCTTTGCAAATGCATAAATCTTATCGAGAATGGGTAACCAAATGATTTATATATTTATCAGTTCGACTAATCCCACCCCCCCCTTGTTCTTAGGAAAACCAAGAAGCATTTTCTAACTCATCTGGGTCAAGTAGTGCAACTTTGTTCCTCCCAACCCATACCAGATTGTATTTTTTCCACTGCTCAAGAACAAATGTCTTAACACTCAAAGAAGGCTCGCCTTCATAAGCCCAACATCTTGACGAATCTTCTTCGTCAATTCCACACTCCGGTAACCGTTTTCAAGCACTCATGTCCCATAAAAGGCCTCCATTTATGGTCAGTACAAATGGTGGCTTTCATGGGACAGTACGAGTGTCTCAAAATAGTTACAGGAGGACGGAATTGTCGGATAAGATTCATCAAGTTGTTAGGGCTTATGAAGGAGAACCTCCTTTGGGTGTCAAGAAGTTTGTTCTTGATCAGTGCAAGAAATACAATCTGGTATAGGTTGGGCGGAACGAAGTTGCACTACTTGAGCCAGATGAGATAAATGCTTATTAGTTTTCCTAGGAACCGCATAAGGGGAGGAGTCGAATGGATAGATATAAATGGCTTGGTAGCTTATTCCCGGTAAGATCTTTGCATTTGAAAGACGTTTTTATAGTTTAAAAGTTCACCAATACAGTCTATGGGTGTCATTTACCCCTAATATTCCTCTTGTTCTCCAATCTAACAAATGGTTTTAAAATTGAAAACTTATTTCAGATTGATACAGTTGTGTACCATTTATCTGTGCTGAAAGACTTATTCTCAAGAGGGATAAATATGGTGTCTCTCTTCTCAGGGATAGGAGGGGCAGACGTTACTCTTGACTGGTGGAGTAGTAGACTGAAGAATGCAATATAGAAAAAATGGAGAAAAAGTTACAGTTTATTTATTTTCAATTCTTAAGGTCTAAATTGAAAAGAGAGAGAGATTAACAAAGATCTGATATGATCCAAATTCAATTCGTCTCCTATATAGGTTATGAAATTCGGTTTTTAATACATTTGGACGGTATTTCCTAATGGAATGCACCAAACCGTATGGGTTTGCAAACTTATAAACCACGTTGTTTATATTTGAAAATGATCCAAGCCACATGATTGGGGAACAAGAGAAATACCATAAACCATATTTGTAAACTTTTAAACTATAAAAATGTCTTTGGAAATGCATAAATTTTATCGAGAATGAGTAATCAAATGATTTATATATTTATCAGTTCGACTAATCCCACCTCCCCTTGTTCTTAGGAAAACCAAGAAGCATTTTCTAACTCGCCTGGGTGAAGTAGTGCAACTTTGTTCCTCCTAACCCATACCAGGTTGTATTTTTTGCACTGCTCAAGAACAAACGTCTTAACACCCAAAGGAGGTTCTCCTTCATAAGCCCAACATCTTGACGAATCTTCTCCATCAATTCCACACTCCGGTAACCGTTTTCAGGCACTCATGTCCCATAAAAGGCCTCCATTTATGGTCAGTACAAATGGTGGCTTTCATGGGACAGTACGAGTGCCTGAAAATAGTTATAGGAGGACGGGATTTTCGGATAAGATCCATCAAGTTGTTAGGGCTTATGAAGGAGGACCTCCTTTAGATGTCAAGAAGTTTGTTCTTGATCAGTGCAAGAAATACAATCTGGTATAGGTTGGGCGGAATGAAGTTGCACTACTTGAGCCAGATGAGATAAATGCTTATTAGTTTTACTAGGAACCGAATAAGGGGAGAAGTCGAATGGATAGATATAAATGGATTGGTAGCTTATTCCCGGAACGCACGCTCGACGGCCACGGGACGTGCGCGCCCGACGGCGCGAGACGCGCCCCGGCGGCCGTTGGGCGAGCGCCCAACAACGTCGGGCCAACGCCCAACGATCGTTGGGCGAACGCCCAACGCTGTTGGGCGATCGCCCAACAATTGTTGGGCGATCGCCCAACAAATGTTGGGCGGCCGCCCAACTATTGTTGGGCGATCGCCCAACAATGTTGGGCGATAGCCCAACGGAAGGTTGGGCGGCCGCCCAACATGCCTTGGGCGGCCGCCCAACACTCTTGGGCGACGCCCGATTTTACTCGGGCGTCGCCCATTCTTCCGGGGATCCGTTTGCCTATAAAAGGCACGGATCCCCATGCATTTGGGGAGGAATTTTTTGGAGCTTTCTCACTCTAGACATTTTTAGAGAGAGAAAGTCAATTTTTTGGAGAAACCATTTTTTTTCCCAAAAAAATCCAAATTTTCCCAAAGTTAAATTTTTACTAAAAAACCGGAAAATCACGACTCGTGGAATCAATCGGCTTCGACTGTCAGATACCGAACTTGAGGTATTATCCGAGGACTAGACTCGTTTTATTTTATTTAATTTATTCCTTTCCTTTATTTATTTTCATGTTATAGTTTTTATTTATTTAGTTATTCATTTATTTTATCACGTTTTATTTAATTTGGCGTATTTTCGTCTCGTGTTGAATAAAATTTGGTTTTGCTTTAAAATAAAAAACCTCGTTTTGATTTCCCAATACGAACCGTGATCCGATAAAAAGGTAGTTCGGGTATTAAAAACGTTGTACTTATAAGTTTTAATTTAAAGGAATTTCCGAATAATGTTTTAAAATAAAAACGTCGTTTTAGGAACTTCCGTTATTGACTATGATCCATTTTTGGTAGTTCGGAAATCCAAAACGATTGAATTAGACTTAATTTAAAGCCTTTGAATAAATCTGGAAACAATTGGAGTGCTGCTGTAATTTTCTGTTTCTGTCACTAATTGCTGTTTACCGACGGATTTTCCGTCGGTAAATCTGCCAGAATGTAAAAAATGCTGTTTTGGTCCCTGTTTCTTAACTTTTAAGCTTTTGGTCCTTTATATATATATGTGTATTTATGTAATATATATTTTCAAACTATTTTTGGACATTTGATACATATAGTTATTTAGAATGTTTATACATCATTTTTTATTTTATTTTAAATATAAGTATATGTATATATATCTTTTCTCTTCTTTTTCTTTTACTTAAATGGTAATGAATTTTATTTTAAAATGACATTTGCTTGGGTGTTTTGGGAGTGATTAATTAGTAGACATTTTGTGGATAAATATATATTATTTTGACATTTAAAGTTACATTAGTTATGTATATATATTATTTTTGACATTTAAGATTAGTGGATAAATATATACTATTTTGGGCATTTAAGATTATATTAGTTATGTATATATATAGTTTTGGGATATTTGGATTATATAAGTTATTGTTAAATAAAACTATTTTGGGGTTAAATGTTATTCTCTTATCTAGGAGTTTTATTTACTATTTTCACATGTTTAAAATATAAATGTATTATATTTAATATTTTCATATATGTATTATATAGTCTGTTTTCATTAACTTTTATTTCATGGTTTTTGGTTAAAATGTATATATGTATATCTACATTATTTTCTTTATTCTTTGGGCATTTAGGAGTCCATGTTTCAAATGGGTTTTACTTGGGAGTGAGTTTTGGTTCAAATATGTTTATTATTGTAATTATAACAAGTAGAGAATCCATTAAGGAAAAAGGGGGAAATAAATCACAAAAAGAGTTTTCAATTTAATTATTTAAACTAAGGTTTTTTTAGAGGTTCCTAATGTAAATAAATAGTGTTTTCTTGACATTTCAAATCGTTTCTCAAAACACCGCGTTTTAAAACCTTAGTCCGTTCCAACGACAGATTAAGCGAACCTTGTAATTAAAATCGTTTTCATTATAAATAAGGAAGTTTTTGAATCGTTTTCTTAAAGGATTTGTATAAAAATAAATTTGACTTGTATGTTCAACCACGTTTTCTTATTAAAGGTTTTTATCTCAAACGTTTTCAAACACTCGAGTCGTTCCAACGGCGATTCGGGTGAACTTCACCAAACGGGGTTTTTAAAACGCACCTAAATCGTTCCAACAGCGATTAAGGTGCGGATCATGTAAATAAATTCGTTTTGGGGAAATAAGTTAGTGTAGAATTAACTCGCAACACGACATGTAAATCACATTATAAATAAACCACTTCTTCCTTCCTCCCCTCTCTTTTATATTGAACTGATGAAAATGGGTGATTCTTTACTAAAGTGGCTTTTCTATTATATATGCTCAAAACGGTTTCCAAAATGAGAAAGAAAAGGTTTCAAATGAATTTTAAACTTAAAGAAGTATACGATTAGTCCGTTATCGCCTAACATGCTGAGTAGGAGGCCGGTGGTTCATAACCGGGCGATATCGGGGTGCCTAGTAGACTTTCTCCGGAAAGGAGCTAGCCTTCTCGGCTCGTACCTAAGTTTCCCGAACCCACACTGGTCTCCCGTAAGGGATCGGTGTTCATTTTCCCATTCCTGGGTGGCGACTCTTCCATATCTCCGAGCTCCGGTCCTGCCGAGCAGCTTGATTCCACGATTGGTTGCTTTCGGCGCCAATCACCGCTTACGTCGCCATGAGGTTGTCCACCCCCCGGTCCGCCCGGGAGATTAGGCCGCAGCACCTCGTCTAACAAGTGGCGACTCTGTTGGGGAAGCGAGAAATTTGATTCCGGAAGGCGTGTATTAAGCTCTTAACGGGGACAGATCGTATTATTTCTTTTCGTATGCATTCATGTGCATTATTGCAAACCTTTTGGGTAATTTCCGTGAAACCTCTAGCGAGAGTCCATTCGTCGCTCGAAAGAGGCTAGTGTAAGTTCCCCCTTACAGTAAGTCGCCAAAGGGTCCCCATCCATTCGTTAGGGGCGAATTTGTGCGGTCCTGTGAGGTCCCGCGCTCAGCCGTGTCGGCATATAGTAGCCTTAGAAGTTTCCATAGGATTACCCGTTACTATTTTTGATGTGATAAATGAATCAATTCGTGTTTTCAAATCGCCATGATACGTGTCCAATCCTAACATATGTAAAGAAAATGAAACGATACGTTAATATATACTCTCAAACCGATATATGAACTACCCCAAAGTATTGAAACGATTCGAACTAAAGACGACTTAGTCATCTCGTATGAATGAACTTGTGCGACCCGCCTGGTCCCTTTTCGTGTCCCGAAGAAGGCACATGTTCATAGAAATACGTTATGACGTAAGCACGTATTAGTACAGATCGGTTTGATATTAAGGATAGTTATATCTCGATTCAAAAGACTATATTAACGAGTAGCCGTTATTCACATTCTTTAAATAGGTTGGGATAAAACGAAATTATGACGAAACGAAAAACGAAGAACATTTCTGTTTCGAATGACCCTGTTGTAACGTAAAGAGTTTCGCAAACGTGACCCGTCCCTTCCGAATAAAAGACGAGCTCTTACGTTATGCCGTGTGTCGTTCTTAAGAGAAATGGACGTGTCCGCAAAGGTGACTAAGAAAATAAAAGAAAAGGAAAAAATAAACAAACGACCAAAACCATTCTTTATCTACGATATATGTCAATCTCGAGAGTAGTTAAAGAAAATAAACCAATGTCGTTGGATACGTGTCTCGAACAAGTATATGCGTTGTTTAAAATCACGAAGCCGAATCAAACCAAACCGCATAATTGCGCCATATGGACGAGACTGCAGGTTTTGACTAATGACTCGATCATTTCGACCGTTACCAAAACTGCAAGAAATATGGCCCGATGTACGTGTTTGCTTAATTCGTGCCCAAATGAAAAAGAACGGTGAAATCCTTGCTTCGAATAAACATGCGATTCAACGAAACGTTGATTTTCTATAGCCACGCTAAGGTGATATATCCTGGAGATTGGAAAGAATAAAGAGTTGTAATTAGCCGAAAGATTACCGTGCGCTCAAATAAGACTCGCCGTCTTTTCAGGTAGCTAAAACGAGCAAACGGAGTCTTAACGCTAAAAACAAACGCGTTACGCGATGAATCCGTTCCCTAAATTCAAAAGTGATTTCATCACTAAATAAACGCATGGTTACGTCTCTTGATAGATCCAAAAGATCCCGTTGTAATCCCAAAATCGAGACACGAATCCGCGTGAATAAAAGGGAACGAGTCATGGACGATAACGAACGATTGGACTAAAAGAATAACTTGTACCACGTCTAAAAACCGAGATGCGCTCAAAGGGAGTCAAAACCCGAATTAATGCGTCTCGCGAAAGGACGAAAGACGAGTTATACCGAAAGGACAATCTTACCTGGTCGATTTCTTAGTCACTGAATGTTGACACGTCAAAACGAACGGTATTGTCTGATGGATGATTTACTTTTTTCCGCAATAATCGACGGCATCACGCGTCCCCTGGACCGCAATATGAGCCTAAAACCAAAATCCTAGGAAAGAGACCTGGACCAACGAGTGTGTGGAGGAATAAGGGTGGAAGAGGGATGTTGTGATACGTGTAATTAGACTAACGTTTGTTCTTCTTATCTTATATATCCGTAAATAATAAACGCACACACCACGAATCATGCATATAAAATCATGCATACATACTAATGGATACCATTCACGCAGACGTCATCATTAAGCGATTGTGGTACCGAGAGAGCAGTCGGCTAGTTAGACAGTTTGATCAGCTACAGATTGACAGTCCCGAATCAGCAATTGTGGCTTCTGATTCATCTTCATCCGGGTATACTCCTTCTTCTGTCAGTATGTCTGCGACCGACGAAAAAGTGGCCGGATTGGAAAACTCTGTGAACAACATTAATGAGCAGTTAGCAATAATAGCAGCCCAGATAGCTAAGTTGGCCATGAAGGATGAAAAGAGTGGCAACAAGCACGCTGAGAATGAGGTGAACGATGGCCCTCGCTTTGGGAACGAGGATGATTATCAGGATTATATCCGAAAGCAGCTTGAGAAGGAGAAAGCTAAGGAAGAGGAGTGGAAACAACACATCACACAGGAAGTGCAGGACTTACGCGGGGGAAGTTCCGGGAGTCAGGACTTTTATAACTTGAAGAATTGTTTATCGGCAACAGCTTTGCCTTTGAAATTCCGGCTCCCTGACATGAAGAAGTTCGATGGAACTGGAGATCCCACCGCTCATATGAATCAGTATGTTGTTGTGATGAAGCACACGATCCTGACTGAGGATCAAGTCCTGGGGCTGTTCAACACTTACCTAGAGGGGGCTGCCCTCACATGGTTTCATGCATTGCCGATGGTAACAAAGAGGGATTGGAAGGAATTAGCGAAGTCATTCATCGCTCAGTATAGCTTCAACACCATGCTTGAGGTCACTTTGAAGGAGTTAGAGAGCACTAAGCAACAGGCTGGAGAATCTTTTTCCGATTTTGTGAAAAGATGGAGGGCTAAGGCCGCGGTTATGAAGCAGAAGCCGCTTGAGCAAGATCAGATTCGAATGGTGGTTGGCAACACATTGCCGTATATTAAGAATGAATTGTGGTATATGCTGTTTACCGATTTCAATCAGATGTATAGTTGTGCCTTGACCGTCGAGGGGGATGGAGAGCCAAAGAAAGCTTATACCAAGTGGACGAAGTCGGGATATAGGCTAGAGGGTATTGTGAGTTCCACAGCAGTTATGGGCATACAATTGAGAATTGCGAGAGGCTAAAACACGAAATCCAAGATCTAATCGAGGAGAAGAAGATAGCTGATCCCTCGTCAGCGAACCCTTCCGTTAGGCGTAATCCATTGCCTAATCATAGGGTGAGCATGATCGGAGTTGGTCTGGAAGAAAGTGTAGTGTTGGAATCCTTTGAGGAGAATGTAGAGGAGTTGTTGGACTCCGACGAAAAGAGCAATGTAGGAAATGGTATATATGTGTCCTTCCTTGGTGAGGAACAGGAGGATGAACTGATGGATGAAGGGTTGGACCGTGGAGCACCGTATGATGAAGATAGTGCCGAAGAGACCGGAGAAGGGTCGTCTCGAACTATTGTGCCTAATTTGGGTCTGTTTAGTGGTGGAGGTAATCCCGAGGTGCACTTGCGTGAATATATGCGCGACATGTTTGTTGAATCCTTCGGGGTGGACGAGATTGCTCAGTGGTTTCACCATTCGCTGGTAGGCGAGCCTTTGGGGTGGTTCCACTCATTACCCGACTCTTGCAAGCATGATTGGGATCAATTATCAGATTTATTCTTAGAAAAGTACCAAAGAGCCGAGGACAGGACCGCATAGCGCTTCGCAATGCAGATTGGACCTATCAAGCGTCCGTTACCGAGGGTTAGCAAGTATAATGGCAACAAAGATCCTATGGAACACCTTCACTTCTACTTATCGGCCATGGCGCCTTTGGATTTTAAGGAAGAAGAGATCACCAGCTTGTTCTGTAATTCGCTGATGGGTGAGCCGTTAATGTGGTATATGTCACTTCCAATGTATGTTAAGACCGATTGGGCGGCAATGACGAAGAGGTTTATCAAAGAGTATACGGTATGGATTCTGGCAGAGCAAACCCCGGATTCCCCCTCTTATCAAACACCCGATGCGGTGTTAGCGATGCCTAGGTATGGTGGATACCAGGATCCTGTTGAGCATGCGAGGTTATTCCGCAACCATATGTACGATGCCGGATTTCCGCAATGTGAATTACATGAACATTTTCCAGAAACCCTAAGGGGAGAAGCCTTGTTGTGGCATCAAGGCCTATCAGAAGAGGAAATGGGTCATTGGGTACCGCTTAGGAGCGCCTTTGTGGCAAGATATGAGATGTATGTCCCGTGGATGGGATCCCTGGAGGATCTAGATAGGATCAGGCAATTCCCCGAGGAACCATTTGTGGATTATGCTAGGAGGTGGAGGCACCGTTATGAGCAGTGTCACGAAACAATGAGCAATAAGGTGCAGCTTATGTGCATACAGAGAGGAGCTATTCCGTTAGCAGCTAGAAGGATGAGTAGAGTGTCCCTCCAGGATTATGAATCCGAACGTTCCTCATGTTATGGATTTAATGATTGTAGAGATTTGGGAGAGCTCTTCGGACGAGGAAGATGCTAATCGGAGGATTCCTATTAACATTTGGGACGAATCGGATGATGAGCTGGAAATCGCCATCATGACAAGATCAGGTCGAGTGGTCGAAGGAAAGGCACCTATGGTAGAGACTGAGATAGGGGAAGGGTCGGCTCCTAAGCCCGACGACCAAGTTCTCGAGCAGTTGAAGAAGACACAAGCTAAATCCACGGTGTGGGAAGTTTTATGCCATTCTAAGTATCATCGTGAGAACCTGATGGAAGAGCTGCAGAGTTTGGTCATTTCTACCGATACTGAGCCGGCAGCGCTAGTAGGGGCAATTATGGCTCGAAAGAAAACCGAGATCACGTTTACTGATGAGGATCTCCCAGAGGAGGGAAAAGCTCACAACAAGCCTTTGTACATCCGAGCTGAGATTAACGGGAAGAAGACTAGCTGTGTGATGGTCGATGATGGATCGGCTATTAATGTTTGCCCGTTGAAACTCTTATCTAAACTGGGAGTGGAAAGAGGAGACTTGACGGCCTCGGAAACTGTGATTAGGGCTTATGATGATAGTCGTAGGCATATTGAAGGAGTCTTTAAGGCCAAGTTGAAAGTGGGGCCGCATGAAGAAGAAACTGAGTTCACAGTGCTGGATATCCCGGTAACCTTTGCTGTATTGTTGGGACGCCCATGGTTCCACAAGTTGGGAGGTGTGCCCTCCACGCTCCATCAAATGATCAAGTTTCCCTTCGGGGAAGAGATAGTGACAATCAGAGCAGAAAAATTGAGCTCAGTGGCGGCATTGGGGATCGAGCCTCAGCTTTTCTCCGGATTCCGAGTTTCTGGGATCTACGAGTCTAGCATGACCACCGATGTGGTGAAGATGATGAAGGGAGGTTTCATCCCAGGAATGGGCTTAGGAGAAGACCATCAGGGGTTGCCAGAATTTCCGGACTTTAAGAGTCAGAAAACCCGGAGGGGTTTGGGATATGAGCAAGGAGGTCCATCCAATGCAAGTATTGAAGGAAAAGTGGGCCTAAGAAAATACTTCGTGAATAAGGGGCATGGAAAGGTGTATTCAGGAACCCCCGAGTCGTGGACTAGCACCGAAGGAAAGATTCTGCCGGGCTTCGAAATCTTCAATGATGTTGCCGACTGGGGCAAAGGAAAGGCGAGCTGCTTTGTCGAGGAGATTATGATGTTAGACTTGAATGCCGAAGAGCAAGTCATCACCATTGAAGCAACTGCAGGAGCGGGGAATGAACCCAGTACCTCCAAAGCATATGAGAAGCCCGAGAACCTTGATGATGAAAATTGTATTACTGCTTTGTTTGAATCAGATGATGTAATCGCCAATACTATCAATGAAATGAATTCTGATTTTGCTTACTTGCTTGATGTTGATCGTGATCATACCATGCATTCTCATTCATATAACATGCCTACATTTGAAATCAATGCAATAGAAATGTCAACTTTCAATCTTGGTACGGATGAAAATCCTAAACTTATACCAATTGCTCAAGAATTAACTATTGAAGAGAGGAAAGAATTCGAGAGAATAATTAAAAAATACGAAATAGTGTTTGCTTGGACATACGAAGACATGCCTGGAATTGATCAATCAATCGTAACTCACCGTATTCCAACATATCCCGAGGCGAGGCCCGTAAAGCAGAAGCTCCGACGCATGAGATCGGAATGGGCAAATAAGATCAGAGAGGAAGTGAAGAAGCAGTTAGAAGCAGGGTTCATCGAAGTAATCGACTATCCCCCTTGGGTCGCAGATGTGGTGCCCATCGCAAAAAAAGACGGCAAAGTGAGAATGTGCGTCGATTATCGAGACCTTAACAAGGCATGCCCCAAGGATGAATTCGCATTACCTCATATTGACGTGTTGATCGACAGTGCAGCATCAAGCGTCTTACACACGAATGTGGACGGTTTCATGGGCTACATGCAAGTTCAGATGGCTGAAAAACACAAAGCAAAAACCTCGTTCACAACTGAGTGGGGGACATATTGTTACAGAGTGATGCCGTTTGGTTTAAAAAATGCCGGGGCAACTTACCAGCGAATGGCCACAACATTGTTCCATGATATGATACACAAGGAGGTAGAAGTTTATGTGGATGACATAATGGTCAAATCAGAGACAAGAGAGGGGCATTTTGCTACGCTGGAGAAGTTTTTGGCCCGAATTGCAGAATTCAAGCTAAGGTTAAATCCGAAGAAGTGCTTTTTCGGCGTTTCGTCAGGGAAAATCTTAGGCTATGTAATCGGAAATAAGGGAATCGAAGTAGATCCTGATAAGGTGAAGGCTATACAGGAAATGCCGGCGCCGAAGAATGAGAAAGAAGTGAGAGGGTTTCTGGGGCAGGTTCAGTATATCAGTCGGTTCATAGCAAGACTCACCGCAATCTGCGAGCCAATCTTTAAGTTGTTAAGGAAAGACCAACCCACAATCTGGAATGATAAGTGTCAGCAAGCTTTGGAGAGCGTCCGGAACTATTTGTCTAATCCACCAGTGTTGAGACCACCTAAACTAGGAAAACCGCTTCTCCTCTACGTAGCGATTGAGGAGCGATCTATTGGGGCAATGCTGGCCCAAGAGGGAGACACCGGTGTGGAGCACGCGGTGTATTATCTGAGTAAGAAGTTCCTGGAATACGAGCTCAAGTACAACATGATCGAAAAGACATGTGTGGCAGTAGTATGGCTAACGAAGAAACTACGGCATTATTTTCAATCGTATAAAGTGATCATTATTTCTCGGATGGACCCCGTGAAGTATCTGTACCGAACTCCGTCGTTGACAGGGAAGTTAGCCCGATGGCTACTACTTTTATCCGAGTTTGACATTGAATATGTAACGAAGAAGGTTGTCAAAGGGAGGGCCGTGGCAGAGTTTCTGGCCAACCAACCTCTAAATGCAGAAGAGGAAGAGATAAGCTATGATTTCCCCGATGAACACTTGAACGCAATAGAAGTTATACCATGGAAAATGTTCTTCGACGGAGCAGTTAATTCAAATGGAGCCGGAGTTGGAATACTACTTATTTCACCGGAAGGAGAAAGGATCCCGATGGCAAAGAAGTTATCCTTCCCTCTCACCAATAATATGGCCGAATATGAAGCGTGCATTTATGGTTTAGAGTCATTAGCAGCACTGGGAGCATCGTATGTCGAAATTTGGGGTGACTCAAAGCTAATCATCGAGCAGGCACAAGGAAACTGGGAAGTAAGGGAAGAAAGGCTACGTCCATATCTAGATCAGCTAGAAGGGTTGGCACAAAGATTCAAGGAGTGTCGTTTCTATCACATTCCTCGAGCGCAGAACCAGGCAGCGGATGCCTTGGTCACTTTGGTGTCAGTTTGGGACAACCCCCGGAACCTGGCCTCGAAGCCGTTGGTATTGAGGAGATCTCACAAACCATGCTACGAAGACGTAATTCTGTTAGGGGCAGAGTCAGAGCCCAGGGATCAAGCTGTGATTAGAAGGTTAGCTCGGCAGTTCGTCATCCACAACAACTTGCTCTATAAAAGGCACATTGATGGGTTACAACTAAGGTGCTTGGATGTGGGAGAAGCCCGCGAGGCAATGGAATCAATACACTCAGGGATTTGTGGGGCCCATATGGGAGGAGCAGTGCTGGCCAAGAAAATCATCAGACATGGCTTCTATTGGCTCACCATGGAAAGAGATTGTAATGAGTATGCGAAGAAATGCCACGATTGTCAAATCCACGGCGATTGTAGTCATCTGCCAGCCATGGAATTACATGTGTTAGCACCTATTTGGTCATTCGCTGCTTGGGGCATTGACATCATTGGTGAGGTAAGGCCTAATGCTTCGAATGGGCACAAGTTTATCGCAGTCGCCATCGATTATTTCACCAAGTGGGTAGAGGCAGAGTCGTTTAGCAAATTGGGATCCAAGCAGATGAGAAAGTTCATTGAGAAACACTTGATCACCAGGTTCGGAGTGCCTCATCACATGATTACGGATAATGGGGTCCAGTTTCAGGGGGAAGTAAGAAGTCTCTTCCGAGAATATGACATTGAACATCACAGGTCTTCTCCGTACCGTCCACAAGCTAATGGAGCAGTAGAAGCAGCTAATAAGAACCTTAAGAGAATTCTCGTAAAAACGGTGGAATCACATCGGAATTGGCATGAGCAGCTCCCACTCGCGTTATGGGCTTATCGTACGACAGTTAGAACCTCAACTGGGGCAACGCCCTTCTCCTTGGTATACGGAACATAAGCAGTCCTGCCGATTGAAATCGAAAAGCGATCGTTGAGAATCGCAGTGGAAGCAGAAATCCCCGAGACGGAATGGGTGAAGAGGCGATGTGAGCAGTTGTCGTTAGTTGACGAAAAAAGGATGGAAGCCCTTTACCATGTACAGTTATATCAAAGAAGGATGGCTCGAGCTTTCAATAAAAAAGTCAAGACCAGCCCTATCAAAGAAGGAGATTTGGTGCTGAAACAGATCCGTGTGATGCACACCGATCCTAGGGGAAAGTTTAAACCTAACTGGGAAGGGCCATTCGTCGTGAAGAAGATACTAAGCAAAGGAGCGGTGAAGTTAACTACTATGGACGGAATGGAATTCTCCGAACCTACCAACCTGGATAGGCTTAAGAAATACTTTTCGTAAAAAAAAAAGAAAGAAAAATTCCCGATAGGTTGAAAACCCGCAAAGGGCGGCCTATGCAACAATAAGGGACATCCCAGTGGGTGAAAACCCGAAAGGGCACTCATTTGAAAATTCCGGGATAGTAAAAGGAGAGGAGAAAAATCGCCGGGATCCGAAAACCGAAAGGCGGGTCCTGGCAACAATAGTTATAACTTGAGCAATTACAAAAACAATGTATAAGAGGCTAAGTATTTCTGTTGTTTGTAAATAAATAAAGGCATGAATATATTTGACAAGAATGATTGGAATCATCATAATTTACTGAATGCATGGTAATATGAATCATGAGTTATACATTTCCTACCTTACTTTTCACAATAAAAAGCCTACCTGCTATCCACCCCACTCCCTATACATCGGCTATACATCGGGGTAACTCTAATGAAAACTACAAAGCAATACATAATAAGCCTAATATGGAGGGAAGTCCCAATAAGCCTCAAACCTCCCCAAATGCGATGCCCGCTCCGCAGATAAGGTGTCCTCAGTAACTCGGAGCCTCTCCTCAGCAACTCGTGCTCTCTCCTCGGCAGCGAGGCGTCCAGTGGTCTCAACATGCACCCTCTCCTCGGTAGCGAGGCGTCCCATCATCTCACCACGCGCTCTCTCCTCGACGGCAAGGCGACCCTCAGTCTCCCTCCGCATCACCCCCGACCAGTGGTCGTTCCGTTTTGGTACGCATGGCCAACCCTGGCGTCGGCCTCCCGCACCGACTCACTCTGTCTCTGCTCATGGGCATGAAGATCGCTCTAAAAAAAAGAAAGGAAAAACAGATGAAAAAATAAATAAGAAGCAGCATAGGCAAGAATAGAAATCATACATACATGCATGCATTCCACTACACTAAAATAAAGTAAGGATACATACCAGGTGATCGGCACAGCGCAAGCTGAGGCGGTGTCGGAGGTAACCGGAGAGTCCCATATAATCTGTACAAGTCTCTCTCGTAGTCTGCGAAGCGTCGGAAGGGTCAAAAGGCACCCTCGATGTGAAGACGGGAGGAGCCATCTTGACACCCGCATAGGCTGTCCCGAACTCATCATAACAAACGGTGGTGAAATCTCTCTCGTAGTCCGGAACGGGCACACCGAAAGAGGACCTCTCCGGTCGGGCGGCACTGGAGGACTCGCCGACATAGTAGGGTGGCTCGCCCGCAGATGTCTGAGCTCGAGTGCCGTCAAAGAAGTCCGACAGATGAGCGCTCCTCCAGGACCCCTCCTGCAAATGAAAACACAATAAATACCGCTAACCATCTCATGGATAAAGGTAAATAGGTTGAACCACTCACCAGAACCTCCTCCTGACTAAAAACTGCCGCGACCGCCTCCCGCGAAAATACGTCTGCCACGGGATCCACCTCCATCGCCGCCGCTGGGGCATCCCTCGTGCTCAACAGAGTCGATAGGTAAAAATCACGGCCCCCGACATGAACCCACACCTCTCTACCGACAAACCGACAGGTCAAGTCCTGACGGATGACCGACAAGGGCATGGTCCGCACTGCGAACATGGAAACGGGAATCTCGCCCGGTGACCAGTGTGTGTCCCTAATCCCGGTGATGCCCCGGTCGCCCAAATACCAAGCCCGCACGCAGGGGCCGGTGAGCACGCACTGCTGCTCCTGGACCAAAGTCACGTACATATAGTCGGGACCAAAGTCAAGGTCGTCCCACCTAAACTTGATCTAAGAAAAAAAAACACACAGAAAGGTCAGATCCGATCAAACAAGAATCTAGCACGACTAGAAGATATCTACCTGTCCCAGGGTCCGCGAGTCAATCCAGTCTAGGAGCCGCGCCACCGTCCGTCTCTTCTCTGCGCCTAGGTCAAACTCTCTCCACCGAGTCATGAGAGGGAGCCTCGGTACTCGTGATCGAGGCCGAGACTGGCTAGGAAGGATCCGCCTCTCATACGCCCAAACCTGCGGTAAAAATAAGGGTTATGAACGTAAAAGCGCGAAGAAGATAAAATGGGCGAGTCAAGGATGCGTCACGTACTAGTAGGGAAAAGGTGTAACCACCGAAGTCCTTGCGCTTCCGGCAAGTCAAATCCAAAAACTTATATAAGAAGGCTAGGCCCGCTCCCGCCCAATCATAAGACGCTGCCGCATCCAAATCACTGAGAGCCTGAATAAGACCAGCGTGTACCTTTCCGCTCTTGGTGCGGAAAATCGTCTCACTCAGGGTGTACACTAGGAAGCTACGAACTGCCAAGTCAGCATCGTCCGTCTTGCCAAAATCCCGGCGACTCAAAAGACTCGCAGTAGAAACGAACTTCGCTGGAGAAACTCCCGGCCCAATCAAAGCAGCTAGCCTAGCGCGGTCGACCCGCGGTCGCATCATATCAAAACAAAAGGGAACTGGAGTGCTACTCCCCCGCAGCCCTGTCAGCAAAGAAAAATCTCTGGGCGAGATGGTCATCTCCCCAAAAGAAAGGTGGAAGGTGTGGGTCGAGTCAACCCACCGCTCGCATAAGGCACGCAGGCCAAAACGATCGCACACCCCGTTGGTGCGGGGCAGCGCTGAAATAAAGGGCTCAAAGCCCAGCTCACGCACACAGGCTCTCGCCGCGGCGCCTAGCATAGAATACCACGTATGGATCTCGGCCGTAGTCCCGGAAATCTCGAGGAACTAAAAAGAACAAGACAGGAAAATTTAAAGCGTGCGTTTGATGAAAACACGTTAAGACTAGTTATTCTTTCAGTCAGGGTCTAACCTAGAGACATCTGGTCGGTTTGGACCAACTTTCTGTAAAAATCTCTCCTTTAGGGTCGTTTATGTAAGATTTAGTTAATTCTTTATTCTTTAATCCACTCTCGTCCGCATTGACAAGAGGCATTAGTCACGTTTTTACTAATCACGTGCACTATTCACGTACATTAGTTAAGTTTTCACTATTCACGTTTTTACTATTCACGTGCACTATTCACGTTTTTTTACTATTCACGTGCATTAGTTAAATTTTTACTATTCACGTGCACTATTCACGTGCATTAGTTAAGTTTTCACTATTCACGTGCACTATTCACGTTTTTACTATTCACGTTATTATTTACTGTTAGCATGCATAAATTCGTAGGGTTACTATTCACATGCATATAGCGCGCATTCTTACACAGAAATAAACGAGTGTTACTTGTAAGTGAAGAAATTCATATTTTCTAGCTAAAGTCCTCTAAGGCAATCTAAAGGTTAGCATGCAAATCATGTTCGGATAGGAATACTAAAGCCTAGAATTTGAATCAAATAACGAAAAAGTGAGAAAGTACTTACCTCGTTGCAGCGTGTCCGGCTCAGGTGCGTCGTAGGATCGTGGAAAGGGTCCACTCTAGCCAGGTTCACGTAAACCTCCTCCATGCCTCTCGTGCCATCGCATTCATCCAAATCCATCCCGAGGATAATCCAAATCAAAATCTAGAGAGAGAAAGAAGAGAGAGAAGGTGTGGGGTTGAAATGAAACCCCACCACCTTATATGGAAAGAGGGAATGGCGTTCCCGTAAATACTGAAAAAGGTACGACGTGACATAAAGGTAAAAAGTAAATAATTAATTACCAGGTGCACAGACCTCCGATTTGCAGTCCGTTTCAGCCTGCATTTCTCCCAGACAACAACCAATATTGTCAAGATATGAACTCCAGACAACAGCCAATTTTTACAGAACAGTGACACCAGTCAAAATACAGACGACAGTCAATAGAAAAATAATCGTTAGTCTATATCATTTTAGACTAAAACACGTTCCCATTAAACCTCTGAGACGCTAGATCCAGTGAGAATATACAGACAACAATGTTGTAGAAGAATTCAGAGACAATCCTCGCTTTTGAGCCATTCTACTCACGGTCTTAGACCGGATTTGCTTTTGAGCCGTTCTACCCGCGGTCGTGGACCAGGGTCGCTTTCGAGCCATCTTACTCACGGTCGCAGACCGGAGTTGCTTTTGAGCCATTTTTACCGGCGGTCGTGGACCTGGGTCGCTTTTGAGCCATCTTACTCACAGTCGTAGACTAGGGTTGCTTTTGAGCCATCTTACTCACGGTCGCAGACCGAAGTTGCTTTTGAGTCATTTTACCCGCGGTCGTGGACCAGGGTCGCTTTTGAGCCATCTTACTCACGGTCGCAGACCGGAGTTGCTTTTGAGCCATTTTACCCGCGGTCATGGACCAGGGTTGCTTTTGAGCCATCTTACTCACGGTCGTAGACCGGAGTTGCTTTTGAGCCATTTTACCCGCGGTCGTGGACCAGGGTTGCTTTTGAGCCATTTTACTCACGGTCGCAGACCGGAGTTGCTTTTGAGCCGTTGTACCCGCGGTCGTGGACCAGGGTCGCTTTTGAGCCATCTTACTCACGGTCGCAGACCGGAGTTGCTTTTGAGCCGTTGTACCTGCGGTCGTGGACCAGGGTCGCTTTTGAGCCATCTTACTCGCGGTCATAGACCAGAGTTGCTTTTGAGCCGCTTCACTCACGGTTGTAGACCAGAGTTGCTTTTGAGCCATTTTTCCCCCGGTCGTAGGCCGAAATAGCTTTTGAGCCCTTTTACTCACGGTCGTGCACCGAAATTGCTTTTGAGCCGTTCTTACCCATAGTCAACGTACGCTAGATTCCGAGAGAAAAACATCCACCGACGGCCGATTCAGAGGCAAAGGCTGGAGTGAATCGGAAAACGACACCGGAACGCGCAGCGCGAAGGTCAGGTATTCTCCCTCCTACTCTTTACGTGTCTTTTACTTTTATATGTTTTACATTGCATGTGTTGCGTTAGCAAAAAACGTTTTCAAAACACACACATCACTGTCAAAATAGGAAAGTAGGGGCAACTGTAGACACCGAGTCGGAGGACCTGTGATGAAAACCTGTAAACAAGACGGTTGAAACGGTTGATTCCGGAAGTTTTGAAAAAATAATAGGTACATAATAAGGAAAAAAAGTTACGGCGGGTCGCTGTTGTCGATCGGATGGCTCGCGAATGCTTAGCGGCATGGTGCGAGTGCTTAGCGGCAGCCGACGCGCGTTCGACGACAGTCGGACGCCCGCTCGACAGCACAAAGCGTGCGCTCGACGTCCGTCGGACGCACGCGTCCAACCACGAATGGCACGCGCTCGACGTCCGAGCGATGCACGGGCCCGGCGGCGCGGAGCGCGCGCTCGTTGGCCACGGGGCGTGTGCGCCCGGCAGCGTGAAACGCGCGTTCGGCGGCCACGACGCGTGGGCGCCCGACGGCACGGAACGCACGCTCGACGACCACGGGACATGCGCGCCCGACGGTGCGAGACGCGCCCCGGCGGCCGTTGGGCGAGCGCCCAACAACATCGGGCGAACGCCCAACGATCGTTGGGCGAACGCCCAACGCTGTTGGGCGATCGCCCGACAATATTGGGCGATAGCCCAATGAAAGGTTGGGCGGCCGCCCAACAATCTTGGGCGACGCCCGATTTTACTCGGGTGTCGCCCATTCTTCCGGGGATCCGTTTGCCTATAAAAGGCACGGATCCCCATGCATTTGGGGAGGAGGAATTTTTTGGAGCTTTCTCACTCTAGACATTTTTAGAGAGAGAAAGTCAATTTTTTGGAGAAAATATTTTTTTTCCCAAAAAAATCCAAATTTTCCCAAAGTTAAATTTTTACTAAAAAACCGGAAAATCACGACTCATGGAATCAATCGGCTTCGACTGTCAGATACCGAACTTGAGGTATTATCCGAGGACTAGACTCGTTTTATTTTATTTAATTTATTCCTTTCCTTTATTTATTTTCATGTTATAGTTTTTATTTATTTAGTTATTCATTTATTTTATCACGTTTTATTTAATTTGGCGTATTTATTTAATTTTCGTCTCGTGTTGAATAAAATTTGGTTTTGCTTTAAAATAAAAAACCTTGTTTTGATATCCCAATACGAACCGTGATCCGATAAAAAGGTAGTTCGGGTATTAAAAACGTTGTAATTATAAGTTTTAATTTAAAGGAATTTCCGAATAATGTTTTAAAATAAAAACGTCGTTTTAGGAACTTCCGTTATTGACTATGATCCATTTTTGGTAGTTCGGAAATCCAAAACGATTGAATTAGACTTAATTTAAAGCCTTTGAATAAATCTGGAAATAATTAGAGTGCTGCTGTAATTTTCCGTTTCTGTCACTAATTGCTGTTTACCGACGGATTTTCCGTCGGTAAATCTGCCAGAATGTAAAAAATGCTGTTTTGGTCACTGTTTCTTAACTTTTAAGCTTTTGGTCCTTTATATATATATGTGTATTTATGTAATATATATTTTCAAACTATTTTTGGACATTTGATACATATAGTTATTTAGAATGTTTATACATCATTTTTTATTTTATTTTAAATATAAGTATATGTATATATATCTTTTCTCTTCTTTTTCTTTTACTTAAATGGTAATGAATTTTATTTTAAAATGACATTTGCTTGGGTGTTTTGGGAGTGATTAATTAATAGACATTTTGTGGATAAATATATATTATTTTTTACATTTAAAGTTACATTAGTTATGTATATATATTATTTTTGACATTTAAGATTAGTGGATAAATATATACTATTTTGGGCATTTAAGATTATATTAGTTATGTATATATATAGTTTTGGGATATTTGGATTATATAAGTTATTGTTAAATAAAACTATTTTGGGGTTAAATGTTATTCTCTTATCTAGGAGTTTTATTTACTATTTTCACATGTTTAAAGTATAAATGTATTATATTTAATATTTTCATATATGTATTATATAGTCTGTTTTCATTAACTTTTATTTCATGGTTTTTGGTTAAAATGTATATATGTATATCTACATTATTTTCTTTATTCTTTGGGCATTTAGGAGTCCATGTTTCAAATGGGTTTTACTTGGGAGTGAGTTTTGGTTCAAATATGTTTATTATTGTAATTATAACAAGTAGAGAATCCATTAAGGAAAAAGGGGGAAATAAATCACAAAAAGAGTTTTCAATTTAATTATTTAAACTAAGGTTTTTTTAGAGGTTCCTAATGTAAATAAATAGTGTTTTCTTGACATTTCAAATCGTTTCTCAAAACACCGCGTTTTAAAACCTTAGTCCGTTCCAACGACAGATTAAGCGAACCTTGTAATTAAAATCGTTTTCATTATAAATAAGGAAGTTTTTGAATCGTTTTCTTAAAGGATTTGTATAAAAATAAAATTGACTTGTATGTTCAACCACGTTTTCTTATTAAAGGTTTTTATCTCAAACGTTTTCAAACACTCGAGTCGTTCCAATGGCGATTCGGGTGAACTTCACCAAACGGGGTTTTTAAAACGCACCTAAATCGTTCCAATGGCGATTAAGGTGCGGATCATGTAAATAAATTCGTTTTGGGGAAATAAGTTAGTGTAGAATTAACTCGCAACACGACATGTAAATCACATTATAAATAAACCACTTCTTCCTTCCTCCCCTCTCTTTTATATTGAACTGATGAAAATGGGTGATTCTTTACTAAAGTGGCTTTTCTATTATATATGCTCAAAACGGTTTCCAAAATGAGAAAGAAAAGGTTTCAAATGAATTTTAAACTTAAAGAAGTATACGATTAGTCCGTTATCGCCTAACATGCTGAGTAGGAGGCCGGTGGTTCATAACCGGGCGATGTCGGGGTGCCTAGTAGCCTTTCTCCGCAAAGGAGCTAGCCTTCTCGGCTCGTACCTAAGTTTCCCGAACCCACACCGGTCTCCCGCAAGGGATCGGTGTTCATTTTCCCATTCGTGGGTGGCGACTCTTCCATATCTCCGAGCTCCGGTCCTACCGAGCAGCTTGATTCCACGATTGGTTGCTTTCGGCGCCAATCACCGCTTACGTCGCCATGAGGATGTCCACCCCCCGGTCCGTCCGGGAGATTAGGCCGCGGCACCTCATCTAACAACCGCATAAGGGGAGGAGTCGAATGGATAGATATAAATGGCTTGGTACCTTATTCCCGGTAAGATCTATGCATTTGCAAAGACGTTTTTATAGTTTAAAAGTTCACCAATACAGTCTATGGGTGTCATTTACCCCTAATATTCCTCTTGTTCTCCAATCTAACAAATGGTTTTAAAATTGAAAACTTATTTCAGATTGATACACTTGCATACCATTTATCTGTGCTGAAAGACTTATTCTCAAGAGGGATAAATATGGTGTCTCTCTTCTCAGGGATAGGAGGGGCAGACGTTACTCTTCACTGGTGGAGTAGTAGACTGAAGAATGCAGTATAGAAAAAATGGGAAAAAGTTACAGTTTATTTATTTTCAATTCTAAAGGTCTAAATTGAAAAGAGAAAGAGATTGACATAGATCTGATATGATCCAAATTCAATTCGTCTCCTATATAGGTTATGAAATTTGGTTTTTAATACATTTGGACGGTATTTCCTAATGGAATGAACCAAATCATACGGGTTTGCAAAGTTTTAAACCACGTTGTTTATATTTGAAAATGATCCAAGCCACATGATTGGAGAACAAGAGAAATACCATAAACCATATTTGTAAACTTTAAACTATAAAAATGTCTTTGCAAATGCATAAATCTTATCGAGAATGGGTAACCAAATGATTTATATATTTATCAGTTCGACTAATCCACCCCCCCCCCCTTGTTCTTAGGAAAACCAAGAAGCATTTTCTAACTCATCTGGGTCAAGTAGTGCAACTTTGTTCCTCCCAACCCATACCAGATTGTATTTTTTCCACTGCTCAAGAACAAACGTCTTAACACTCAAAGAAGGCTCGCCTTCATAAGCCCAACATCTTGACGAATCTTCTCCGTCAATTCCACACTACGGTAACCGTTTTCAGGCACTTATGTCCCATAAAAGGCCTCCATTTATGGTCAGTACAAATGGTGGCTTTCATGGGACAGTACGAGTGCCGGAAAATAGTTATAGGAGGACGGAATTGTCGGATAAGATTCATCAAGTTGTTAGGGCTTATGAAGGATAACCTCCTTTGGGTGTCAAGAAGTTTGTTCTTAAGCAGTGCAAGAAATACAATCTGGTATGGGTTGGGCGGAACGAAGTTGCACTACTTGAGCCAGATGAGATAAATGCTTATTAGTTTTCCTAGGAACCGCATAAGGGGAGGAGTCGAATGGATAGATATAAATGGCTTGGTAGCTTATTCCCGGTAAGATCTATGCATTTGCAAAGACGTTTTTATAGTTTAAAAGTTCACCCATGCTGTCTATGGGTGTCATTTACCCCTAATATTCCTCTTGTTCTCCAATCTAACATATGGTTTTAAAATTGAAAACTTATTTCAGATTGATATAGTTGCGTACCATAAATCTGTGTTGAAAGACTTATTCTCAAGGGGGATAAATATGGTGTCTCTCTTCTCAGGGATAGGAGGGGCAGACATTGCTCTTCACTGGTGGAGTAGTAGACTGAAGAGTGCAGTATAGAAAAAATGGAGAAAAAGTTACAGTTTATTTATTTTCAATTCTAAAGGTCTAAATTGAAAAGAGAAAGAGAGTGACATAGATCTGAGAAGATCCAAATTCAACTCGTCTCCTATATAGGCTATGAAATTTGGTTTTTTTAGTAATAATCACAGGGTTTTGATTTGGGAACTACAAATATATATATTAGTTGAGTGTCGGTGTTCAAAGAATTGTAAGGAAATCGACAATTTTTTCTTCAAACCCTAAACATCCAACACCTCAAACTGGTAAGTTGTGGAGTTCTGCTACCACCGTATAAGGCCCCTCCCAGGTTTGACGAGCTTGCGTTTCCCTAGTAGGGATTGTGATGCTGCTATTCAGATTTCGTGTAGGGGAGTCATCAAGATAGAAATATCTAAGTTACAATTTATAATTATAATCTTTTTTTTATTATTAAAAGCGGAGGATTGAAACAAGGATTCAAGACATCCCAGCTATGCTGGCACCCCCTCAACTCCTGCACAAGGACCCGAATGAATTAATAAAGATAAAAAATGAAAGAATACAAAAGTGTCCTGCCAAGAAGGCGTTAAGCGAACCGATACTTATCTCTACCTAGCGAGTCAGCTAACACTAGACTATTACAGAAAGAGGGGTATTCATCCCACAATGTGTCTGAGGAGCCAAGTCTTGCATGGTTGGCCAATGAGTCGGCAACACAATTACCTTCCCGCAAAATGTGAGAAACCACAAACCTCATTCCAGATATAATCTCCTGGCATTTGACCCATTCCTCCCGAAGAGACCACGGTACCGCCTGCAACGGGTTCCGGAATAATGAGACCACATAAGAGGAATCGCTCTCTAACCATATAGAGTTCCATCCACGAGAGCCTACCAACGTGATTGCAAAGATGGCAGCTCGCAGCTCCGCCAGATGCACCATCAGATCCGCAAAAGTAGCAACGAAACAGCCGAGAACCTGTCCAACCGCATTTCTGAACACCTCACCGCAACCAGCTGAAGAGCCTTTAACAGAAGCATCACAATTAGCCTTGATCCACCCTGCCGGAGGGGGTATCCATCGGACTGCTATAACCCTCGGAGCACGCGAGCAGCGCGGTATTATGTTCTTTCATTTCGGAAATGGTCCGATCTGCTGATGTTATTCCATAGCAGCTTTAACGCATGATGAATGTTAGGGGGAATGTCGTTAAAGATACACTCATTGCGAAGATACCAGATCACCCAAGCTAAGTGAATAACTGCACTAGTCCACAGCACTTTAACCTGCGAGCTGAACTTTTGCACCGCTGCCCATCAACAGTCCGAGCTTTCTTCACAAAAACAGCAGCGAGAAACCACAATTATACCACGTTTCCCTAACATGTCCTGGGTTGGGAGACAACCCCAGAATTCCCGCCAAGCGCAGAACGAGTGTGCCTGAGGTATGAATTTATTCCAAATGAATCTAAACACCGGATCTGAAGGCACTTCCGACCCCAACCACCTGTAAAAAGCTTCAAAGTGAAAATACCCTTGTCCGCCGGCTTCCATTCGCACTGATCAGCTGCACTGATCCGACTAATTCTCTCAATCGAAGCGACAATCTCCGCTGGGAGCTGAGGCAAATTCTCCCAACGATTACCTATCAGGAACTCGTCCACCTTGTGAATCAGCCCTCAGATTACAAGCTGAGATCCAGATATGATACGCAGAGCACTCTTGGTCGCATTACTGAGCTCGAAAATCGAAAAGCATTATGCAGCAGAGCTGCCTCCTTGCTTACCCATGTTTCTTTCAATACTCAATGTTAGTATCGGGATGGATTGCTATTTGAAGGTAACAGAAAGCCTGCTAGGACAGGTACATTCCTATTCACATAATTATGCTACTGCTAGATCAAAACTTGTCATTTCCATGCTTCTAAGTAATGCAATGAACTATATATATGTGTGTTTTGGTGCGTCCAGGGGTACAGTAAAATTATTCATTTTAGGAGCCATTTGGACACTTAATATGATTTAAATGCTCATGAATTATTTAATTTAGTAATTGTCATTGAGAATTTGCTAGTAGAGCTGCCTAATTTCCCTTTTAATTGTTGTCATGTAACTATTCCTTGCTCATTTATGTTGATGAAAATTTCTATTGGTACTTGAGTTTAGTTTTTTCTTGTTTTCTGTTCAATTCTTAATGTTTACAGTATGTTCAAAACTATTATTAAAGAAATAAGACATAATTAATTTGGTTGATGTGTTTCTGTGGCATGTAGATTATTTCTCTTCCTAGTTTCAAACCGAGATGAACTGCCTATAGTGTAGATATTGGATTTAAATTAATACATGGGTTATGCCGTGCCAAATTTAATCTCCATAATTTTTTTTATATCTTGTCCAGAAACTATTACATGAAGATATGTTAGAATTTGATTATGGATATAGAATATGTTTTCCAATTTCCTCTTTTTATATTGACTATGAAATGTAGTATTTTAGTATGACAACTTGTGATTGATGTTTGAGTGAGAAAGAAGAATTAAATTGTGAAGTGGAAATGAATTCCTCTTTAGAGTTTACCAGGAAATTCAGACCTCTGTTCTTCGATTGCATTTGTTCCATGTGACCTACATAATATGAAACCTATTTCATTGACCTTCTCCGACATTTCCTCTTTTGCTTTCTTAAGCGGCAAACAAAATCAAATTTGAGATGGTCTCCACATAGCTCCTTAAGTTCCACAACAATACAACTCAAATTTTTTAACTTACAAGTTCGATTAGACCATCAACATATTCCAACTTGGTATTCAGCTCATTGTTTTCCTCCATCAAAGCTTCAATCTATAAACAATCACAATCAAACATAAAACAGAAAGCTCATTATGCCACTAAATAAATAAACAAACTAGTATCTTCTATTGGGAGTCAAAATACATGGACTTGTATTTGACTGAGTTTTGACCACAATAGCATTTCTTAATTCTCTATAATGAATTAACACATGTGATGTAAGGGTTTTCGAAAACATGACAATGAAGGAGAATAATATCTAGTACCTTAGATTTCAATTCAGATGATGAGTTTCCCAAGATAATATTTGAATTGAAATCTAACGCACTTAATAGTATTCTCCTTCATTGTCATGTTTTCGGGAACCCCCTTACATCACATGTGTTGAAATTCATTGTAGAGAATTTAGAAATGCTGATGTGGTGAAAACTCAAAACTCAGTCAAATACAAGTCCATGTATTTAGTGGCATATTGAGCTTTCTGTTTTATGTTTGATTGTGATTGTTTGTAGATTGAAATAATTCACTGCATTACTTAGGAGCATGGAAATAATTAGTATGTACAAGCTGTTTTTTATGTTTTTTCTGCGATCTAAATTAGCATTTGACAGAACTTTACATGCTCTATTCTAGCAAAACTACAACCTCTTTCAACAACATTCATGGATTCAAATTCATTCAAGTTTTGATCCAGCAGTAGCATAATTATGTCAATAGGATGTACGTATCCTAGCACGCTTTATGTTACCTTCGAATTGATTTCAGTTACTCTGTGATGGACATTCGGATTGATTTCAGTTACTTTTCCTTCAATGCAAATTATTTATTTCGCTCTCTAATGGATTCTCGAATAGCATTTAAGATCTTGAGAATATGTTCTCATTGTTTCTTTGAGTGAATTGAAATCTTATTCTTTTCATCTAAGTTTTTTTGGTAAGCCATTTTGTGTGCTTTTTGTCAGAAATTAATTTCTTCTTTTTTGGTAAGCCATTGTCAATCAACTCCACCTTTGTCTGTTTCATTTTTAGCTATGCAGAGCACTTCTTTATAGTGTTAAGCAATTGAATTTGAGCAATTTGGTGTCACACTGCTTCCTTTTAGCAAGTACTTCAATGTTATCATACTGCTTCCCTTTAGCAATTTGATGTTTCAGTTTCAATTTGAGCAATTTGGAGCAATTATTGATGTCATACTGCTTCCCTTTAGCAAGTACTTCAATGTTATCATCAATCAAGGCCGTAATGGAATCATCATATTTCACTTTTGAAGAAAAAGAATTTGAACTCGCCTCAATCATTTCCTAGACTTGTCGGTTGCTTCTGTTTTAAATTAAGCTCTTTCAAGTAGGGGTGTCAAAATGGGTTAATGGGTCGTAAACGGGTCGTGTCAACCTACTCAGGTGACCCGTTTATTGAAACCCAGACACGACTCGTTTAACTTAACGGGTTGACACGACACGACTCGGTTAAAACACGGGTTGACACGGGTCAACCTAGATAACCCGTTTAACTAAATTAATTAATAAACAGGTCAATTTTTGACACAACCCGTTTATACTTAACGAGTCAGAACATCCTAAACGAGTTATCTGACCCGTTAACACTTTAAACTTTCAATAAAAAGTCAACAAACCCATTCAACAACAACATTAAGTTCAAGTTCAACATAGTCAACAAACCCATTAAACAACATTAAGTTTAAGTTCCAACATAACAAAACATAAAAAAATACAAATAGTTCAACATAAGAAAAAAACGCAAAATCCACAAAACATGAAACAACAGTAAGAACAAATAAAATCATAACATTCAATTGACAGCGGCGGAATTGACGTCTTGCTGATTAGGCTTTGATTCATGGGATTCCAAGTGCAATTCCATCAACTCCTTTTCAAGTTCATCAACCTCCTTGTAGTTTTCATCCACACCTAAAAAAATATAAAACCAAATCATCAAAATATTAATTCAAGTATTTAAACCAAAAAATAATCAAATTTTGTGAAAAGAGTTTACCATCAATTTCACAAGAAACCCAATCTTTAGTACATAGCAATGCTTCCACAACATCAGATTTTAATGCACTTCTGTATTGGTCAAGAACTCTTCCACTGTTGCTAAATGCACTCTCCGAAGCCACTGTTGTAATTGGAATAGCTAGCACATCCTGGGCCATGGCTGCAATTTGAGGACATCTAAATTGATTTGCTTTCCAATAAGCTAATATGTCTAAATTGATCTTTCTATCCATTCTTGGCTCATCAAGATACAAATCCAACTGAGACTTTTGAGGTGTAAATTCCATAGTATCTAAAGAATCAAATTCCTACAAAATATTACAAATATATTAAAAATCCCATCAAAAGTGTGTTTATCAATGTTTTTTGTCAAATGAAAAAAAATAAGTAAAATAAATAATAGTTTAGAGTAATATACCTTGCCCCAATCTAAAGCAACAGATGAAGAAGTTTGTTGTTGATCCATCATTGAATTGTGATTGCTTGCATTATTGTTACCACTTGACCCACAAAGATTTTGCTGATTTGTAGAATTTTCATACTCAGAAAACAAGCCATACAAATCAATCCTAACTTGTTTTGCTTCGGTCAACCCATCATCACCATAAAGCTTCCTATAACAATACTCAACAAAACCTAGCTTGTACCTAGGATCCAAAATCACAGCAATTGCCAAAATTCTACTATATGCACTCCAATACTTTTTAAACTTCACCATCATTTTTGTTGCCATGGAACTCATATACAAATCATCACTATTCATGTTTTCCTTCAAAGTCAAATGAGCAGTAAACACCAATGGGAAGTACAGATTTGCAGTCACATATTTAGAACCCGAGAAAAGACAAGTAATATCGTTAAAAACTCTAAGAAATTTACACATCTTTTCTACTTTAACCCATTCATCTTCTGATGGACAATGCTTGAAATTAGAATCACTCAGTCTAAGATGAACAAAAGCATTCTGGTAATATAAAGCACTGTCAAGCATCATAAAAGTCGAATTCCATCTAGTAGGAACATCTTGCCTAAGACATTTTTTCGAATCTAGAGTGCAAAGACTGACACACTCTAAGAACTTGACTTTTCTAGCTTGAGATCCCTTAACATACTTTATACTTTCTCTAATCTTTCCAACCGAATCATCAATTTCTTTCAGACCATCTTGCACTATCAAATTTAAAATGTGAGCTGAACATCTCATGTGAAAAAACTCTCCATGATTCAAAAGACTACCCTTGCTATTCAACAAATTTTTCAACAATTCTACACATGTATCATTAGCACTTGCATTATCCAAAGTGAGTGAAAAAACTCTACCATCAATTTTCCAACCACACAAGAAATTATGAATTTTTTCACACAAAGCTACACCCGTATGTGGAGGAGGCAAATAGCAAAAGTTCAAAATCCTCTTTTGAATAGTCCAATCTCTATCAATAAAATGTCCAGTCAAACAAATATAACCATCAGTTGTAATTGAAGTCCAACAATCAGAAGTAAGGCATATCCTACTAGTGGTCGACTCCAACAAAGACTTGACCTTATTTTTTTCTCTACTATATATCTTCATGCAATCAGCCATGCAATCAGCCTTACAGGTATTCCTCGAAACTAAATTCAAATCAGGTTTAAAATACCTAAACAAATCCTTAATCCCATTCCATGTAACAAAATGAAAAGGCAAATCATGTTTGATAACAGCAATAGCAACCAACTCTCTAAAATCATTAATGTCAAACTTTGTTTGCACAATTGTTCCATCAGTCAAAGCTATCATGGTTTGACCAATATCTCTAGTATCTTTTCTAGGACACTTCTTTATATGTCGTGACAAGTTACCTGTCCCAAAAGCGCTATCGGCCTTGTATGATTTCCCACAAGCTTTGCATTTTGCAATTTTTGTCTTGTCCTTCAATGTAATACGTTCAAAGTAATGCCACACCATAGAATAACACTTTCTAGGCCTACTCCTCTTTCCATTGCTCTTCTTACCACTTACATTTGTAGTCTCTCCTTCTCCTTCATCATCTACCTCCATATTATTGACATCATCATCACTGTCGATAGTTTGAATAATTGCTTCATTCCCAATTTTAATCGAACCTACTTCTGTGGTACTAGTCATCTGCACAGTAAAAAAAAAAATAATCAGACATGCTAATAATCTGTATAAAAAACATTAAAAAACAATGAATCAAGAAAATAAAGTTAAAAAGTAAATAAACAAATAATGGTCTGTTTCAAAACAAAAAAAAACAAAAAAACAATGAATAAAAAAAACAATAATCAGATATAAATTATAATCAGATGCATGCTTGAAATAATAAAAAAAAAACAGCAAAGTCTCCACTCCAATATACAAAAAAGAACCAAAAAAATCAGTATAAGACATGCTATTAAACCAAAAAATCAGTATAAGACATGCTAATAAACTTAAAAAGTTTAAAATAAATAAATAATAATTTGTATCAAAAGGAAACAGCAAAAAAAAAACAATGAATAAGAAAAAACAAAAATCAAACATGCTTGAATAATAATAAAAATAGCAAAGTCTCCCATGTACAAGCAAAGCAACCAAGAAATCAATATATCAGAGACATGCTAATGATCTGTTTAAAAAAAAAATCAGTATATCAAATCAAACATGCTAATAATTTCCGAGATTACCTTCTTCACCGAACGGAAGGCAGCGGCGCGGAACAGAACAGCGGCGTGGAAAGGAGTTTCCGGCGGCGGTGCGGAACAGAACGGCAGCGGCGTGGAAAGGAGTTGCCGGCGGCGGTGCGGAACAGAACGGCAGCGACGTGGAATCGGCGCGGAACAGAACGGCAGTGGCGCAAAGTCGGCGGCAGAAAGGAGTTGTTTGTTGGCGGAAATGGGAGAGAAGAGAAAGAAATCGTTGTGGTGGTGTGGTGGCTGCTGGATGTTGTTAGGTTAGGGAATGGAAAAACCTAATTATTTGTTAGGTATATATATGGTCCTAAATTACTATCATACCCTCTATAAAATTTGTTATTTACAATAGCTAAACGGGTTATATGGGTCGAGTTTGGCGGGTTCGTGAAACAGGTTGACCCGACACGTTAACTCGTCTTAAATTATACGGGTTGTAACGAGCTCGCGAGTCAACCCGCGACCCGACCCGTTTACGAACCGAGTTTTGCAGGTCGACCCGTTTAACCCTTTGACCCATTTAGCCTCAACCCTAACCTGTTTAATTTGCGAGTTACGCGAGTCGTGTTATCGTGTCATGACCCATTTTGACACCCCTACTTTCAAGCACTCTTCTAGGAACCAGAGTTAGTTCAACACAAAGCAAGCAATTATTGAAATTAATAAGGCCTTTCTCCAATGAAATTACAAGGAATTAATCCAAGTGGCGGCTGCCTGAGAAGGACTCTATCAGCTGCCGCTGCCCCAAAATATGTTCTTGTCAAAGGGTCCATTAGAGTGACGAGGCTTGCAGTCATATTGCCGTTGGTTCGCATACAAGTGTGCGTACTCGGCTAGTCTTGAATCCCATTTCAATGGCCTCATTCTAGGTGCTGCTATTGCTGCATTTTGGGCCCCTAAAAGTTGGCTTGCTGTGCTCAAGTACAGTTTCAATACACTGTATATGACTAATAATCTGTCTCAAATGAGGAATGCTATGTTTCAATATGAGTTATACCAAGAAAAATAGATATAGATTCAATTAAGAAGATGATGAATTTGATCCAAGTGATTCTACAAGATTACAACTATGACATAAATATGCTTGAGAAATCTACGAAACTGAGTAACTAATTGTACATTTATGACCTGAAAAATTCTTACGCCTAAAAGTGGAGGTAGAGAGACAATAAGGGTTGACATGACATCGACACTGCCAAGTCAAACTTCCACCTAAACACATTCTATGTCATGTCAGTAAATATGGATGTTGCAAGCAGGTCCAAAATAGACAAATTTAGATCCAGCTATAGGTTACACGTGCCAAACGACAAAAAGTGAGAAGCTCAAGTGTGTAATTATGCATTCAACCCCAGCCCTGGAAAAAAGTCACTTGGTCAAAGCCGATCCTTTCTTCTTCCCAACAGGTATAAACTAGCTCGACTAAAAGGAGAGGTATGACGTCATAAAGAATCTAGTGGTGGAGAACCCTATATAGATTATATTGTTAATCCCTCAATAATGAAAACATCAAATATATCCATTGCAGTACAAAACTTCATCTTGAGTAATAGAATTGAGACGAAATAAACATAAAGAGGCAATAAGAGCTTGCATTATCAAAAGATTTTCAAATCCATAACATCCAAAATGCGTATTCATGTGTGTTTTGAACGAAACTCAAATGGCAGAATAAGCAAACAGAAAGTAGGCCACAAGGCAAAGAAAAACATGTGTTTATCTATGTTGCACGAAAACGGAAAGGGATACTGGGAAACATAATTTCTAAAAAACATAGGAAACAGAAACGTGTAAATATTAGAAATATAGGAGCATACTTATAAATCTTAAAAGGCTGATTTGAGAATATAAAACCTTTGCTAATTCACTGCAAAACCCACAGTTGTACTTGTTGGTGTTCTTCCTCTATCATAATCCCCGTGTGTACAAACGAACACAACAAAGCTGTAGATATCACTCTCTGCAGTAACATATTAGGACCATAGCACTTAGGATCAATATAAGCAGTTACTTCTACTGAGAAAAAAAACTATATCTATAAATGCTATTTTGATGGTGTTTCAGCAACTATGCAGTACCACGTACTGATACAAGACTTTCAAGACAAAGAATTGAAGCATTCCAATTAGAATCCTTATCTATTTTAACTTTCCCAAAACTCTTTTTTTAAGATCATATGAAACCATATCAGCCCTACCCATATCAAGGAGAAACCTATTTCTGCTATTTGAATATCCCAAAACTCTTATAGATTTAAACCAACATATGTCAAGAATCTGTAACAGAGTATAACTCTCTCCAAGTAAACATATCGAATCCATCATTCTCCCTGATATATAAATAAGCCTCCGGCAGCATAGAACAAGAGAAATAGCTAATGCAAAGACAATCTTCTAAAACATGCAATTTTATTAAAACTACTTCCATCAAGTTGATTGGGCAAAAAGGTTGAGACACTATAGAGAAAGTCTCTTTTCTAATATCAAACGCCACAATCTCCAATTGCCATTTGTTGTTCCTGAAAAGATTCAATAACCAGTGCAGACTACCATATGTGCTAAAGTAACCCATTTCAGGAACACCTTGAACACTACCCATTTTGTATACAAGGTAGGGGAAATTCTTAGTCTTTCTCCAAATATTTGATTTCAACCTATAAATCCAAACTTGAATTTCAATTTTAAATTCAACTTCAATGTTTAGCTGAGCATATACCATAGAAAGAGCTACGAAATCATCAGTAGATTCATCATAACCCAAACCCGACCCAATTATACATTGGACTGCAAAAGGGAAATTAGGAAGATCCCTACAATGGCGGGTGGATGGATTCCACAGAGCAAGTCCGAATTTAGGGGAACTAAGAAGATCCCTACACTGGCGGATGGATGGATTGGACAGAGCAATTCTGAATTCAGTTCGTTTCAAGAGAAGCAAACCTTTGCAGTAACCGTAGACTTTCTTCCAAAAGGATGAGATTGGTCTTTCAAGGTGTAGAATCTCTTCTTCCAGATCCAGATTCACATCAGAAACTTGAAATTTCTTACACGATCGGTCCTCGAAAATTAGTTTGCGGAGATTCAAGTTTTGAAAAGACCTGTTGAGATGCCAATTGATAAAATCTGAGCTGTCTATGACTCGACATATAGGTTTAGATACACATCTAAAACGAAGCAGGGACTTCACCGGCAACCACGACATTATTTCAATGGATAACTCCTGGGGGAGCTGCGCCATTGTTGCGGCTCACACTGATTTGAACGGAATAGAAAAGTGATATTTGAAAGCCAATTGTAGCGAAAGGGAAATTACAGGATTTTGTAATTCAATTTGGTTGGTACCTGAACTTTTAAAATATACATATAACCCCTTAACTTATATAAAATATTCAGTGAGTCTCCTGAACTTGCACAAAATGTAATCAATTGATCACTCGGTTGCAAAAAAGTAAATTAAATGCGGAAGATGTATTGCACGAGTCTTAAAAAAAGTAAAACTACCAAAAGAGCAAGTAATAACTTTAGTTTTAATCTATTTTTTAATTATGTAATAACATTCTAGCATACGTGCAATACATCTTCCGCATTTAACTTACTTTTTTTTTGCGACCGAGTGATCAATTGATTACATTTTACGCAAGTTCAATGGGCTAACTGAACATTTTATGCAAGTTGAGGTGTATCGGGACACTTTAAAAGTTCAGGGACCAATCCAAAAAGATTTCAGTTTCATCTTATGCCATTGAAGTTTATTCACTTTCACAATATAGCTACTAAATTTTAAGTTTTATATTATTATGGCCACTAAACTTTAATCAATGCTTAAAATAATCCTTAACGGTCTCAAAAATTGCGGTATTTACCTTCCAGCATCGTAGACATTTATTTTTTAAAGTCAAATTGACAAGGATAAATAATTATAAAGTTTAGTATTTGTACCTAACATAATATAATTTATGTGTTTTAAGAAATAATCGTGGATGAATTTATCAATCCTGACTATAATGTAATTTACCTAGGGCCGACTCCAATATTTTAGAGGCCCTAGGCAGAGCCAGTCCTGACATTTTTATGGGTCTTAAGCGAAAAAAGAGATAAGAAGCTCTTAATAAAAAAAATTATATTTAAAAGTTTAAAATAGAAATTTGGACATATTTTAGAGAACTCTCTCATAATTGCTTGATGCCTTTCATTTTGCTATTGAAGTGTGTCGCTTAATCTCTTCATAAAGGATTCCATCTTTTCAAATATTTTATCATTAGACTCCATATCTTCTAGTTGGGGACGTTGTTGAACCATAACAAAAAGAAGTCTTCGGAAAGGAAAACGACTCGACTCTGATACCAACTGATACGAATTGAAATCGAGCTGACGATTTTAATTTTTAATCTACAAAGAACTTTCTTCTCAAGCCTATGTTTGAAGGAGTTAATCCAAAATAAGATGAACAAAGCTCTCAACAATGGAGGGTAAAGGTTTGAATATTTCATAAAAGTTCCATTCTCTTACAAAAAGAGAGGCTTAAATACCTCACCCTAAAAGATAGCAAAAGACATAAATATCCCCACTAGGGTTACAATCAATTAACTAAATATAGGGGTATGAAAGGAAGTACAAAGATAAATGGCATGTTGGTAATTAAACCCACATGGAAAAATAGTAAAAATCAGAGTAAAACAGTAATATAAAAAATGGGATAAAAAATGGCAGCAACAAAAAGTGGTCGGAATGCTGCTTGAAGCAAGTCACACGATGTGTGGCCTCTTCAGGGCATGTGGCTCAAAGACTGCCCACACGTCAATTGCTAACTTAGAAATCTGGCAGGAGGTTTGCTCATCAGCCCACATGGCGTGTGGGCTGCAATTTTAGGGGCTCTTCCCTTTGTTGATGCACGTGTCGTCGGCTGCGAAATTCACTTTACCACACGGACGCATGTTGGAGATGCTCTCATCAAAGGAACCATGGGATAAACAAGATTAATTTGTACTAATAGACATTAATCAAGATGAAGTCATGATTTAAGTGATTTTTTAATGTTCATATATCCATATCAATTAAAAAAATATATATTTCAATATCCATCAAGACATGATTTGAGTGATATGCTATATATTTTCAAAAATATTTCATATGAGAGGATGGTAAATTGTCATTATATTATAACAAGTATAAAATGAAAGAAAATTTTGTGATTATGTTATACATGGTACTTTCTGATTTAGATTTGGAATTTATAATAATAATTATTATTAAGTACACAAAAATGGAAAGGAGTTTATTTAGGAAGTAATAATATAGTACATAGATAATGACTAAATTTGACCCTGTGGTTTTTAGTTTATTAGAAATTTGAAAGAGTAGAAATTTACTTTTAATGTTTCCAAGAAGGCTTAATATATCATTTTTTCTATGAACTTGTTCAAAATGGTTGAATGACACTCTGAACTTTCAAAGTGTCTCGATAGCCATCTGAACTTGCATGAAATATTCAGTTACCCCCTGAACTTGCGTAAAATGTGATCAATTAATCACTTGGTTGTAAAAAAGTAAGTCAAATATGGAAGATATATTACACGTGTCTTAGAATGCACTACAAGAAAAACGGTAATTAGCAACCAAAAATCTGGTTGCTAAATCATGTTGGTGAAAATATCATTTTGCCCCTTTTCCTATTATATAAATTACATTTTGGTCTAATGCTTCCCCAGCCCCCTTGGCTTGTCCAAATTGGTCATTTCATCTCCTTAACTCATCGAATGTTCTATTTACCCCATTAACTCTATAAAAGTGGTATTTCTCACCCCCTCAACGTGTTCATTTATCCCCCCAACTCATAGAATGTTCTCTTTACCCCGTTAACTCCATAAAAGTGGTATTTTTCACCCCTTAGAATCCATTATCGAAGCCTAAATTAATAAAAAATTTTAAATGTTAAACATATATTTATGCTATTTTGTAAGTGGAACCTAAATTGATACTTCCCCAAAAATCATAGGCCTATTTTGGTACATTATCCGTACATATAATGTATTTAACTTGTTTATATTAATGTTCTTGTTATTTGTATTTTTTATTCATTCTTTCTCTTTTCAACTTTTTTGACTATATAAATGGATAAGAAATACTATTTTTATGGAGTTAAGAGGGTAAAAAGGATCATAAGTGGTGAGAAATACCAATTTTATGGAGTTAAGGGGTAAATAGGATATTCGATGAGTTGAGAAGGGGTAAAATGACAAATTTGGACAAGTTAAGGGGGTGAAAAATACCATTTTTATGGAGTTAAGCGGGTAAATAGAACATTCGATGAGTTGGAGGGGTAAAATGACCAATTTGAACAAGTTAAGGGGGCTGGAGAAGCATTAAGCCTTACATTTTTTATACTTGAACTTTGATATGTTTACATTTTGATATCTCAAATTTAGGGATAAGTTGTAAAAATACCTGTAACGTCTAAAATGGTTCGAGACCCCTAACCTAAGCAACCGAGAGAAATTTTACCCCCAATATTTGTAAGTTGTGTCAATTTTAGGATATTATTATAAAGTACATACATTTTCTTCATTATTCTACAACAATTGTATATCAATTGGTTCTAAAAAAAGATTTTATATTTTTTGTGATTTAATAACAGAATTGGAGTTTAATATTTATAAATTCGACGAAATATGTTTTTGTCCATCTCTTAGAAAAGACGGGTGAAGTGTAGATAATAAGATTCATCACCGACAAGATAATTTGATGAATTATTTATCAAATTGACCCAATTTGTCAACTTTATGGGTAAATTTGATCTTCATTACCAATGTTAGGGGTAAAATTGAACCATTTTGGACCATATGGGTAAAATTGCTTATGGATGTCAACGTTAAGCGTATTTTTGCACCTTATCCCCTTAAATTTAATTTTTCACTTAAAAACTATTACTTTAAATATTAAAATTCAATTTTATATTTTTCTTTTGTTTAAAAAATATATCGTCGGTCCGAGCCTGCTAACGTTGCATAAAATTCGATATCATTCATATAGTTACAACAAGAGGCCACATAAGGTTCTATTCCTAAGTATCTGTTTCATGCTTTCACAAATGTAACACTCAAATGCATTTATTTCTTTCTTATTTTGTATATGATAACAACCCAAATTATTCTTGAATAAGGAATAAGGGAAAATAAATAGAAATAATGGCAAACCATTATTCATTCTAAAAGAGATATTTATGCATGATTAATATGGAATTAATGACAATCATTGCAGGATTAATGCAGGGGTAAATATATAAATAACGAAGAAAAGGAAGGAGTTTCTAGCATTTGCCACATCACGTGGACCATGGCGAGATACGCCATAACGAGATACGCCCGATGAGAGCGAGTAGTGGAGACCCGCCATAGCTCTCAAGGAGAGCGTACATACGCCTTGACGGATTAAAGAATACGAAAAGGCGCCTTTATTACCATCCATGAATGGGAATAAATACAATTAAATGACAATTAATAGCAGGAATAAAGACTCTGAGGGTTTCAATGCTAAATGCTGGGATTGATGGAGAATTGATAGCAATTAAAGATGAGTAATGACACAACTCTTCACCTGCTTCCCCATTAATGCTGAAGGTTACAAAGGTACACTTACTGATTCTCTACTTTTGTACTTACAGTTTATTCTCAGAAATATTACTGACTTTAGCATCGGAGTGTCCCCGACCGATCCCAACGGCGCCTCACAGGGAAGTGCTCCGATCAAGGATTTTTCCACAAGTTATCAGTATAAGTTGAATTTTTTTCCGTATTTATTTCACATATTGGAAGGTCAATGAGCAACGTCTCCACACAAATTTATATTAGATGATAATAATAATAATAATAAAGACAGATTAGTTAAAATCTTGAATTCGGATCTTATAATATAATTTGATTATTATTGTTAGTAATGTCATTAATTAATGATTTCCTCGTGAATTGCACTCTAAAATCAACTTTAAGTCAAAGAATTCACACATCACAGCCCTTCTATCTGAAACCACACTCTTACCTAAGATCAATTCATGATTTACAAATGAACTTAATATTATATACTATTTTTATTAATACATACAATATATATAATTCATGAAAGAAACATGACCTTAATTTAGAATATAAATTTAAAAAGAAACAAACTGATAATTTCATTCATATTTAAAAAAAAAAACTTGTATACACAAGAGCAATGAAATTTCTTCTCTTCGTTTCTCTGGCTACTTAATTTATGATGGGTACAAGAATTTTGTTGTTCCATGAATTCTGTGTACCTCTGCTGCTTCTACTTTGTCTTATTACAACATCAACATGGGCAGAAGATGATGCGGTCATTAATCTATCAAACTTGGAAATGTTTGTTGATCAGCTGCCTACATGCCCAGAATCTATGGATATGATGTGGTCAACGGCCTTCCCAAACCTAAACCACCCAAAATTTCTGAAATTCTGAGTGGTTTAGGTTTGGGAAGGCCGTTGACCACATCAAAGGCATAGGTAGCTGATCCACAAACATTTCCAAGTTTGATGGATTAATGACCCCATCATCTTCTGCCCATGTTGATGCTGTAATAAGACAAAGTAGAAGCAGCAGAGGTACATAGAATACATGGAACAACAGAAGGCATCGGATAGAAAATACAGACTATAAAATTTTAGGGTTAGTCTTCTTATTTGCAGCCGCATATAGACTATAAGTTGGATTAATGTTTAGGATGTTGGGGATGAGTTGAAAGAGTTTGATGTGATTTTCTTGGCTGCTTTAGTTGGTATGGATAAGGAGGCTAAAGTTAAAGTTATTGATCATTTGGCTAAGTTTATGGCTCCTGTAGGTATTTTAATGGTGAGAACTGCTCATAGACCTACGAGTTTTATCTATCCTGTTGTTGATACTTGTGATCTCAAAGGATTTCAAGTTCTTTCTGTTTTTCATCCTACTGGTGAGATGATTAATTCTGTCATTATCGTCCGTGAACTTCATTCGATATTAAACACTACTGTCTAGAGTGGTTCGTGTTCATATGGATCTAACCGATGAGAACTTGACACCTACCTGTGTTTTAATGTGCCGATTCTTAATTAATTTGTTGGATCCATGTTTACTGCTGATGAAAGTCTCAATATATTATCTGCCTGCTGATGTATGTTTCCTCCCTATTTGTGTCTCTTTGGAATCAAGTTTACTATTTCAACATCTGCTTCAAAACCCAAGTTCTTTTGTTTGCTATGTAAATAGAAGTACTTTCAACATTTGGATCATATTTTGGACAAGCCCTGTGTTATCTCTCACTTACACGTAGTGGAATATATTCTTTACCTCATCTAATTCATAGTTGCAAATAGTTCGTATGACCAACATAATGCTATACATTTCGAAGGTATAAATAGCCTATTGATGAACATGTATTGTAAAATTGTATGTGTTATCCTAGATTCTACATTACATCCATTATAATCCCTTTATCTCTTACAAAATCTGCATATTTATCCGGATAGTGAAATATAGATACTCGTAATCTGAATGCATGAAAATCTTCCTCCCTTACTATATTCCTTCTGTTACACAAAGATAATGAGAAAATGTAAAATTTTGTATTTCAGATAGAAAATAGTAAGAATTTATGCAAGTGCTTAGTAGCTTAACTAGGAAAGCTAATTAACGTAATCACCTAAAATTATGTTATTAAATCCCTACAAGACTATGATAATTATAGTTTGTAACAACTAATATTTACAACTATAAGACTCGCTCTCAAGATGGAGCATAGATATTTATCATACTTGACTTGTTACAAATATAGTCTACCTGAACCCTATCTAAGGCTTTAGTGAAGATATTTCCAAGTTGCTCATCGGTTCTAATATAGGTCGTAGAAATAACGTTATATTCAAGATTCTCATGGATATAATGACAATCTATTTCAATATTCTTAGTACGTTCAACAAATGCGAGGTTGAATCCAATATGAAGTGATGCTTGACTATTACACCATCACTTTGCTGGAGTAGTTATCTTTTTTTTATGTAAATCTGACATCAGAGCAGTGAGAAGCCGGACATCCCAACTAGGTCAGCACCCTCGGACAAAACACCAACCCAGTGCCAATATTATTAAGAAGAATAAAGAATAGTACAAAGAATGAATAAATAAAAAGCAGAAAGCAAAGAAAGCTCAAGTGAATCGGTAAACTACACGACCCCTAGAGTTACACAGAAGAGTAGAATGACAGTAATCAGGAGCAGATGTCCACCATTCACAACGAGAGGTTGTTCTACCGTAGTTAGCAAGCAAATCAGCAAATTGGTTCCCCTCCCTATAAATGTGAGAAGCAGTGAATGTCATTGACCTCAAGCACTCCAAACAGTGAATCCAGTCTTACCGGACCTACCACGGCAATGATAGAGATCGGTGACGGAACAGCTGAAGTACATACGACGAGTCACTTTCAAGCCAAAGCCTCATCCAACCCTTATTAAATGCAGTAGTGACTGCAAAGATTGCCGCCTTCAGTTCCGCCAAGTAGGGGAAGCTTAAGGAAACCGGAAATGTGAAGGCACCGAGAAACCTACCTGAGGAATCCCTGTAGACGCCGCCGCAACCAGCAGCGCCAGGACAACCGATGACGAAAGCATCCGTGTTGACCTTCCACCAGTCGGGGGGCGGGGGCTGCCAACAGACCGAGATAATTCGAGGCGCACAAGGCAGAAGTCTTTCAATGCCCAGGTCAGCTAGCAAACGGCATTCAGTAACAGAGTTCCAAACATTACCAATTCTGAACTTTGAGGCATCTTTGATGGCTAACCACATTTTCCGAAGAGCCGCAAGACTACAAGGTTGTATCCCGTTAAAGATTGCATCATTTCTGAAATTCCACACAAGCCAGAACGTGTTTATAATGGTCGCAGTCCATAGAGGCCTGATTTATGAACTGAATCTTTGCTCCGCTGCTGCAGTAATAAGCTCCTGTATAGAAGAGTCCAATTTGATGGATCGACTGAAGAAAAGGCTCACCGCTCTCCAAAGTGCTTTGGCGAAAGGACAAAGCAAAAACAAGTGCGTTGTTGTTTCAACTGCAGTAGAGCATAAATAGCACCGTGAGCTCATATGGAAGCCACACTTCTGTAAGTTATCATGCGTAGGGAGATATCCCAAGATAGCACACCAGCAAACAAAAGAGTGCGAAGGCAACACTGCAACACTCCAGACAAATTTACACCAAGTAGGCGCTACCGGGGGTGGCAATAGCCAGTTATAAAACTGTTTAACAGAAAAAGCTCCGCTAACTGCAGGCTTCCAAACACAGTGATCGTTGAGGTCCATACCCCTAGCAATCTTTTGAATTCGCTGCGCAATGTTTTCCGGAAGATCAGGCAGATTCCGCCAGACATTCCCAATCAAGAATTCCTTAACAGTGCTACTGAGGTCGCCAACACTGACCTCCGACCTATGGGTGTCAAGTTTTTCCATAATTGTAGGTTCAATCCACCCTCCAAACCAGAAATTAAGGGCTGAGTCTTGACCAATCCACCAGAAACACTCCTTTGCTACAGTTGCAAAAACGCGTTTCACAGAGCCCCAAACCGAAGTGGACGCTATACACCGCCTTGGCCTTCCATATTTATCAAGAAACCGATTTCGAAGAAAATCGTAGCAGAATGACTGTTCCTGGATGATTCCCTAGGCGGTTTTCCCCAGCAACGCATCGTTCAACAAACTAAGGTTCTTAACACCTAGTCCACCCTCCTTGAACGATCGGCAATAGAGACGCCACGTGACAGTTACCATCTTACGGTTGTGAGTGGAGCCGGTCCAGATGAAATTCCTCATAGACCTTTGCATGTGAGAGAGTAAAGCCGTTGGCCATTTATACAGTATGAAGGAGTGAATGAACGAACCCGTAATTACCGAGTTTACTAAAGCAACCCGACCTGCCATTGAAAGACTACTGCCTTTCCACTTTGTGAAGTTTGCTACAATTTTATCCATTGTGCTTCTTAGATATCTCGATTTAGGACTTCCCCAGAATAGTGGGATTCCTAGATATTTGAAAGGTAATTTACCAATGTTAATTCCAATATCCCCTGCTAACCCACCTGAACGACCGGAGGTAACCGAAGAGCAAAAAAATCCTCAGATTTCTGCCAGTTAATTTGATGCCCTGACAGTGAGCTGTAGAGGGCAAACGCATCTTTGATAACCCGAATGTTGGCCCTCGAAGCCGCCCCAAACAAGAGAACATCGTCAGCATATAACAAATGCATGGGAAACGCTACGTTCCGAGTGTAGGCCATAGACCTAAGAAGTCCAATCTCGCCCAGATGCAAAAGCCACCGGCTTAAAAAATCCTTCGCAATTCCAAAGAGAATGGGAGAAAGCGGGCCCCCCTGACGGACACCCCTTAAGCAACTGAAATAAGAGTTGTTTGGACAACCCGTCAAAATGGAGATACGAGCTGTAGAGAGCAAATTGTGGATCCAGGATCTAAATTTCTGTGAAAAGCCAAAAGCGTTCATAACTGTCAAGAGGAACTGCTGGAGTAGTTATCTTGAATCCAAGTTCAGACAAGAGATTATAAATCCACTTAATCTCATAGACTGATTGAGACATCTTCCGATACTCAGATTCGACACTAAAAAGAGATACAACATATTGATTCTTGCTTTTCAAGAAACTAAATTTCCTCCAAGGAACACATAATATCTAGTAATATATCTTCTATCATCCTTGGATCCTGCCCGGTCTACATTGGAGAAACATTCAATCTCAATGAACCAATCAGAAAAACATTCAATCTAGGTATGAACATGATTTTTTTTTTATTCCTCATCCACGAAGTCCTTTTACATAACATATTATCTGTTTAAACGCATTCCATCGATTAATTGTAGGAAAAGACATAAAATGACTGAAATAAGACAAAATATGTTTGATCGAGTTAGTTACTATAAGATAATTTATAGTTTTCCAACCAAACCCCTATATTTTTTTTAAGGATCTTCAAATAAATCTTCTTATGTGATATATAATTAACAATTGTTGCTTGCCTTTATATTCAATTTATCATGTGGATGCCACAAGCCATTTCATTGAATATAAAGGCAAGCAACAACTTCAATTTTAGCATACTTCTAAAATAATAAATTCGACTGATCAATAACTATCATTTATACACATTATTTTTTAATATTTACACACATTATATCAATCACTATGATTTATACACATTATTTTCTAACATCAATTATTTTCTATAAAATGATATACATCTCTCTTTTCACTTGTTATTGAGCATATAATTCCATGAATATAGTAAAACTTCTCCTTATTATTAAAAGGGTTAAGGTACAAAAGTAGCCTTAACGTTTTGGGTTAGGAGCAATTTTACCTTTAATGTTGGAAGCCAAGAGCAATTTTACCCCTAACGTTCATAATTTGAAGACATGTTTTTATGTGTTATAGATGCAAGGAAAAAACTTAGTGTGGCTAAAAATTAACACAAAACTTGCCAATAAACAACTCCCTTTTCCCAAATTAATTTGAAAACGTGTTCACAGATGATTCATGCCTCCTGAAAATTTGGGATTTGGACAAAATGTCCATATCCTGTTGAGATTGTCCAATTAGTCAATTCCGGTTGAGATTGACTAATTCGCTCCTTGTATTATAGGATCTGCATGATGAGTTGAGACAATTTCATCACTAATGGACCAGTAAAAAGGAAATTTCATCACTTTCCTATTTTAGAAGATATAGGATCTCAATCGGAATTTGTTGATTAGAATTTACAATCTGATAAAAAGACAATTCGGGATGAGAAGGGTTTATCAGTTGACCAAGATAAGCAAGCTTGTGATACCTCACATGGTAATTTCGGTGCTAATTGGAATTGTCATTTTGCTTGAAATCTGCATTTATTTGGTCAGATTAGCTGCATTAAAGAAATTCACAACTTAGGAAGCTTCAATAAATCGTCACACTCTGATGCTTAAGTTACCATAATATAAAATGAAGTACTAAGCAATTGAAAGTAGTTGCAGAAAATGTAAGTATATATATATATGTAGCTTGATTATAGGGTTGAAAACGTATTTATAGGGTGTCCTTATCTATATATTCTTAGAAAGACAACTTAGAGTTATTTACATAAGTTTTATTATATCTGATTTGGATTTTCTTAATCCCACAAGGATTCGATGGGACTCAATCTAAATCCGATTCAGATGCTTTCACATTGGTCACTGAGAAAGGGCGATATTCTTATTTAGATTAATTTAAGGACTGATATTATTCTAAATGTTCACATTAGCTTAGGATGGAATATATATATATATATATGGAATGCTACTTCAGTTATGTAATTTTACTTATATAAATGACATATACACGCATCTAATTTATAAGTAAGAGAAACTTCTGATATTCTAGTGTGTTTTGTCCGTATATTTTTAATTAAATATCAATTATTTTTCTAATAATCAAAGTAATTTTTTTTTTGAAGAAATAATCAAAGTAATTCTAAGATTTTGTAATTCTAAGATTTATATTCCCATGTTTATTTTTTCAGTTTTTTTTGAACAATTTATTTTTTCAGTTTTAAGAGATACATGATTATTATTATTATTTTTTAGCAAAATATGAAATATAGTTTTAATCAATATTGAACAAAATAATATTAAATGGCTAATAAAAACATTAAATAAATAGGTTTCAAGCACTATTTGACTCGTAAGTTATTTAAAAATTTATTATTTGGCCCTTGATCTATCCCAAATGGTTAGAACCGTTATTTCCATAACACGTGATGATAATTTGATATTTGAACATGACAGATGATATTTTTAATTTTGTTTTTGGCCATGTTATTATATAAAATTAATTAATTAGATTAAAAAATTAAAGAAAATAAAAAAAAATCCTAAACTACGGAGCGTATTTTTTTTTTCAAAAGTGATTTTTAATTATTCTATATGAAATAGAATTTAAAAAATATATATTTCTAGAATGATGGAAGGTAATTAATGCAATGTTCCTTCTAAATATCATATTTCACATAAATTTTCTTTCCTTTTCTTTAAAATCCGTTTAATCCAAAATTTGTGTAAGGTTACCAAAATGATAGCCAATCAATATGATAGTAACTTTCAAAATTCCCTAATAGTAACCTTTAAAATTCTAAGAATTTTGATAACTAGGGAATAAAGATTTCAACAATTCAAAAGTTCCTTCTTATGATCAAAATAAACCTTTAAATAGGCAAAAAGTTGACCAAATCATTTGACTGAATAGGAATTTAAAAGTCGACTGAATAGGAATTAAAAGATCAAAGGAAAGTCATAGAAAATAAATACTGGTAACTTTTAATTGTAAGTAATTGTAAGTTGTTAAATTTGACCGAAGCATTTGGAATTCAATGACTTAAATGAATAAAAGTTATTTCTATAAACTTTAAATAAAACATTTGAACGTCAGAATCTGCACCTTCCCTAACTATAAAACTCAACGTCAAATTCAAGTCCAAGCCCAAAACTCTCTTACTAGTGTTGGATTTCTTCAAAACCAATACACCCATATTTCCTCTATTCCTATACTAGCCTGACCAATTGGAAATTGAGCATTCATAAATCTCCTGCTTCTTATGGCTTGGACAGTGGCTGGCTGATTCTTGACACGAAGTGAATTTCCGATTACATGTTTTGCACACAAAAGAAGATTCGCCCACTTTGGTAATAATCATCAAGCAATTCGTTTGCATGGCTATGGCTTCATAATCATCAAGCAAGTCGTTGGCATGGCTTCATAATCATCAAGCAATTCGTTTGCATGTCTATGGCTTCATAATCCACCCACTTTATAATTTGGAAAATTTAGAGATAGAAAAAACAGAAAATGAAAGAAAAAAAGCCTAGATAGCAGGGTATTTTTAAAATCTCCTCCATCAAATTCATTTTTAACCTAGATCCAACTTTCTTTTCTAATGGACTTTTCCTCTAATCGACTTTTAACGGCTGTTGATTTATGAGGTTCACGGTTCCATTTAGTGTTAATGGTCATGACCTATATCGAAATCCACTCTCCAACAGGGATCTGTTCGTCGTCGACTTACCAGGTTTATGTTTATTTTAGCCCTGAACTTCTCTTTTTAATTTTTGTCATTTACATGCTCCACATAAACGTTAGGCTTCCTAGAACATGAAGAAACAAGGCATTGCTGCTGGTGCTCTGCAACTTGTCATTGTTTTGATTAGGTTTGTTTTATAGGGATTTGGATTTGGATGGTATATTTTTTAACAGAAAAATGAAAAATCAAATTTGAAAATCATCTCAATTAACAGGCTTTAGCGGTTAAGTTATTGAAATTGGAAGATTTTGATGCATTTCTCCCAAATTGCCTCTGAAGACCAAGTAAATCAGAATATGGTAGAGATTTGTAAAGACAAGAGAGGTACATTAGAAATTTTATTAGGATTAATAAGGCGAGAGAGATGATTATGGAAAGACTCTGCGATAAATTAGGAAATTGATGTCAGCAATTTTATTAAGAAATATGGAAAGAATGTGAGATAAATTAGAGAATTTGGAAACACCCTCCTAGATCAATCTATTTCTTTAAACTTTCTTAAGTGACTAGTTTGACTCCTAAACTTGATTATTATAATCTGTTATCTTCATGAGCTTGCTTAAAATATAAGCACATCAACTTGTCAAAAAAAGTCGATAGGCAACTGGACAACAAGAAGAGGCTTCATCAAGTTAAAACATGTATCACTTTAAACAAGTTCAGTGAGCTAACATATTACCCTAACTACTTTAGGGGGGCGATATGTCAATTTAAGAAAATTTAGAGGTCAATATATAATTGTAAGCAAAATCAGAAGACTCACAAGACAACTTTAAAGTTTAAGAAGCCAACTTGTTTTTTTGGTCAAGTTGAGGGGCCTCATTATAGAAACTTAATGCATAAGGAAGTCTCCATACTGTGTCAAATATTAATTAACTCTCTGAATTGATTTTAATTCATTTATTCACCCCTTGAATCTAGTTAAAGTGATTTATTAGCCTCTGAAGTATGAACTTGTTTGAAATGACATATTAGGTCCTGAATTTGTTTTAAGTGGTCTATTTGATCCTTGAACCTGGTTAAAGTGATTTATTGACATTTGAACTTGTTTAAAGTGACATATTAGTTCTTAAATTTGTTTTAAGTGGTACGTGGTTCGACTATGCAAATATCTTGTAACACATAGAAAATTAATCATGTCAATCTAAACAAGTTTATAACTGATAATATTTTTATCCTTATATTTGGTCAAATTTTGATTTTGATCCTTGAACTTTTAAATTGATGAGATTAATAATGTGAACTTCAATAAATTGATATCAATATTTTATAAAACAGATTCAATCTGGATATGTAAAGATATCAACTATTCAATGAATGGAACTTCAATTTTGATGAATTTGGAACATCATCTGAACTTAGATTGGAAAACTAAAGGAATATTATGTTAACTAACACCCATAAACCGTATTTGTAAACTTTTAAACTATAAAATGTGAATGAGTTACCAAGTAGTTTATATTTATCAGTTCGACTAAACATACCTCCCATTGTTCTTAGAAAAACCAAAAAGCATTTCTATCTCATCTAGCTCAAGTAGTGCAACTTTGTTCCTCCCAACCCATATCAAGTTGTATTTCCTACCCTGATCAAGAACATACGTCTTAACACTCAAAGAAGGGTCTCTTTCATAAGCCCCAACAGCTTGACGAATCTTCTCTGCCAATTTCACGCTCTGGTAACCGATTTCAGGCACTCGTAGGCCACCATTTATGTTCGGTGGAGGCATTTGAATAAGAGAAAACATGTTATGAATTCGACGATTATGAATGTATCCCCTTTTCCTTGATGCATTACTAATATGTTGATTCAAAACATATTAGTTCTGCAACAAAGAAAAAGGGATACATTCATAATCTTCAAATTCATAAGAGGTTTCCCCTTGTTCTGATGCCTCCATTGACTATAAATGGTGGCTTTCATGGGACACAAGTGCCTGAAAATAGTTACAAGAGCGTGAAATTGATGGAGAAGATTCATCAAGTTGTTGGGGCTTATGAAGGAGAACCTCCTTTGAGTGTCGAGAAGTTTGTTCTTGATCAGTGCAGGAAATAAAATCTGGTATATGTTGGGAGGAACAAAGTTGCACTACTTGAGCCAGATGAGGAATGGTTATTATAGTTTTCCTAGGAACCGCATAAGGTGAGGTGGGATTAGTCCTATGAATAGATATAAATTTATTTTTATTTTCCATTCATCTACTAATTTAAGTGCTTCAAAGTGTTTTGGTTCTGGCATTGATAGATTTGTTGATGTTTTATTTAAGTATGGGAAATTGTGGGCTAGTGAAATTTGCAAGTTGAGGCCAATGAATTTTCTGTTAAAGCTTGTACTGATGCATCTCAAATTTTTTTTTCAGGTTTTTCAAACAGTACTTTTCATTCTTTGCAATACATCAATCAGCTCGCTGTGTACATTTGGATTTCTTGTCCTCTTATTGTTCTGTATCCTTGGTGGCTTCATGATCTCCTAGAGGTAGCCTCATCATTCACCTCCAGTTTATTCTCATAACTTGTGCTGCATTGCTTAACCTGGTTTCAAGCTTCTTTTATATCCCATTTAAATAAGTGACCCAATCTAAATCCAACTCTCATCTCAAATCCTACACCAAATAATTAAGCTCAAAGAGGGGAAAAAAATAAAAATCCTTAATAGATCTTTAGTTCTCTACATTTTTTAGAAATAAAAGTCTAACTGCAGCTACACTTTAAAAATGTTTTATTTAGTTTTTGAACTTACTTAAATTTATTGTTTGCAGCCAGCTACCCTTTCCAATATTGGTTGAGCGGAAGCGTCTAATTCCACTAGATCAATCTATATCTTTAAACTTTCTTAAGTGACTAGTTTCACTACAAGAAAACAGCTAGTTAGTTACCGCAATTTTGGTAGTTGATGCGGTAGCTAAAGCTGTTTACCGACTGAATTCAGTGGTTTATTGACCAAACGCATTCAGTCGGTAACTCACTAGTCGCTGGAGAAACGCCGACTATTTCCGTCGATAGTCGCAGGCTTTAGCGACTGCTCAATTTAGTCGCTGACTAGTCGCAATTATACCGACTATATTTTGTGACTAAAAAATAGTCGCTAATAGGTTAGGTCGACATATGGCTGATTTTTTATCGACGAATTGCTGACAGAAATCTATCGGTAATTTTATAAAAATATCTGATCTACAGACTAATTCCGTCGGTAATCTACTGGACAGTTTATTTATTTAATTGTAATGATAAATTATATATAATAATAATTGTAATTAGAATTAGGATTATTAAATACAATTATAAACATATTTAAACGTTCACAAATAAATTAACAACAATAAACAACATTCATAGAAACTAAACATATATTTAGAAATAATTAAAATATTTAAAGCTTAAATATGTCAAAAATATGACACAATATATCATAATCTAGATTAACCTAAAATATTAGATCAAAAATCTATATCATAAAAAAGTTATTCTAGAAAGTTAGAGCTATGCTCTAACCTTTGTACAATTGCCTAAAGATGATCAATACTTTTTTGAAGTTTGCTAATACACGGGACTATTTGTATCTCCAACTCTGTTGATAGCTCCAACTGTATACCTTCTATCAACCGCTCTTGTCTTTCACTTGGTGTGGATGTGTTAATAAATTAGTTATGTACCGTATTAAAGCCATCAAGGCGTACCAGCTCATCATCTCCATGTACTATCTTCAGCTTCTTCTTTTGCTTAGAGTAATCCTCTGTCAAGTAATTATCTTAAACCTTATGTAGAGTACAAGAAGAATACATTTAACCAATTTGAAATACCGATTGATAAAGCTCCTCCAAGGTTTGCTAGTCCTGTCTTGAATAATAAAAGCCAGGAAAGAGGTATATGAAAAACAAGTGTAGGACAAGAGGTAAAGAGCATGGGCATGATCAAGCTTTGTGTCTGAAAGTAACGAACAAGTGGCTGAAAAGCTGCATAGGCAAAGAGTGCAGGAACAAGCCACATTATGAATTTACCAGCTTATGCACTCGCCGTCCCATCTGTATATTAAAATGACTATTCCACACTCAAATCAATTATATTCTATTATATATATATATATATATATCATGCTTCTCTTAATTTGTTTACTGAGTTCCAAATCTGTATCTATTTGATCATTTTTGTATCCATCTCATGCTGTCAAAATAGTGTTCAGCTCAAACTCTTAAGTTTATAGCTAAGGCTCAATAATAACTTTTATAATCATTGACACGCTCTTGCACAAGAATGACCTCTCGTACTAGAAGCATAAACAGGCACATGCACACTAAATGTTATGCTAAAATTTCATTAATATATATATGGGATTTTCAGGATCCAAAACTCTAAACCGAGGCTCTCATACAATCTAAAGTTTAAACTGACAAAATTTCAAAAACAATTATTATTAACATGTGCTAATAACGATGATATCTTAAACTTACTTAAAGTGACCAATTGGTACTCGAACTTGGTTAGAGTGACCAATTGGTACTCAAACTTGGAGTATATAGGTCAAGGAAATTAGAGCTGCAAATGTTCAAAAAGGAAAGTAAGAAACAAGTTAAAATACGTTACCCCATCTCTCTACAGCTATCAAACTCTCCTCCTCGCTGTAACCCATTTTTTCCAGCTGAACAACCTGAAACTGATTTATACTCCTTCAATCTAATTATTACAGCAAGGCAATGTTGAATGCACACTAAAACTGATATTTCTAAAAACATGCAATTGTAATAAAGAACGATAGCTACCTCATTTTCATCACTATATGTGTCTGAAAAATCATCCAGCAAGCTCTCGTCAACATTTGGCTATGTTTCAGGAGATTCTTCAATGGCCTGACTTTTTTTGTAAAAAGATAATATTCGATTAAAACAGAAATTACAGGTAGAAGATAATTTTTTGGATTAAAAGCATATTATCTCACCATGTATGTGAGTAGAGCCTCTAAAATTGAATCTGTATTCTCCTCCCCTAAACATTTAACACAACATGGTTAAAGATGAGAAATTAAACATGAAAGTTGGAGTTCAGATCACAGAAACAAAGATTTATATCATTGGCCCGAATTGCTTCAACAACCCTTTTTTCTGGAAATCCCATTCCAATAAAATAATCAATCACCTTGGATCCAGAACCACTTGTAGATGAGTTTGCCTTCATTCAAATCAAATTGCTATCTTAGATACAAATAATGCCCTTTACATTTTTTCTGAAAAAAAAAGCCCTTTATACATGTTTATTTCTTAAGACTGATGAAGTGATTCACATTACCTCTGTTACTCTTGGCATAGCTTGTGCAGAAGGAGGTTGTTGGAGATTTTGGTAAAATGGCTCTTTTGCTTTTCCTTGTCTTTTGTGACTTTAAGTATCCCACATGGGAAACTTTTGAGATGGTTGAAGGGTTTATATTGGGTTGGGCCAAAAGAGTTATTAAATTGTGTTTAGTGGGTTTTACAAAATAAACAATATAAACCCTTCAACCATCTCAAAAGTTTCCCATGTGGGATACTTAAAGTCACAAAAGACAAGGAAAGGCGAAAGAGCCATTTTACCAAAATCTCCAACAACCTCCTTCTGCACAAGCTATGCCAAGAGTAACAGAGGTAATGTGAATCACTTCATCAGTCTTAAGAAATAAACATGTATAAAGGGCTTTTTTTCAGAAAAAATGTAAAGGGCATTATTTGTATCTAAGATAGCAATTTGATTTGAATGAAGGCAAGCTCATCTGCAAGTGGTTCTGGATCCAAGGTGATTGATTATTTTATTGGAATAGGATTTCCAGAAAAAAGGGTTGTTAAAGCAATTCGGGCCAATGATATAAATCTTTCTTTCTGTGATCTGAACTCCAACTTTCATGTTTAATTTCTCATCTTTAACCATGTTGTGTTAAATGTTTAGGGGAGGAGAATACAGATTCAATTTTAGAGGCTCTACTCACATACATGGTGAGATAATATGCTTTTAATCCAAAAAATTACCTTCTACCTGTAATTTCTGTTTTAATCGAATATTATCTTTTTACAAAAAAAGTCAGGCCATTGAAGAATCTCCTGAAACATAGCCAAATATTGACGAGAGCTTGCTGGATGATTTTTCAGACACATATAGTGATGAAAATGAGGTAGCTATCGTTCTTTATTACAATTGCATGTTTTTAGAAATATCAGTTTTAGTGTGCTTCAACATTGCCTTGCTGTAATAATTAGATTGAAGGAGTATAAATCAGTTTCAGGTTGTTCAGCTGGAAAAAATGGGTTACAGCGAGGAGGAGAGTTTGATAGCTGTAGAGAGATGGGGTAACGTATTTTAACTTGTTTCTTACTTTCCTTTTTGAACATTTGCAGCTCTAATTTCCTTGACCTATATACTCCAAGTTTGAGTACCAATTGGTCACTCTAACCAAGTTCGAGTACCAATTGGTCACTTTAAGTAAGTTTAAGATATCATCGTTATTAGCACATGTTAATAATAATTGTTTTTGAAATTTTGTCAGTTTAAACTTTAGATTGTATGAGAGCCTCGGTTTAGAGTTTTGGATCCTGAAAATCCCATATATATATTAATGAAATTTTAGCATAACATTTAGTGTGCCTGTGCCTGTGTATGCTTCGAGTACGAGAGGTCATTCTTGTGCAAGAGCATGTCAATGATTATAAATGTTATTATTGAGCTTTATCTATGAACTTAAGAGTTTGAGCTGAACGCTCTTTTGACAGCATGAGATGGATACAAAAATGATCAAATAGAAACAGATTTGGAACTCAGTAAACAAATTAAGAGAAGCATGATATATATATATATATATATATATATATATATATATATATATATATATATATATATATATATATATATATATATATATAATAGAATTGATTTGAGTGTGGAATAGTCATTTTAATATACAGATAGGATGGCGAGTGCATAAGCTGGTAAATTCATAATGTGGCTTGTTCCTGCACTCTTTGCCTATGCAGCTTTTCAGCCACTTGTTTGTTACTTTCAGACACAAAGCTTGATCATGCCCATGCTCCTTACGTCTTGTGCTACACTTGTGTTGAGCGATTTTCGCAAGTGCACGGTATACGCTTGTAGTAATAAAAGATATCGAACCCACAGGGAATGCTTTTTAACTAAAAACTTATTTAATTCAGTTTTATTCACGTCTTTAGGTTTAACTAAAGAAAATCGTTTAATTGATTGTATTGGTTCGGATAAATTAGGATTAGATAAGAATATTATATTGAATTTAGAGAACAATTCTGTCTTGAGGTTTTGATTACAAGACAGATACTTCCGTAATTGGAATAAATAGAAGGTATAAAACTTATTTTCATAAAGCAAAGAAAACAACTATAACTTTGGTAAGATTATGGGCATGTAATAATATAGGAATTTATTCAATTAAATGGCTTTGAACCGTAGAAATCTCTCTGGTTCGGAGCAGATTTCTACCTTAATCAAATTAGTATTTTATATCCAATAAGACGCGCTAGCGACCATATCATCCGTAAAAACTAATTCTTTCAAGTGTTCAACAAAGTTCTTATATGAATAAGATGGTATAAAACGTTTTAATAAACTGACCTATATCCAAAAACTGACCTTAGACTGAGTAAAATAGAATATGTTCCATAAACTGACCTATATCCAAAAACTAACCTTAGACTTACTCGATTAAACCTTAAAATGTTCAAGAGTAAAACTAAGTCAGTAGCTCAACCCTTACGGGGGAATTTATTAAGTTATAAAAGGTCAACTATCATGGGGGAGCTCAACACTGAGTTCTTCGCTTAATAGTTTTACCAACATCAAAATGGGGAAGTTTGTTGAAACACCTTTCCACATGATTTTGATTTGACAAAATTATTTAAGTAAATTTAAATATATTCTAAACACACTAAGTTTAAATGCTTTGATTTATTACACTAATGTGTTTGTTCAATGTTGAGTTAAATTGTTTATAAGACATAAAGACTAAAAGGCTTAAAGCCCAATACGGAAGTCAAAGCCCAAGTCAAACAGATCAATACCACTCGGCCCGCGTGTGCAAAACGCTGCCGTTATGAACAAAACGCAGCTCAGCGAAAGAAGGATCGAGAAGACCTTCGTTGGACAACTTCGGAACGAAGCTGCTGAGTTGTATCGACAAAGTGTACAAGACAGCAACTGAGCAAGAACAACTTCCAGACAAAGTATTTCTACTTTGGGTAAAGTTCAGAAGACACAGAAAGCTGTCTAGTTGACCTTACCATAAATGGAGAGACATTCTGTTGGACTGACTAAAAACTGCTCAGCACTGACCGAAGATAGAAGATACTTGAATCTGATTGGCCAAGAGCACTGAGCAGGACTGAGTGACAACGACAGGAAGCCGTTTCCCTCCAACGGTTATTTCGAAATTCGAAATGACTGATGCCTCAGACGTCTCTATAAATAGGGCCTTTCAGTTGCTTCAAATCAGAGACAGAACTTCATCAAGCCATTACGCTGACCAAAATTCTACTCAAAGTTCTGTGAGAAAAAGCAAAGCAAATACTTACACCAAATTCTATATCTTTCGTGTAAAAGTCTAGAGTGATTATTCAATCATCTAAGGTGTCTTAGCAATTGTTGTTTAGGACAAATCTTTATCATTTCTAGAGATTAGAAAGGAGAGGCTGAGTACTCGGTTATAGTACTCAGCGAGAGATTAGGAGTGAGTAGAGGTATAGAGGAAGGTACTCTTGTTATACTCATCTTCTAAATTGTAAAAGGTTTCATGCTCTACCGTTAAAGAGCTCAGTAGAGAATTCGAAAGCTCGAAACGTGTTCCGGGGACAAGACGTAGGCTTGGAGGCCGAACCTGGATAAATCTGCTGAGTAACATCTTTCTAACCTTAAGCTCCTTAATATATATATTGCTTGCTTAAACAAAACTGACCAAGTAAAGAGGTCACACTGAGTTGGGTGTATTGAGTATCTGAGTTCAGGAATAGACTCAAGTGCTATCTCCTGACTCAAAGAAAGAAGCTGACTTAGTCACCAGTTGACTAAGCTAGTGTCTTAATTTACTCAGCGCGCTGTGTAATCCTTTTTCAAAGAAAAAGAAGTCAGCCTTAACGTACTAAAATTTTAAATAGTTCCTATCCCCCCCTTGGAACTAACTTGTTACGTTATAAGGGACCAACAGAAAGAAATTGTGGACCAGAACAAAAAACTCTTTTTACAAGTCCCTCATTTTCCAAAAACTCGTAATTAAGAATAGGAAATGGTTCCTTATTAGTCCAAGGAACATAAACTGATCCCTTGGTACCCAAGATTATCCCACATATAATATTCCCAAACCCAATTGTCCGATTCTTCGAACGAGAAGCGGCAACTAATCCCTCCATCAAATTTTTTAAGGAATTAACTGTGTTACCTTGGAAAATATCACCTAGCACATATAAATTGGTATCTTAGATGACACTGCTTTTGACTCGACCAAACAAACTATGACAGAGAAATTTGTGAAGATACAACATGGAGTTAGAATTTATTGATTTGTTGTAGGCAAGACTTGGATTGAATCTCCAAAATCCCATCAAAATTCTCCAGATATCTGTAGAAGTCATATCTCTGCCAGGATGATACGGAGTGGTGTCCCGTGGTGGAAAACCAAACCAATTATGAAGTTCAGGATATCCAAAAGTGAACATCTTCCCTTCACAACGAAAACTGAGACGAACACGCCTCTTATTAACGAACCGAACGGTAGACAGAAACTCTAGAACCCAATTCCCAATTATAGGAAACTTCATAGAAGCAAACTTGGTCCATCCCAAATTTTTCAGATAGCGATTCATGTCATCGCTTATCCTGAGTTCTTCGTCCAGGAACTCGTCCAGATACAACATGCCACAGAATTGTGCATATCTAAACTGTAGATAACGTTTCCCCTCATCATGATTGTAGATTGGAAACCATGCTCCATAGCGTGAAGAAATGTCAACATGCTCGAAGCAAGAGAGTTGATATCTCTTCTCGCTTCGAGCAGAAGTGTTCTTCCTAACATTTTTCAGAGATTTGGTCATGTTTGTGAGATAAGATGGTGTCTGTAGGATTTAAGAATTGAAGAAAGAAATTCATAATTCTGAAGGATGAAATGAAATGGAATAATTCTGAACCTACAGGAATATATAGGTTTCATAAGTGAAAGGTGGTGTCTATTAAGAATAAAAGATGTCAAACAGATACCTTTTGGATTTAACTGACAAAATTTTTGAAATGAGATGTCTGTAATCTCTTACAGGTATATCAAAATGTTTAAAATACTGAAAACCTCAACTGAGATTTCCGAAATCTCAACTAAGATTTCCGAAATCCTGAAACATGGAGAATCTCAACTGAGATTTCTAAATATATATTTTTCTCAAAAACACTTAACACTTTATGAAAATAGATTTCAAAACATGACTAAATTTGATTTTTATTTTACAAAACTTATTTGTACACAAAAACTAGAAGTAAAAATTAAAAAAAAATGAAAATAAAAAAATAAAAAAAAATTAAACATAAAATAAATAAAAATAAAAAAAAAATTATGAACGAAAGATAAGAAAAACTAAAAATTAAAAATATGAAAACTAAATAAATTAATTTTCATAGAACAAAAGATATCTTATTGAAAATTATGCGTGTCATAGTCGAGAAATTGGAATATCGATCGCGACACATCTTGCCCATTAGCAAGGAATGCTTTGCATTGGTTCTCCCTAGTTCTATAGAGAATTGTAAAATCTTAGTTGAGAATTAAAAATTCTCAGTAAGTTCAGAAATTTATAAAACGTCAAATAAAAATCATTGTAGAGATTTGTTTAAAAATCTCTATACAATCAGAAACTTAAATTATGTGTGATTTTTTAATTCAATTGAGATTTTTTTAAAATCTAAAGACACTTTCCTCATTAAGTACAAATATTTAAGATACATAGCATATTTCCAATATCGTTCAATAATCACAAAATTTTTATTTCTAATCTAACCATTATTACTAAACTAAAAATGAATATATAACTTTAACTAAAAATGAAAATGTAAAGATTAAAATACAAAAACTAAAAAGAACTAAAAAAAATGTGATAAACCTTAAGAATTCTCAAGGAGAATCAAAATTATAGACAAAATTAATTACCTGGACTGATTTAAAATAATGGTCCTGTCCATTCTAACTTACCTGGAATAGGATGTTTTTTTTACGTTTTCTCAATTTAAGGATCTACTGATTTCGGTTAAATGCCCGAACCTCTGGTTCTGCGCATGAACAAGAACTACGTGCATGAACTGAAACTATTAAAACTATGGTAAAAATTGACAATTCCTTCCTGGGGGATAAGATAATTTCAAGGAATGTATTCCCCATTCCTACTTTCTAATATATCTGTCTGAGAAAAGTTGATCGGCTATTTCTTGGAGAGATAAATGTAGGTGTTTAAGGAAATGATATGATAAAAGAAGAAATTATGTGGGTGTAATGTAGGAATTGAATAATTTTTGTACAAAGAGAAATGATGTTTTGGTGAAGGGTTAGTGTATAGAAAAGAGGTAAATGTGTTTGGGAAGAGATTAAAAAAATTTATGGTAAAACCATCTGTTATGTTCCTACCAAGCTTTTCAAGAATTTTCTCTTCTATGATGTATCTGCTAGCCGAATTTCTTTTCTGTAGACTCCTTCTGTGAATTTCATTGATAATCAAATCTCCAGGTTATCTTTGAAAAAACTTGAATTTTTTATCTGCAAACCTCTAATTGCAAACGTTAAATGACAACGAGGATTTAGTCCTAGTGACCATCCTCAATAAATAAAATACTATATAAAAATAAATAAATAAATACATATATTATAAACCAAGGTTCGGAATAAAACACGAAAAATATAAATTTTTGTTAAAAATTTGGCGTTCCCCGGCAACGGCGCCAAAAACTTGTTGAGCGATTTCCGCAAGTGCACGATATACGCTTGTAGTAATAAAAGATATCGAACCCACAGAGAACGCTTTTTAACTAAAAACTTGTTTAATTCAGTTTTATTCGCGTCTTTAGGTTTAACAAAAGAAAATCGTTTAATTGATTGTATTGGTTCGGATAAATTAGGATTAGATAAGAATATTATATTGAATTTAGAGAACAATTCTGTCTTGAGATTTTGATTACAAGACAGATACTTCCATAATTGGAATAAATAGAAGGTATAAAACTTATTTTCATTAAGCGAAAAACAACTATAACTTTGGTAAGATTATGGACATGTAATAATATAGGAATTTATTCAATTAAATGACTTTGAACCGTAGAAATCTCTCTAGTTCGGAGCAGATTTCTACCTTAATCAAATTAGTATTGTATATCCGATAAGCCGCGCTAGCGATCATATCATCCGTAAAAACTAATTCTTTCAAGTGTTCAACAAAGATCTTATATGAATAAGATGGTATAAAACGTTTTAATAAAAACACCAATTTATCACTTTGAAAATCATTTTGTCAGAACAATATCAAAATAACAACAGGAAGAATGTATTGAATAAAATAAATATATTATTAATTAAATGTGAATCTTCACAAGTTAACAGAGAAGTAGAAACATGGATAGCATTGTGATGAAAACTTTAAGATCTGGGTTGTCAATCTTTCCCTCAAACTCCGTAGGTTTGTTAGACCCTTTTGCGCTTCAGCCGTTAGTTCTTCTCGCTGAATCTTCGGAATAGGGACCGGTTAGTCCCTACCAAAATGAAAACTTGTCTCTGATCAACCTTTGAAACTAAACTAATATTGTGTTTATAACTAATCTAATAACAACTTATCAAGTTTGTTTACAGAAATGAAATCTAACTTTCTGACTCTTTTCTGAATCAGAAACTCAACATAATAACTCTCTGATTTCTCTAACTTTTCTAACTTAGCCAACAACATTAATTTTTGAAATGGATCACTTATTTATAGTTGTTGAAGGGTTGTAATTGAAGGGTCGTGTCCGCTGGTGAAGGGTCGCTTTTATCCAAACGAACAGACGCGTTTCTCGGATTAAAACATGTGAAAACTGTGCAAAATTCTTCACTGTCTCATATGTGATTCTGAAAATCTCAGTCGCGACAGGGGTGCAGGGGCGAGTTGAAGTCTTCGTTTTTTCGGAGTTCGACTTTCGTATGTCGCGACTGAGATTCTGAAAATCTCAGTCACGACATGGGCTTTTCTCCCCGTCTCTCGACTGCTTCTTATCCTCCTTGAGCGTTCTTCTAACTGATACGTATTCTTGGTACGTTTTTTAGGTTTTTCCTCCATTTTAGCTCCGTTTTAGCTCCGTTTTAGCTCCTATGTGGATTTAACCAAATAATTAAGTACCTTGCATCAAGGAAGTAAATAAAGATGTAAAAGTATTCTAAATGAATATTTTTAGCACGATTTCAATGTAAATTTAACGTATTTATATATGATATTTTAGGTATATTTTGGGCTTAACAAACTCTCACACTTAAGTTTTTGCTAGTCCCGAGCAAAATTTCACTGAATTTATTCTTTAATCAATCTCTTTATAAATAGAACATATATCCATATATTCCTCTTTAAATTAGTTAAACCAAAAGATAAACTTTTCATGGTAAATTTATACGCAAAGTATCAAACTAGCTAGTGTAAAAGAGATATATTATTCGTCTCAAGGTATCAAACTAGCTAGTGTAAAAGAGATATATTATACGCAAAGTATCAAAGTATTCGGGACGGTGTAAGCACGCATATTTTCGAATCTTTCGTCTCAAGGCAATTAAAAGCACAAAATTTCCTTTCCCAAACCTAAACTATTACAAATATAGATTTATTAAGGACTTAGGTTTAATATATTTGCTTAGTCACGCCCGTGATAAGGGTGGTCTCGTCTGTGACTTTATATGAATTAATTTACTTTTGTGTTCGTTTAAGAGGTACCGACCATGCCATGTTAAATTTTGCTTTAATTTCTAACGTTCCTTTCATACCTCGACCGTGATAAGGGTGGTCGCAATCATGGCCAAAAGTAAACGGTACTTAATGTTCTTCCCTTTCATACCTCGATTGCGATAAGGTTGGTCTCAATCGTGGCCAAACGTTAAGAATACGACTACTTGATTGAATTAACACGAGTTATAAAAATGAAAATTATAAATTGGGAAAAGAAAAATAGCACATTCATCCTACATTGACTTGAAATTCAACATGTATTATGGCTAAAGTTTCCTTAAAAACTTCAATTGGTTTTTAATGTAAGACGAAAAATAATATCGAGCTAAAAATCTAAAGTTGTTAGTTCGATTTATGCCTATAAATCTAATTGAAAATTGAAAATAAGATTTATATTTATCATGAATTCATGATATAAAATAGAGATTTGAAACTAAAGAAATTTTACTTATACACATTTACTCGAGACGTTTTGATAAAATCGTATCGGAGATTTGTAAAAATATTGCCCATATAGAAATATTATTTTTATCAATAATGATAACCTTAAAATATGCTTAAGCATTATTTTGAGAAAAATTGTTTGAAACATATGAAATATATATACTTAACAAAAATATATGTTTATGAAAAATTGTCATTATTTTTGAAAAATGTTGCACTTTATATAAAAATATTGCATTTCTGTTTTGAAAATGTTGCATATTATATTTAACTTAAACATTAATAACAACATGCATTTATTCTTAAAATAGCATTCATTATCATTCGTTGCATTCATTCATACTTAAAATTAAAACGAATATGAAATATCTCCTCCCATACTTAAAATTAAAACGAATATGTCCTCATTGGTGCAAAAAGCGATAAAACATGAAAAATAGTACGAAATAAACCATACGAATTGTACCAAACATAATTAAAAATATTGTACCAAACTTGACAAAACATAATAATAATAACGAAAATGAGTTAAAGTCGGAATGGATAAAATCTATCAAGGAGTTAAACTCAACTCCTTGGCGACGAGTAGATTTGTACTCACGTTTCAACGTCACTACAAGAAAACAAATTTTTTGTGGGGAATTTTTTCCCCACAAAATGTCAAAATTTCGCCACTAAAGGCTTTTTGTGACGAAAAAAATTTCGCCACATGCTCGCCACTATTAGACCGACGTTAAAGGTAACTTTGGCGAAAATATCTTCCGTCACATTAGATATACAATTGTGGCGAAATTTTGGTTCGCCACAAAATGTATTTTTTTCTGTGGGGAAGGCTGAAATCGCCACACTAGACCCGCTTTTTATGGCGAACATTATCCCCACTAATATGTACAAATTTAGCAATACGAACAGAATTTTGTGGGGAAAATTTCTCCACTAATTGTTATATTGCTTTGTGGGGAATTCTGTTTCGCCACAAATAAGAATGTTTTTTTGTGGGGAACATTTCTCCACTAATCTTACTACTTATTTGTGGGAAAATATTTCCCCACAATTCTCACTTTTATATGGAAAAAATAAAATATCCTCAAAAATCAAATATCCCCACTATTTTACTTTTTATTATTTGATTTATTTAGATATTCATTATTAAATACTATATGTATTAAGAATGTAAATGAATTTAATGAATTGTCAAAATAAAATTAATATAGAGGAAAAAAACTGATAATTATATATCACTAATAATAAAATTATATCACTTACAAAAATTGAATATAATTTCACAAAATACACCAAAAAGTATTGTGTAATTCAAGTTTGAAAAAGACTATTATAAGTCATCCTATGCCCGTCATTGTACATGATCACGATTCATTTTCTTCATGTCTTCATTCTCCTATCAAAAGTGAAAGAAAAATAAAATAAAATTAATTATAATCCCATCAACTTTAAGAGTATATTTGGTTGTGGCTAAACCTGGAAACGGACAGAACAATCTACATTGCGTTAATACAGTGTTGATCCTCATATAGTTGATAGTAATAAACAGAACTAACCAACCAAATGGGGGTAATGTTGAGTACCTTTTAACTTTAGATTTAATTTTCATGGCTACCATCTTCGGATGCATGAAATATTGAAACTTTCAGCACCTCTTTGTTTTTCAGCATCTCAAGGACACAAACATCTCCTTTTTACGTATTAGTGTCCGTAGAAAATGCACTCCATCCTTGTCCAATATCCCACGAGTTACACATTCCTTGATAGAGATGAACTTCCCATACCCTTCCATCAGCAACTTGAAGTTTCATATGCCTACGAGCTTCAATTAGATACCTGGAAAACTAATCTTCTTCACTATTTTTCCCATCAATGTACCATACAGGTAGGCGGTGTCCCTACCATAGTTGTCTTCTTATACACCAATCCTTAATATTTGATAGCCAATTATTGGAGACCTGTCATGAAAAAGCGTGAGCAGAGCAATTAATTACCAGTAACAAAGATACTAGCGTTTAATAACAGCCTAGATCATAATGACAAAATTAACCAAAAAGAGATTACCGACCTATACATAACAAAGAAAAAAGCTAATTGGTGAGAAAAAGAATAAAATGAAGGTCAACTACAGAGCATAGTAAAGGATTCTTCTTAATCTCGAACCTTCTCAAATCTTTCAGGCATAAGGTTATATGTCCTTTTTCAACTGCATGGAGGGCCTTCTCAGCCAAGGGCTCTATGGTTACGAACCATTCCTTACTTACAAGTGGTTCTATTACCTAACAGGAAAGTAACCATCAAATTCCCATTGTCATCATCAAAACCATAATTTAAATTTATGGGAGGAACATGAATGGCAATATTTACATACTTCTCCACCACGTTGTGATCTAGGAACATGTAAAGTGTGTTACTCCTCTTTTACAACAAGCATGTCTCGTCTAGATCTGATCATAGTTTCTTACGAGCTTCGCCCTGAAAATTGATCAGGGGAAGGAGGAGTACTCGACGATGCAGCTCCATAAATCACCTGTTTTGTGTCTGATATCACAAGGGATCTTTGAAAAAGGGATATGGTTAAATGTGAGATGGAAAGAGAATTGCTTTCTTGGAGAACAGAGATTAGTTGGTTTAGCAAAAGAACTGTCGGAGATAAATATAAGATATATGATTGAGCCTTAACTATCAGCTCGAGCTTTTAGTTCAATCAGTTCCATGACAAGAACCTATGGAAAACCTATACCCAGTGGCGAATACAAGATTAATCGGTTGGGGGGCCGATTTTACATGTGTGTTCGGGAATTTTTTTTTTTTGCTAATTCGAACTTGCGTAATTTTTTTTTTTTGTATATATGTGTGTTATAAGCAAGTGTTTTAACCATCACATCTACCTTTAAACAATGAAATATTACTACACATAGTGTATATACAATAATATTTGAGGGGGCCGAAACTACTCGTGACCATGGTGGTTCCGGCGGCCGGAGGGGCCGGGCACCCCAGGCCCCCCGTATACGCCCCTGGGAGCAGGATAAAAACTTTAGTGAAGGAAGTCATTTCTAATACTCAGATGAAATGGTGGGGATAGAAGATATATATAAAAAGTTTTGGATAATCACTTCAATTTTAAAAATAAATCTTACAAAATCTAACAAAATCTTCCTTCAATTTATTTTTAGTATAAATATCAAATAATGTAAAAAAATTCACTATTCTTGAGATTTTATTCCATTTTTTTATTTTTACTATTTTTTGTCAAATTTTATTTAAATAATGGGCCAGTGTATATGGCAGTTTTTTTCTTTTAAGTTTTTAGCCAATCTTTGCAAATTTCTGAAATTGCCTATAATCTGTAAAAAGCTTGATTGGCCCTTTAAAATTTAAAAATGTCTAGATTGCTCTTTCAACTTGCATAAAATGTAATTAATTCATCACTCAGTTACAAAAAATTAAGTTAAATACGGAAAATGTATTGCACTCGTTTTAAAAAAAAGTAAAACGACCAAGATCGGGTCCTAATAAGAGAAGATAAGTTCTATTGTTAATCAAGTAACAACTTCATTTTTAATGTACTCTGTAATAACATTCTGAGGCGCGTGCAATACATTTTCCGCATGCAGTATATTTTTTTAGAACCGATTTGATTAATTAATTATATTTTCCGCAAGTTCAGAGAACTATCTGAACATTTTATACAAGTTGAGGGAGCTATTGAGACACTTTAAAAATTCAGACGGCCAATCAAATATTTTTGGACAAAATCTGGCATTCAATTTATTTTTAGTATAAATATCAAATAATGTCAAAATGTTCACTATTCTTGAGATTTTATTCCATTTTTTAATTTTTACTATTTTTGTCAAATTTTATTCATATAATGAGCCACTATATACGGTAGTTTTTTTTCTTTCTAGTTTATACCCAATTCTCAGCGAATTTCTGAAATTGCCTATAATCTGTCCAAAAAGTTTGATTAAATGCGGAAGATGTATTGCACTCGTTTTAAAAAAGGAAAATGACCAAGGTCGGGGTATGCAGTTCTAATATTAGAGAAGATAAGTTCTATAGTTAAGCATGTAACAACTTAATTTTTAATGTACTTTATGAACTATATCATAATATTCTAAGGCGCGTGTAACACATATTCCGCATGCAGTTTATTTTTTTTGCAACCGAGTAATTAATTGATTATATTATGCGCAAATTCAGGGAGTTATCTGAACATTTTATGCAAGTTGGAGAGCTATTGAAACACTTTAAAAGTTCAGAGGGTTAATCAAATATTTTTAGACAAAATATTTTGTTCAACTTATTTTTAGTATAAATATCAAATAATGTCAAAATTTTCACTATTCTTGAGATTTTATTCCATTTTTTTTATTCTTACTATTTTTGTCAAATTTTATTCAAATAATAGGCCAGTGTATATGGCAGTTTTTTCTTTCTTGTTTTTACCCAAATCTCAGCAAATTTCTGAAATTGCCTATAATCTGTCCAAAAAGATTGATTGGTCCTCTGAATTTTCAAAGTGTTTAAATAGTCATCTCAACTTGCATAAAATATCCAATTAGCCCTCTTAACTTGCTTAAAATGTAATAAATTAATCACTCAATTGCAAAAAAGTAAGTTAAATACGTAAGTTAAATACGAAAGATGTATTGCGCTCGTCTAAAAAAAGTAAAATGACCAATGTCGGGGTATATGCAGTTCTAATCTATGAAGCACAGATACTTCAACATGCCTGCCTGTCACGTTTCTGACACGTATCAGATATGGAAACTCCCAGAAACTTCTGGCATACGTTTATGGGCTGTTTCCATAATATTTGGAAGTTGGATATGCGTATCTCTCTGGAAAACCTGTTTCCCAGACAAAAAAACAATTGGATTTCATTTCAGAAAAAAAAAACAGAGGTAAACTGAGTAATTATTGTCAATCATTATTTGAAGGGAAAATAAGCAGAAATATCTTTTTTTCTCTCGCGGGGTACCTGGGCATTAGACGGGCAAGCTTGCTGTTTCTCTACCTCGGGGTCCCGATTTTCATAGGCGCTCCAAAGTCCAGACATTTAAGCAGCCTAGCAGATCGATTTCTGTCTAAATTCAGCCAATGGAAAGGGAAGGCTCTTTCTTTTGCAGGTCGGCTAACACTGATAAAGTCGTCTTTAATAGGGGCTCTTGTGCACTCGTTCATGATATATAAATGGCATGTGGCTCTTTTAAACAGACTCAATAAGAGCATCCGCAACTTCCTATGGACTGGTAGCCGGGAGGAACGGAAAATGTGCACGGTTTCTTGGGACATTTGTTGCAGTAATCGGGACAGAGGTGGTCTCGGTATAAAAAACTTCCATCTGTTTAACAAGGCAATGCTTGGGAAATTCTTTTGGGATTTAATCTCAAAGTCGGAAATGACAATTGGCTTATTAAAGTCACAGTTTATGAGTATTTCTGGTATTCCAAGAGCTGTTGTTGGTGGATCGACGGTTTGGTCTTCTTACAAAGGCGTTTATGAAATGATAAACTCGCAGGTAAGTTGGTGGATTGGTCACTCATCAAATCTGAACTTTTGGTGTGACGCCTGGATAAAGCCAACGGTCGCTGATCGTCTGGGCTGTCTGTTAATCAGCGCCAGAAATTGTTCAATTATGTTGAGGAATTTCTGAACGGGGAGCTATGGCATAACTTGCAGACGCTGCCGACAATGGTTCAGCAGTATGTCACAAGTATCAATAGAGGGCTGGATTTGGAGGATGTCTATGTGTGGGAGCTAGATCCCTCGGGGAATTTCTCAATGAAAAGTTTCTACCAAGAGCTCTACCCGACAGGGGCCGCGACTGAATGGAGCCGTTTTATATGGTGTGAGTTTATTCCCCCGTCCCGTTTGTAATGAGTTGGAAGATTATCCATAGCAGTATCGCCACCTTGGACCAGCTGCAGCAACATGGTTTACAGCTCGCTCCTCGTTGTGCGCTATGCAGGCACGCGATTGAAAATAGGCTGCACATCTTCGTTGAATGTCCGTTTGCTACGGCGCTGTGGAAGGTTTTGGAAGTGATCTTTGGGATACTCATCATCACCTCAGGTATTAGTAGTGCTGATTTTTTTAAACATCTGATGAACTTCAAATTTGAAAAATTTATCACATGCCTGTGGAAGCTTGCAGTTACATCTTGCTTGTGGATAATTTGGAGGTCCAGAAACGCCGCCATTTTCAACAATGACCTCCCTTCAATCCAAATTGTTAAGGGTCGGTTACGCATATACATCCCGGAATCTAGTTCAAAAATCAGTGGTAGCTTCTCTAGAATCAAACTCCCGACCTTTGGCTGCCTTGGGCTTGCCCCGAGACCTCCACCAGCACTGAACATAAAATTGGTTCGTTGGATTGCACCACCTCGTGGCTGGATAAAAGTTAACTCTGACGGCTCGGCGTTTGGTGCACCCGGGGATGGCGAAGCAGGTGGTATTTTCTGAAACAGCAGAGGTTTTGTGACTGGGTGTTTCGCCTTCAATCTGCCTAATTCACACGCCTATCTTGCAGAGCTCAGAGCTACAATTTTTGCCATTGACGTCGCATGGGAACGTGGCTGGATAAAGCTGTGGCTGGAAGCAGATTCCACATATGGTGGAGCTCGGCTCCTAATTTTTGTTCGGGTTTCATTTTCGATGACCTTTGTAATTTAGCTCATTTACGTTTTAGATAACTTCTCCTAGCTTGTAATCATTTTTTCATTTATTGATTCTTTGGGCTTTGCCTTAGATTGGTCAAGGAGGTGCCAACATAGTTGGGATGTCCGAGCTCAGTGTAAGACTCTGCTTTATTTTCCTTCAAAAAAAATGTATTTAATAATTATGTTTAGATAAAAGTTTTATAATTTCTTTTTTATATGTATTTATGTAGTTATATTACAAAATTCAAATATAAAAATATATTTTTAATATTTATAAATGTGCCCCAATATTTTTAATATTTACATGTTTTCCCCACGTTTCTTTGTCGAATGTTTTATAGAAAAGACGTTTCCCGTGTCTGTGTCTGTCTCCGTGTCGGATACCGTATCCGTATCCGGGCAACATAGGTTCTAATAGTAGAGAAGATAAGTTTTACATTTGAACAGGTAATAACTTCATTTTTAATATACTTTGTGAACAATGTAATAACATTCTAAGGCGCGTGCATACAATTTAATTTTTTTAACCTAGTAATTAATTGATTACATTTTCTGCAAGTTTAGACATCTATTTTTACTATATTTTAAGAATTAGAATTTATAAATTAGGATTTAGAATATATTGTCTAGAATTTAGGATTTATAAATTAGAGTTCAGAATTTTTAAATTAGGGTGTAAAATCGTATTTTAATTGTTATATATGGAAAATCATGATATATTTAAAATTAAGTTAGATAATCTGATTTGATTGTAATTTTATAGTTAATTATGATATTAATGCAGGAAGCCCTAGTTTTTATAAGGTAAATTTGGTTGATAATTTAACATATTGCATTAGTGTTGTAAATTCTTTTATTGACTATTTAATGATAATTTAACATATTGCATTAGTGTTGTAATTTCTTTTATTGTTTATTTAATGATAATTTAACATATTGCATTAATGTTGTAACTTATTCCTAATCAATTGACTAATTAGGAAGAATCCTATTCTAAAGAGGAAGACTCTTAATTCATTATGTTTCTTTGTAATATTTGATGCCTAATTTAGATTTTAATTGATTTGAGTAATCTGATACTTTTTCTTTCCATTTTTAATTAGGTTTTTTTTTTCTTTGTAGGAAACCTGTTTTGATTATGACTTCTTACCGTTGTATGTGTTCTAATTTGGTTATCTGTTCGTTACAAAAAACTATAGGAAAAAGTATAAAAATAAACCTTGTGGTTACACCTGTTTTCGATCAACACCTATATGGTTTAAAAGTTTGCAAAATGGTACATTGAGGTTCATTCCGTTAGCAAACACAGGCCAAATTGAGTAAAGGTGTTAAAATTCAAATGGAAAAGAGTTAATTTGGTCCTTATATTTATTTATTTTATAAATTAACCCCCTTTATTATCTAATTATGACAAACAAACCCCAATATAAAAAATAAATATAAAAAACATCATCTTCTCCGTCTCTGTTTAATTTCTTATTTTTCTTCTTCTTTCTCTCTCTTCTCTTTGTTAATTTCTCTCTCTAAAATCAATTGAATATCTATCTCTTTCTAAATCTAATCTTTAATTGACTCAATTCTTTTTATCGAAAGCTTTATATAAGATATTTTAAAAATAAAAATTGATTTGTGAATGAGTGCTGATAGGAACTCAAATACCAAAATGAAAATAGAAAAGAGAAATGCTGATATATATTGATATAGAGAAGATAAACAATGATAAACAATGGATAGAACGGATGTTCTAATCCCCCAGGAGAAACCTCCATCTCTACTAGGTAGAGCCACAGCAATGAGCAGCCAAACTACAATGTAAAACCTCTCTCCCTTTTCTCCCTTCCCTAACCCTTCCTTATGTACTAATACCTCATACCCTAGACACATGTACTAACATCTTATACCCGAAATATCCTTATCCCATATACCTCACCCCTTCTAGAATATTCCTGCTATGGACTAGACTATTCTCTATCATTACCCACCCCTTCAAACAGTCTTGCCCTCAAGACTGGAGTCAAGAGGAACGTTTGTTGAATGTCGATCCCTCTTGTAATCATCCATGCAATCAACCATTGAAACGTTGTTGTATCTTTAAGCGTTAAAGTCATGTGTCGTACTTCACACTGCACCTTTGGCACTCCTCCATGGTTCCAAATAATGAAGCAATTAGCAAATGCAAACTGAAACTCCTCGCCACGGCTGATTTTTGATAGTATTGCAATCGAGCACACTGCTTCTCCTTTCCACTTTACAGCCTCTTCAACCTTACAGTACGAATAACGAATTGAACCTTGAGTGCTATTGAGAATTGGAGATATGGAAAGTTCTGAAAAAGAACCTTCCTTTTTTGTTACTTCTAGGACAATTTCATATTCAATGAATTTTTGAACTAGATTCCAAGTATGCACTTGACGTGGTGTCAACCCTTCTTCCATCCTCAACATCTCTCCTTGGCTTTCCCTAATATTATTTAAAATTAATAGACCAAAAGATCCTTTCCCACTTTCAATCCAAACACCAACTTTGAGCAATAAAATTGTGTCAATATCAATTATTTCCATGTGCAGTTCATCACTCAATAGCATGGAAGTATGGGTCAGCAACCCATATTTGTTCTGACTATTCTCCTTGCCTCCTTGAATGCATATATAGCCAAATTCTATGTTTCTGTATTCCAAGGCCAATTCCAAAAAATAGGTGGAGACGTGGCAATATACTATACTCTCAACAAATTCCACAAATATTGAAAGATGGCCCATCCACCACTTCATGATACTAAAAAAGTAAGGCCACATCATGAGACCTTTCTCTCCTACTAACTTTGATTGTATCAACAAATAACCATGTCTTTTACAGGTGTCACAAGGAACTAAATGGTGTTGTGGTATTTTGAAGACCCCACTATGAGTCTCCATAAATATATAAATAAAGTACCCAAGTTTGGATTCATTTGTACTTTGCAATTTTTCTGCCAGACTAGTTACTGCCCAAGCATCAAACTCTCTGCTATGCCCAACAATCCACTGTTCTTGTCTCTGCACCAAAAAATCGACAGTCTCACCCTCAACCAAAGAAACTCCCTCATTCACACTTTGGCCAGCCCAACACATATAATATTCTCGCGGTTCCACTTTCGGTGATTTACCTTGACCGGTATCCACAATAACTGCGGCCCATATATATTTTTTGAGAAAATACAAGCCAATCTTTGTCATCTTCTCGTACCCAACTCCATCTCTTGGAATTTGCGAGAACAATCTCCCTTCTTCACTTAGAACTGTCTCCAGCCATTGCATCCCTTCTAAGCAAGGGTAATCGGCCGTCATTTCATCAACTCCACAGTAAGAGGCCTCCTTTGAAAGCAGAGTGCCTTTCATCGGAATTTCTGCTTCAGCTCTTTGTTGGGGTGGCAGGCTGGTCGCCGGTCGCCGGAGATCCTTCATAGCCTCCTTAAGAAATTCCTCTGCCCGTTTGTTAGGCAAACGCTGCTTCTTCTCATCAATTTCTAGAACTTGTTGGTTATCAAAGGTAGGAACGGTAGATGAACCCAAATTAACAAGGACGATAATTTCCGCCCCTTGTTGCTTCACCGCATCACCATCATTTTTGCTCTGTTTCTGCGTACCTAAAACAGAGAGAAATTGTTGTATAGTACTTTCATCCTGACTCGTGTCGAGAACATGTGGATTACACGTGATGGGTTCCTTAGATGGGTTAAACGGTGCGTTTCTTCCTCCCCGTGCAACTTTTGTCATGCAACACATGTAAGACAAAATGGGTATTGAATTAGTTCTGTACACATCACTTGTGGTCCCCAATTGACAATATCCCTTTTGTTCCTCTAGGTCACCTTCTTCCTGATGCACACTCATCACCGACCGCAACTGCAATTTCGTCTCCTCTTCTCCTTGCCGTGTTAATTTCTCCTCCATTTGTTGTACTTGCGAGATCTCTCTTGAAACATTTTCTTCATATGAACCAAAATCAACATCGATAGTGAATTCCTCCCCTTGTTGCTTCATCCCATCACCTTCATTTTCCCCATTCTTCAAATCTGATTCCATAACTTCCATAGTTTCTGCTTCTCTGAATGTTGTTTCCCCATTAGGAGTTTCAAAACTTCCAAATCTCTCTAGAAAAAACTCCTTAAAATCAAACCAAGTTAAATATGGATAGATTTCAGAAATAAGATGGAACCAGTATTTACCCGAAACCTCCAAACACTGTTGAACTACAGAGAGTCGTTGATTTGCCGGTGTTCGGTTGAACTTCAAGTATCTTTCAATGTGCTTTAACCATTCCTCTGGATTCTTGCCAGAAAAAATAGGCGGTTCCGTCAAATCTGGTAGTATCTCTGTCATCTCCCTCAAAGTTTCTTTCATTTTCTCACAACTCCTCACAAATCTATCAGTAGCTTCTGTATTTTCCATGGCGTCCGTCTAATACATCCGGCAGGTCGGACCAATGATAGGAACTCAAATACCAAAATGAAAATAGAAAAGAGAAATGCTGATATATATTGATATAGAGAAGATAAACAATGGATAGAACCGATGTTCTAATCCCCCAGGAGAAACCTCCCTCTCTACTAGGTAGAGCCACATCAATGAGCAGCCAAACTACAATGTAAAACCTCTCTCCCTTTTCTCCCTTCCCTAACCCTTCCTTATGTTCTAATCCCTCATACCCTAGACACATGTACTAACATCTTATACCCGAAATATCCTTATCCCATATACCGCACCCCTTCTAGAATATTCCTGCTATGGACTAGACTATTCTCTATCTTTCCTCTCTTTATTTATATCTATCAAAATGAAGAAGAAGATGAGATGAGTTTGTTCTTATTAAGCATTTTGATGCACACACAAGAATTAAGTCATTTCAACAGTACCATTATAGTTTCTAGAATTCTTATTTTCAATATCCTTGTCTTCACCGGAGATTTCCTCGAGCGACCTCCCTTTAGTTTCCGGAACCAAGAAAGAAGAAAAATCCCAACATATTCACCGCAGCAAGTCCAATAATCGCCTTCTTGATATCATCTGAGTTTCCATCAAGCGTGTAGCTCTGGATCAGGAACTCACCTATTATAGCACCTCCTTTTCCTGCTACAGCTGATATACCATGGCAGGTTGACCGAAATCTCGCAGGAAACAGCTCTGGACCAGGAACGCACCTATTTTTTTTTTTTATTATCTGATAAAGCTTCCGATAAAAAGAATTGAGTCAATTGACACAATTGTTAATTGCTGTTTCAGTTTCTCAAAAATTGGGGTAATTTGATCATAGATTTAGAGTACTAAGTTAATTAAAAATTAGATTTAAAAAGAGATGAAAATTCAATTGATTTTAGAGAGAAAAATTAATAAAGAAGAGAGAGAGAAGAGAGAGAAAGAATAAGAAAAATAAGAAATTAAAGAGATACGGAGAAGGTGGTGTTTTTTATATTTATTTTTTATATTGGGGTTTGTTTGTAATAATTAGATAATAGAAGGGGTTAATTATAAAATAAATAAATATAAGGACCAAATTAACTCTTTTCCATTTGACTTTTAACACTATTAGTCAATTTGGCTTGTGTTTGCTAACGGAATGAACCTCAAGGTACCATTTAGCAAACTTTTAAATCACATAGGTGTTGATCGAAAACATGTAACCACAAGGTTTATTTTTGTACTTTTCCCAAAACTATATGTCCATCTTTATAATTTTTCTTTCTAGTTTTTACCCAATTCTCTACAAGTTTCTCAAATTGAATATAACACTAATTTCTGAAATTCTCTGCAAGTTTCTGTCTAACTTTTCATATTAGAAGGGGCGGAGCCAATCTAGACGTCCGTCTAGGACTTCCTATACATATATAGTCATTTTCAGAGGAGTAGACACCCGGTCATGCCCCTCCGGCCACCGGAAACATTATGACCATGAGCGGTTCCGACCTCTCTGTCTGTAAAAAAATATTAAAGTGGTACTGAATTAGCATCCCAAGATGGCCCAAGAAGTGTTAGGTCATATTCTTTATTACTTAATTTTAATTTCAGTATCATTCAGTTCAGTTCAATTCCGTAATTAGTTTACTTCAGTAATTTATCATTACTTATTATAATTATAATTTTTTTTATAATTTTTTTTCATTATTATTATTATGACTATTATTAGAACCATTATTAATTTTATCAAATTTTTATTTTAATTATTGCTATTTTTAAAGGATTATATTATTATTTCAGTTTCAGTAGAATTAAGTTCAGTTCAGTTCAGTTTTTTTCAGTCATAAAGAACTTTTGGGCGTGTTAGGCGCTCCCTAAATCCAAATTTCTAATTTTTTTTACTGTTACGTCTTCCTTAATCCAAATTTCTTTTTTTACCCTGTTAGGTCCTCCTTAAATCCAAATTCGAAATCTAAATTCGATTACTCGGATTAACGCAAATGACCAAATATAAATTCGAATTTGCTTCAGTGTTCAACAAAGTTTGCATAGGAAATATCAAATTTGTTTATAAAAGTTTTGCATGAAAACACCAATTCGATTACTTAAAGAATATCGCTAGATCCAACTTTAAATAAACAATAGTAAAACTGGAATTATATTGAAAAGATATTTTATTAGTCTGAATTGAAACGTCACAAGTTAACAGAGAAGAAGAAGCTTGGATAGCATTTTAACTAATTGAGTTCCGCGTTGTCAATCCATTACTCAACTTCGTAGGCTTGTCATACCCTGGGGTGCCTCCTACACTGGTTCCTCTCGTTGAATCCTTGAAATAGCACTTATTAGGTCACTACAGAGCATAAACTCGTCTTCGAAGAAAATTCTAACGTAAACTATAAAATCTATACATTGTATCTCTAACTATTTGTGTTTGAACAATAGTTGAACAACAATTAATCAATTATTGAACAAAAACTCAACAACATTGTATTCTGAATTCTTCATCTATTTATAATTATCCAAGAGGTGTGTTGAAGAGACGTGTCCGTTGGTGAAGAGTTGCCTCTATCCGGATGAAAGGACGTGTCATTTGGAAAATAAAACATGTAAAATGTGGCTTATCATCTTGCTGCCCCTGTAGAGATTTCAGGAATCTCAACAGAGATTTGGGGAAGAGGAAGGAATGAGGAAATTTCACATGCATGGCTCCTTTAGCGTGTCGCAATCGAGATTTTCATAATCTCGGTCGTGACAGACTTTTCTTCACTTCCTTGTTTGTGTGCTGAAAATCTCTGACATGGCTTTTGATTCTCGTACACGTCTTTCATTGAAAACTTGTTTTCTTACTTATTTTTGCTCTATTTTAGCTCCTATTTGGATTTTTCCAAATAATTAACAATTTGCACAAAAATAACAAATACCAACTTAAAATCTTTCCAAAATGATATAATTAATATATATTTTACATGAAATTGAACACATTTATGCATGCTAATTTAGGTATATTTTGGGCTCATCAACAAGATAAATAAATGGATTGAAAATGCAATGTAAAATATATTATTTCGATATCATATTAAAGAAACATTATGGTTCTTTTATGGTTTTAGTGTTAGATTTTGATCAAAGAATCATATTTTAATGTTAGAATATACATAAGAGGTTGTCTTATTATCAATCAAATATGAAGCATAACCAAAATTTCAGTCATCTGTGTAATTGGATATGAGTAAATATTTGTGATAAGTAAACAATATAAAACACAAACATGATGTATTCTAATTTGGTATTACCTTCAAGCTTATAGAATATATTCTCCAATTCAAAAACTAGCTTAAAGAAGATGTCTTCTTACATGTTACTTACTCCATATGATTTATTATTCACATTCATTATCTTAAAATAGAATGTACAAAAGGTCGCCTTAATCTATGGAAGAATTCATACATACAAACTGTTATAAATTTGTGTTTAACACAGCTTGTCGAAATTGAAACAACCAAATGATAATTAAACAAACATACACAAAATGTACCAACAGTTCACAAAATATACTTAAAAAATGTACAAACAGTAAACCAAAAGACTTGGTTATACGCTCATCTTCCATATCTCCTAGCATAATCTATAGCTTGCTTGAGTTTAGCCATTCGTCAATCATCTTTTGGAATGGGATCTTGACCGAATCGTTCCCTCTGGATGAATTCCACAACGTTATGTGCACTTGATAGTCTTTCCAAATAGTTTACAAAACCTCCATTTGGGTCTGCAAATTGCATTGTTTTAGTTAGATAAACATTTTGGTAAATAAAGTACATAAATATTGACACAAAGCTTTACCTAGATAATTGTCCCATTTGTTGCTTGAATCAAGTGTTGTGGGGAAGATGAAATTGTTTGTCTACATAATCCAACAAAATGAAATTATAATGCATCATAATATAGGGTAATTATAATAAAAATGGTACACTTACAGAATTCAGCAGTGACTTGTACGGTGTATCATCTATTAACACAGTATTTGAAGCATTGAATTGTGGATAGATATCCCAAATTTGCTTCAAATCTTTAAACATTATAAATTTTTTATCATGGGCACCAAATCTGAATTTTGTTACAACACAATGCTCTTGACCCTGAAAATCAAACAGTGTAGTAAACATTAATATAAGAAAACCGAATATTTCAATAATTGATTATGGAACGAAAAAGAATCCTAAAAGTTGGAAACAATTGTCTAACCCAAACAAACAACATTTCAACTTCATCAGCTAATGATCTTCTAATATTCGGAAGAATCATGTCAATGTTTTTCCTGAAAAACAAATAAGAAGACACTAAAATTATCAAAAATTCAATGAACTTAAGAAGAATGTAAAAAGATAATGACATGTGAAGAATTCAATGAACCTAAGAAGAATGTGAAAAATACCCCATCTTTGATGACCAAATCGCAATAGTAAAATTATCAAAACAGAATTTCATAAATGGAATGATATGTGGGCGACAGAGACGGGTTCACGAGCATATAAGTAGCCCATTCAAGTCCAAAATCAGAAGCTTCTTCATTAGACAAGAGGATGTCGGTAGTTCATCTCCAACGTAAACTACCATCGCCCTAACATTGATGTCATCCTCAACTTCTTCCTCCATTGTTTTCTCCTTTTCTGGCTGCTCCACCTTCCGAAACACAATTTCATACTCATCCTCCTCTTCTTCGTCAAACTCTTCGGGTCTTGGCTCATCAGCCTTAACCTCAACCTATGTACCTTCCATCTCAACACCATCCATCCCAACATCTTCATCATCAAAATCAAAACCATCCATCCCAACATCTTCATCATCAAAATCAAAACCATCCATCCCAACATCTTCAATTTCTATTTCATCATCCACATGCCCATCATCTTCTAGCTCAAGCTCAACATCCTCTTCATCATTCCATAACTTCCTTAAATACGTTTTTTTATCAAAAACAATATCATCTTCATCTTTGACAAATTTTGAAAGGATCCAACCTCCATTACTCGTCATAGTTGCCATACTTAACAAGTATGGAGCATCCATGACATTTGTATTGACTGACCGGTTATCCCTCCTAGTCACAGGAACATTGAAATGTTCAAACACTACCATCAAAAGATTACCATAAGGTAGATGGATTTTTCTTTGACGCTCTTTCTTAACTGCTCTAAACCTATTCAAGATGTGATAAATAATTTGTTGGGCAAAATTCATCTGTTTTCCCTTTAACAGATGCCACAAAATAATCCTCTCAGCTAATGAGCATTTTTCCCTACTACCATACTTAGGTAGCAGTGTCTTTATAATCACCTGATGGAAAAATCGAGCATGAGCCGTCATGTTTGTTGTGGCAAGGGGTAAACCAGACTCCTGTAGGATTTCATTTGTGAAATGTGTATCATTATACCCCTCCCATTCAATTTTTTTTATCAGCTGGGTTTTTAATGCAAAACCTATCCTCATTAGAAGACATCTCAAAAAGTTGATCTAACAAAGCACTTTCTACCTTGATCTTAACATTTTTGACAATAGAAGATATCTCTGTGCCCATAGCATTCCTATGAAGGTTTCTGTAAAATTCCTTCACTAATTCATCATATGTGTTGACTTTAAGAGACAATAATTTTCTCAATTTTAAATCCTGAATGTAAGAAGACACATCAAAATTGATTTTTTTCAGGGATTCGATATCAATGGGCATACCTTTGAGCACAGGCATACTATCCAGCTTCTCCGCTCTATCCTTGGTACTAGAGGTTTCCGCATTGCAAGTGTTACGCCTTTTTACAACCTTGTTCTTCTTCTTAGGTGCAATGTCTGCTTCCCCTTACTTCGTGAATGATTGTCTTGTTATAGCCATTGGAGCTTGAACTTTGAAGCTTTCGAAAGTAAGGATGAAAAAAAATCTCTAGAGTGGAAAGGAACAATCGACACAAATCGTCGGTAAAAGTTAGGTTTCAGTCGTGGAAGAGGGGAAATTTCTCCTGAAATTCAATCGAAAAGTATGGCGATTGATTTGCAAAGAAGATGATTTCAATTTAGCTTTGGGAACACGTGTTATAATTTCATTCGAATAGCGTATCATTAAATTGGTCTAGATAAATGGTGAGTGCGTTGCTCTAAACGAGCCAACCCGTGTCCGACCCCAACACTGCTCTCTTTTTCGTAATAGTCTTACATTTTTTACAAATTATTTTACAAACACGATAATACATATTAATTATCAACTACATCACTAATTGTTCTTAGATAAAAAAGATATAATTTATATTTTTATTGTTAATTGTTTGTTATATATCTATTTGTTTAAATAGATTATAATTTTCCGATACTAACATTGATTATTTGTCAATTCAGGAAATAAATTGTAGGTTTATTTTCATAATAGTTGTATATGGATCCAATTTAAAAAATATTGTCACTTCAAAAGCTTTAGGTCCACTTGTACCATAAGCAATGTGTAAGCCATAACGAAAGTTTAGAAAAATTCATTGGTGTGACTTTTAAAGACTTGGCCAGAGAAGAAAATATGTTTTCTTAGGAGATGAGGATGATATGTGAAAATTCTATATTTGACATTCTCACGCTAGGGATTGATTTACATTATGGAAGAATTCAAATAACATTTGTATATTTAAATTTAATTTTATTGGGTGAAATTTGAGATAACATCCCATATTGATTGTAATTTAATTTGGAATAGTATGTATAACATAAGTACGATATTATTTAATTTACTAAAATTTATTTTCTATTCACATATATGCCAAAATAAAAATAATTTTATTATGGAAGATAATTTACACAAATTATGAGAAAGAAATTGAAATAATATTTGCATATTAATTGGAGTTGATTAATTCTGGGATAACATCTTTGATTAATCGAGTTTTATTTTAGAAATATTTTTGGGGACCTAAGATAATTTTTTAGGTCAAATTATTTTTATTTTTTTATTATGAAAGATCCAAAATAACATTTTAAATCAACTTAGTTTATTTTAGATTTTACGAGGGACACAAAATATTTTGAATCGAATCGATTTAATTTAGGTTTACACATATTACATGTTTATGAAATTATTTGATTCAAATATTTTTGTCACAAGGATATACGTAAAAAAGACACGTATCTTTTTAAATGGGTTTTTAGACATATTACGAATAATAAATTTAATTTATTAAAGCATATATGTAAGATAAAATATATTAAAAATATTCTTAACATGTATGGAAAATATTACCCTAAATCAAGGTCAACCCTAGGTTAGGAAATAAGATTCAATTATAGTTACAAATTAATTGAATATGGAATGTTTATGTACTTTTTTTTGGGGGATGTTTATCTACTTAATCGAATATGGAATGTTTACCTACTTTAAGGTAGGAAATTTATTAGACATTTCCTTAAATAAAATATATACAAATTGAAATTACACAAAAATTGAATCTAGAATTAAATTCAACATAAAATATATTTTTAAAATTTATTTGAAATTTTTATTCTGAAATTTAGCATACCAATAGAATTAATCTTTTTTTTTTAATAAAGGCTGAGACGGAGATGAGGACCCAGACATCTCAACTAGGTTGGCACCCATGGGGCTCGACTAACCCGAATATATTAAAAAAGAATAAAAGAAACCAATAGAATTAATCTTTAAATACACAAAATAACTTAAACATGCATATTTTAGCATGGAAGGAGAACGGGTGAAATTAATTTTGTTACAAAATGAATGTTATGTTAAGTTTTAAAACAATGTTTTGGTAATACCAATTCATTTCAAAAATAAATTAAAACAACAGTCGTATCTTTTGAAATAGAAAATGATTTCAAATAATTCTCCAAGAAAAATTTAATATTTAAATACATATTTTTGTTAATTGCAAAAGGTTTTATTTCAAAACAAATGATTTAATTTTTTTTTACAATAGATGAAAAGGAAAAGAGAAGGACAAAAAACAATTGAACTAAAATAAAAGATAAAGAAAATATTTAAAAATATAAATGAAATTCATAAACAGCAAATGAAAGGGGAAGAACTCACCTTTAAAGGAAGAACAATGAACTTTTGTGTTGATTTTTTGCTTTAGTACAGTAGATTTCTTCAATAGAATTGAGCTTTTTTTTTAAATCTCACTAAGAACTGTTAAAAGAAGTTCTCACCCTAAATATTCTCTAATTTTCTATGTGATTTTTCTCTATCTAAAAATTGGGTCCATTGCAAATGAGGTAGGACCTCTTATTTATAGCAAAAATTAGACTTGATCTTAAGGTTTTAGGCAAAAAGACATCCCTTACCCCTCAAGTATTGAAATATCTATGTGATTAAAATAATGCCACCCTTTTTTTCATAAATAAATAAATAATGTCACCCCTATTGAGAATATTCTATAATCACGGTTGATGGGCCTGCTAGCCAAGTTTAGGATCTGACCTGATTTCTGAAATGGTTCTTTACCCGTTCTGAAGTAAATTTTGACCCAAAATTGAGATGGATTTGACTGTCTACTGCTCTGACCCGAATTTGAGAGGGCTTTGACCCGTCTAATGTGGTTTTGGCCCGCTTTTGAAGTGATTCTGACCTGAACTCTAGAATGGGCGTTGGCTAAAATTAAAAGGGTCAATTACATGAATATCATAATTAAGTATAAAATTATAACTAAGTCATATCATCAAACATAATTCTTAATACATCATTATTCTCTATATATTATGATTTTATATCATAATTTAAAAATTCTAGACTCCAATTCATAAATCCTAGACCCTATAAAATATATTCGACACTTCTAATTTATAAATTATAATCCTTAAATATATTAAAAGTACTGATTTTAACTAGTTTGACATAATCCAAAATTATGACTTGACATAGTTGTAAATAGTTTCTAAAACATGAATTTCTGTGTAATTTTCCCAAATTAAAATGGTATTGGTCCATAATTAATTAGGATCAAATACATGAATATTCTAATTAAGTGAAAAATTACAACTAAGTCATGTCACCAAACTTAATTCTCAATATGTCATTATTCTGTATTTATTATAATTTTACACCATAATTTAAATTTTTTAGAAATTCATAAATTATAAACGCTAGAAAATATATTATAGACTACTAATTTATATATTCGAAATCATAAACGCTAGAAAATATATTAAGTGAAAAATTACAACTAAGTACTGATTTTACTAGTTTAACATAATTCAAAATCATTACTTGATATAATTGTAGATAGTTTTTTAAAAGTGAATTTATATGTAAATTTCCCAACTAATTATAATTTTTTCTTGGTTAATGGGCTTGACATTAATTAGACCCAATTGAATTAGAGATTACAGATTTGTTTGTCGATTTTCGTGTAGAAAATAAAAATTTGATTAATCACCCTACCTCGTTTAAATACAAAAAGATGTGATTATATATATAAAAATTGAAAGTTTATTTTATTTATTTTTATTTACCTTAAATATCCAAAACATAACATGGGTATAAGGTTTCTTTTGTTATTAATTTCATATTCATAACATGAATGTCAAAATTTTTATTCAATTTTATGCATTATATATATATATATATATATATTTGGAATAACTATTTATATTTATATTTAAATATTTAATTATAAATGAACCATTTTTTTTATAAGTATCATATCAATCTGTAAATAATCTAAAAATTGCAACTAGAAACTAAAACAATTGTAAGAATGTCTCCTTATTGAGGAGTTTTTCTATGTAAGACAGTTTCTTATATTCTTCTTTTTTTTTTGTTCGATAATGGATTCCATGAGTGATCTTTATTCGAAAATAATCTTGGAATAAAAAAGTGATGATGGGGTGATTGTTGGTAATGATAATGTCGAGGTGCAACCAAAACCGTCTAGCTGGGAACTCGTCGGTCGATTCCTTATGGACCGAGGAATAAAAATTCCTACGATGAAGAATGCTATGGCAGATTTATGACGCCTATCAAGAGGTATATGCATCACTGAACTAGGGTCTAACATATTTGTTTTTTAGTTTTTCCATCATCTAGAACGTGAATGGGTTGTAAAAGGTGAGTTGTGGACGTTCGAGTAAAATCTCCTGATTTCTCCTAAAATATAAGATGGTCAAAGATGTGATTAATCACCCTACCTCGTTTAAATACAAAAAGATGTGATTATATATATAAAAATTGAAAGTTTATTTTATTTATTTTTATTTACCTTAAATATCCAAAACATAACATGGGTATAAGGTTTCTTTTGTTATTAATTTCATATTCATAACATGAATGTCAAAAATTTTATTCAATTTTATGCATTATATATATATATATATATATATATATATATATATATATATATATATATATATATATTTGGAATAACTATTTATATTTATATTTAAATATTTAATTATAAATGAACCATTTTTTTATAAGTATCATATCAATCTGTAAATAATCTAAAAATTGCAACTAGAAACTAAAACAATTGTAAGAATGTCTCCTTATTGAGGAGTTTTTCTATGTAAGACAGTTTCTTATATTCTTCTTTTTTTTTGTTCGATAATGAATTCCATGAGTGATCTTTATTCGAAAATAATCTTGGAATAAAAAAGTGATGATGGGGTGATTGTTGGTAATGATAATGTCGAGGTGCAACCAAAACCGTCTAGCTGGGAACTCGTCGGTCGATTCCTTATGGACCGAGGAATAAAAATTCCTACGATGAAGAATGCTATGGCAGATTTATGACGCCTATCAAGAGGTATATGCATCACTGAACTAGGGTCTAACATATTTGTTTTTTAGTTTTTCCATCATCTAGAACGTGAATGGGTTGTAAAAGGTGAGTTGTGGACGTTCGAGTAAAATCTCCTGATTTCTCCTAAAATACAAGATGGTCAAAGATGTGATTAATCACCCTACCTCGTTTAAATACAAAAAGATGTGATTATATATATAAAAATTGAAAGTTTATTTTATTTATTTTTATTTACCTTAAATATCCAAAACATAACATGGGTATAAGGTTTCTTTTGTTATTAATTTCATATTCATAACATGAATGTCAAAATTTTTATTCAATTTTATGCATTATATATATATATATATATATATATATATATATATATATATATATATATATTTGGAATAACTATTTATATTTATATTTAAATATTTAATTATAAATGAACCATTTTTTTATAAGTATCATATCAATCTGTAAATAATCTAAAAATTGCAACTAGAAACTAAAACAATTGTAAGAATGTCTCCTTATTGAGGAGTTTTTCTATGTAAGACAGTTTCTTATATTCTTCTTTTTTTTGTTCGATAATGGATTCCATGAGTGATCTTTATTCGAAAATAATCTTGGAATAAAAAAGTGATGATGGGGTGATTGTTGGTAATGATAATGTCGAGGTGCAACCAAAACCGTCTAGCTGGGAACTCGTCGGTCGATTCCTTATGGACCGAGGAATAAAAATTCCTACGATGAAGAATGCTATGGCAGATTTATGATGCCTATCAAGAGGTATATGCATCACTGAACTAGGGTCTAACATATTTGTTTTTTAGTTTTTCCATCATCTAGAACGTGAATGGGTTGTAAAAGGTGAGTTGTGGACGTTCGAGTAAAATCTCCTGATTTCTCCTAAAATACAAGATGGTCAAAGCCATAATGATTGAGAATTCTCAACGACATGATTTTGGGATTAAACATGTGTATCTTTTCTGAAAAACTATGCACCGTTGCAAACGAAGTGTCCACTAACTTCTCAACTGTGTTTCACGAACAATGAAAATAATAAAAAAGAAAATGGTTAATAATCAACCAATAAATAGCAATCTAAATTGATTGCCTCTAAATGAATCAACACGAGATCAAAGAGAGTAAACGAGAAAGGTAATTATTTGAGTGGAAGTCGGAATAATATTTTCTCCCCGTCTCTTCAGCCCTTTAGAATTTTGGTTCACTACATTACATGTAGTATAAAGTGTATTTATATTCATTTTTGCAAGTTGTTAACTCCTAACAATTAATTTGTCATTTAACTTTGCATAAATCATGCATTTAATTTGTCATCAATTCTTCTCTTAGAAAGAATAACGTTTTGTCATAATTTCTATCAATTACCATTATTCCTTCAAGAAGGAATAACGGTTGATGACATCAATGTAAATCAGGATGTTATCATATTTTAATTAGTGTTATAATCACATTACATTTACTAATTAATTTAGAAACATTATCACTTTTTTTTGGTAGAAACAGGAAAACAAAGAACAAACTAACCTGGGATCAGCCTAAGAAAGCTAACCCCAATCCTATCCTCTAAAAGAAGAGAAGAAAGAAAGATAGGAGGATCAGAAAGGGTAGTAACACCTAACATCCCCTCATGACCAGCCGCCGCCAAGCGATCTGCAACCCGGTTCTGTTCTCTGAAGATGTGGCTGAACTCTAAGAACTCAAAGGAAGAGCCAAGCCTTTTAATAGTTTTGATAAGGTTTTGGCTATTAAGACAAATAGCATGATTATTAGAAATCATATTGATGGCCTCCTTATTATCAGACTCCACAGATAGCCTCTTAACACCCAGACTTATGGCAAGCTTGACACCAGAGAGAATACCCCAAAGCTCCACCGAAAAGGACGAGCCCAAGCCTAGGTTTTGGGTGAACACAGACATCTAGGCGCCCCCCTCATCTCTAAGAACACCTCCGGCCGCGATCCTTCCATTGTTGAGACAGGAGCCATCCGTATTCAACTTCACCACCCCATCCTTCGGCCTACTCCAACCAACGAGGTGAACCTCTTTATTCTGGGTAGACCTGGCAAGGGAATCCCCTTTGAAGCTCTCAGTAATAATAAAGTGCTTTTTCGAGAAGAAGTCAGGTAAGTTCTGAATAAAAACAGTTTTAGCACCAAAAATCTCCTCGTTCCTCCACTTCCAGATTTGGTGACAGATAATAGCAAAGAAAATGTCACCATGCTCCATGTTAGCCAGTAACTTCCCCCTAACCCCATTAGAGAACCAGTCATCCTCATTGTGGGCTAGGAAGGAAGGAAGAATGTGGTGTGGGAGAACTTTCTTCCACACCTCATTACTTTTAGAGCAGTCCCTAAGAGCATGGAACAAAGTTTCATCATGGCCTCTGCATCTACTACAAGCTCCGGAATCCGCCAAATGCCGTCTGTGCCTATCCGAATTAGTAAGCAACCTGTCCTTAACTCCCAGCCACAGGAAGCTCCTAATACGGTAAGGGAGTTTAAGGGCCCAAATGGATTTCCAAGTATCTGAGAGAGGGTCGGATCTGTTGAGGGTAAAGGCTTCAAAGGTTGATTTACAAGAATAAGCTCCATTGTTAGTCAGGGCCCAGCAATGCCTATCCTTGTCTTCCTCTTGATTACTAATCTTAACTCCCCTGATTCTAAGGAGAGTATCCAGGCTAAAGAAGGTATCAAACTTTGACCAAATCCAGTCCCCATCAGAGTCCACCACATCGGCAATCCTCCAGTTGCGGATATTACTAGGCGGGGAGGGGGGGGGGCTACAAACATCTATAAGCGGTTTATCCAGAGGAGCTTCATTAATAAAACTTTGTTGTTGTCCTTCCAAGGGACCAGGTGAATCTTTTTTCTCTCTCCAGGCTCTCCCCAAAGGAAACGCTGGTTAATTTTGTCAAGCTCATTGAGAACCAACTCAGGCAATTTACAGGCTTGCATGATATGATTGGGAGCCGCGCAATTGACAGACTGAATTAAAGTTAGACAGCCTGCCAGGGAAAGAGAATTAGCTTTCCAACTAGCACACAACCCATTAGTTTTATCCAGAGTCTCTTTAAAAGAGGCTTTGGAAACTCTGTCGCTGTGGAGGGGAACCCCAAGATACTTACCCAAAGAGTGAGTAAGAGGAATGCCGGAAAGATCACTAAGCCTTTTACAAACGCTTTTATCCATGTTCTTAGAGCAAAGCATCCGAGATTTTTGGATATTAATCTTCTGGCCAGAAGAAGCGCAGAAGCAATTAAGGATATCCATAACCACACCAACTTGCTCCTCATTCCCTTCCACAAAGATCATCACATCATCAGCGAAGAACAGATGGGAAATAGGAGGGCAAGACTTGTTAATGGACACAGGATGGAGAATCCCCTTGCTCATAGCCTCTTGAATTAGGTGAGACAGCCTCTCCATAGCAATAACAAAAAGGAAGGGGCTCATAAGATCCCCTTGACGGATACCCTTGGAGGGAGAGAACGCATCAGACATATCTCCATTGATCAAAACCTGGAAAACAGGAGAAGAAATGCAATCCTCAATCAATCTCCTCCATTTCTCCGGGATACCAGCTCTCTTTAAACTATCCAGAAGAAAACTCCAATTTAAGCGGTCATAAGCTTTCTCCAGATCTAGTTTGAGCACCACGATCCCTTTCTTACCTTTCCTCATCTTCATGGAGTGAACCATCTCCTGGGCAATAACCACATTGTCCATCATTTGCCTGCCAAGAACAAAACTACCTTGATTTTGGCTAATCATCTCAGGAAGGATACGCCGGAGCCTATTAGCCACAATCTTAGTGATAGCTTTATATAACACATTGCACAGACTGATCGGCCTCATTTGTAAAAAAGAGGAAGGTTTTTCAACTTTAGGGATCAGAACTAGGAGGGTTTTATTCACCAGCCTGATATCGTTGGATCCGCCGAAAACACCTATAACAAAACTGTAAATGCCTTCCTTTCACCGTATCCCAGTGTTTATGGTAAAAACTAGCAGGAATACCATCGATTCCCGGAGCCTTAGTAGCTCCAATACTGGTGAAGGCCAGATCAATTTCTTTCTGGTCAATAGGATGAAAAGCTTCTTTAATAGCATCCTCCTCCAGCCTAGGAAAGGAGATCCCAGATTGGGCTTTGTCCAGATCCACCTCTTCCTCTTTAAAGAGGTCTTTATAGAAATCAAGGGCAAGGTGTCGAATATCTTCTTCCTCATAGACCCAATCACCATTGGAGTCTTTAATAGCATCGATCCAATTCCTCTGCCTCCTAATAATAGTAGAAAGGTGGAAAAACCTGGTATTCCGGTCACCGTCCTTAATCCAAGCCTTTCTAGATTTCTGGAACCAAAGAAGCTCTTCCTGTCTAAGAACAACTTCCAACTCGTTCTGGAGAGATCTAAGATGACAATTCAGACTGTGATCGAAATGAATCTCCAAACAGCGTTGAATGCCATCCATTCTTCTTAACAGTTTATTTTTCCTCCTGATAATATGGTCAAAGATGTTTTTATTCCATCCCACCACATTCCTTCTGAACCCTTCAGCGACAAGGAGAACATTAGAATGAGGTTGCCAATTGTTTTTCACAAAATTTTTAAACTCAGGATGGGATTCCCAAGCAACAAGATACCTAAAAGGTTTATTCCCTTTACGCCTATGATAATTAACCAGCTTAAAAAGGACAGGACAATGGTCAGAATGCCGGAAAGGGAGATTCAGCACGTTCACCTCGGGAAATCTATAAATCGCAGCAACATTTGCGTAAACTTTATCCAGCCGAACAAAAACCCTATTCCTTTTCCAAGTAAACCTGTGACCAGCGGCTCCCAGGTCCGACAGCCCGCATAAATCCATATCTTGCTTGTGATTAAGGCACCGGTTCACATAATGATTACCCCCCCCCCCCCCCCCCTTTCTGATCACTCATAAGGGAAATATCATTAAAGTCCCCAGCAACCAACCAAGTATCCACCATGCTTAGACTCATAGAGTACAGGATCTCCGATAACCTTTTACGGTTAGTCAAAACAGGATCGGCATAAACAAAGGTGACAAAGAAAGGTTTATTACCAGGGTAACACACCTTACTATGAATGAATTGATTATCCATACTGATAATGTCAATATTAACAGGATCTGGCTTCTAAAAAAGCCAAATCCCCCCTGCCCGACCAGTAGCCCGATCTAACACAACTCCAATTCTTAAATTTTCTAACCACTTCATCTGCTTTGGAACCACTAACCTTGGTTTCCAGGAGAGCAAAACAAGAAGGATTAAATTGCTTAATTAGATCATTAACATGGATGCGGGTCGCCTTGCTAGCCGCACCTCTAACATTCCAAACAAAAAAGTCCATCAGAAAGGAAGACTACCGACACAGGCCCACACCCTAGATCAGGTATTTATTCGAGGCTCCTGAGAGCCTAGAAGAAGTGCCAGAAGGCCCCCTTTTATCCCAAGAATCCAAAGAACTATGGTTTGTTAGGGTTAGCCTTCGGTTTCTTCATATTCAACTTGTTGACTCCCATAGATTTTCCAATTGGACCATCAACAATAGTTTTCGAATTACTAACCTCATTGTTCATCACTTTTCCTGTTGAGCCAAAGACCTGGGAGCTCCCTTTGACAACAGATTTAGAGACGAAAAGAGGATTAATAGATTCACATAGGATGGAAGCTGGCTCGGCCGATTCTAGGCCTGGCATGCTTAACTCCATATGCTCAATTGAAAGATCCGACTCCTGTCCCTCCTCAATAGTTAGGACTCCAAACCTTGACCCTGAATCAGAAGCGGAATCAATGCCATCGCCGCTCTTGATGTCAGGGGGCTTGACCTTAATCTCAGGAGCAATTTGGAGAGAGGTCATCTCCTTACTAATATCTAGAGAGTGATTCCTAGCAACAGTTGCCCGTGGCTTCCTTCTGACCGACCTTTTGGCAAGCATCCATGGGCCAAAATTCCTTCCTTCACCTTGACTCTCATCAGCTCTACCTATGTTAGGCTCCACCACTTCCTCAACCACCTTCCTTCTTTTAGGACATCCATCATAAGTATGGCCAAACATTCCACACTCATAGAAGATATTATGAATACCTTCATATTCAATATGAAAAACCTTATTCTGAACGCAGAATTTAGACAGAAGAGGCTTATCAAGATCAATGTCAATACAAACCCTGGCAAACTTGCCCATCACTGCCCCAACGGTAGTTTTGTCTACATGGTGAACTTTCCCAACAAGGCCACCAATCTTATTCAGAAATCTTTCATTATGGTACTCAATAGGAAGACCTGGGAATCTGACCCAAGTAAGGATCCTATTTACAGAGCAGTCATGAGGATTAAAATTTGGGACCCATGGCCTCAGCACTAATACATGATTGGAAATAATATAAGGTCCACCATTCACAACTGCATTAAAATCTTCTGCCCTTGTAAATTAAATGACATAATAGTCATTCTCAAGGTCCGTGATGGTAACCTTCCCTTTCTTCACCCATTGTGCCCAGATCCTCTGTGCAAAGTAGTTAAAGCTAATCCTTTTCCCAAGCACAATGACAATTAGGGATAATTTCCACTTCGATCTGAGGACTCATTTATCTTCAGAGGAAAGACAGATCACAGGACACAGCGGATCCTCTTGCTCACCATCCTCCACATCAGAGTCGGAAAATGCTTCCTCAGACTCATCCTCGATAATGTCATCCTCCAACATGGGCTCCTCCTCGACCACCCCTAAAACCTTATCTCTCCAGGAGGAATTCCCCATACCATTATCCAAAGTGAACTTTTTAGCCGTATCCACAGATTTCCAAGAATCTGGATTAGCATTAGGATATATAGGAATTTGACCCGCAGCCCCCTGGGCCAACGGTCCGCCCATCGGGACAACATCCGCCTCAAAAACTGCCCTAGAGCAAGGGGCCACTACCGAAGTTCCTGTCTGGGTGGCGGCCATCGCTGCTGGCATGATTGCTGCCGGGCTACCCGTAACGGCACAGCCCTTCGGGCCACATCCCTGTGAGACGCGGGCTAAATCCCACGCAGGATGCGCGCGCCCCTCGCAAGCCCCCGCGCCTGCACCCCTAACCAGCCCTCCCTTGGCACCCATCGGCCCCCCGCACTCCTCATCCTTCCCATCCCCGCCAGATCCACCCTCCACTGAAACATCCCACCACTCCTTTGCCTTCTCCGCCCTCTAATATCCACTGCCTACCGTGCCAGACCCCGGACCAGGCCCCTCACCACCCTTTTGGGCCCGCGCGGCAAGAACCCCAGCTCCGGATCTGGAATCCGGACTTCCTACCGTAGACGCCGGCATCCCGCCCCCATCACAACCCAAATCCGCAGCCCACACAATCCTTTCCCTGGCCTGCATCGCCCCTTCACCCCCAACGCCATCCACAGACGTCGCCGGATCCGATCTCTCATCCCCCATAAGCGCCGGTCGCCCTCTCTCCCTGCTCCGATCCCTCAACCTCTCACCACTCCCACGCCTAACGCACGATAAAGAGGCCAAACCCCCATCTCCCTCCGTCAACTCCCCCTCCGGCCCCGGATCCGCAACCCTCGCCCTCCCAGCCGTCCGATCCCCTATCCCCTGCACCGATCGGCCGCCATCTCCCCCCAAATTGACTCGACACCTTTGTGGTTAAAAATTTACAAATTGATACCTTGAGGTTCATTCTGTTAGCAAACATATGTCAAATTCACTAATGATGTTAATAGTAAAAGGGAAAAGAGTTAATTTTGTCTTTCTATTTATTTATTTTATAAATTAACCTCCTTATTATCTAATTATCACAAACAAACCCCAAAATAAAAAATAAAAATCAAATGCACCATGTTCTCCATCTCTCTTTATTTTCTTATTTTTCTTCTTCTTTCTCTCTCTTATTTCTCTCCTCTTTGTTAATTTCTTTTTCTAAAATCAATTGAATTTTCATCTCTTTTTAAATCTAATTTTTAATTAACTTACTACTCTAAATCTATTACCAAAGTAACCCAATTTCTGAGAAACTAGAATAGCAATGTGGTAAGTCGTGTATATTTATTTATAAATTCAAATGAATCCATTAAAATCAAACTTCTTTCCCTCTTCCCACTCTCTCCTTTCCGCATGGAATAAGATCACTATTTTCTCTTTTGCTTTGAAGCTCCTCTCCTACTTACTGTTACTTGCAGAGCGTGAGACATTGGGGAAGACTTCCTCACCAAGTTCTGATGGAGGGGACAAGAGCTGAACTTCACTACAATTACTGTTTTGCCACTCAACTATTTACTGCTTTACCATTTACTCTAATTACTCTACTATCCTCTCTTTATTTGTTCCTACCTTATCCCTAGGGTCCTTAGTTGTTGGTAGCCCTAGTGAGGCCTTTTAGTATTTTGCTTTCTTTTAGAAGGAGTATATGATCTCCTTATTTTGTAATGATTGTCAACTTTTGATGATATTAAATTTTGAAGCCTCCATTGGAGCAAGGATTTCATCCTTATAGTTTATTCAACCTTCAAGTTAAGCTTGAGAAGATTATATTCTTTGTGAGTTTAAGCAGTTCGACTTTAATCCGCATCACAAAATATTGCAAGAAAACTATCAGATTACTCAAATCAATTAACCAGATTTAAATCTAAATTAGACATAAAATATTACAAACACAATCAGATCATGAAATACTAAATTGACTCGAATCTAATCCAGCTGTTGTTCCATAATTAGTTCAATTAAACTGATCAAATTCAACCATTGCTTGATGTTCATATTTATTATTGACAGAAAAATAAGTCTTGATGGAACCGTTTTAATCAACAGCTCAAACTGATCTTTAAGGCTCAATCATAGATCTTAGATCTAATACATCACCAGCTCTCTCAACCAATACACCCTCAAACTGTACTAAAAGGACTTAATCTTTAAAATTGTGAAAATTTAAACACTTAATCTAAAATAGATAAATTATCATAGGATCAATCCTTAAAAACCCTAAAATTTATAAGGGCATAATTACGTGATATATCCTGAGGCAAAATAAGAAACTTTATATTTGATATTTTGGAGGCAAATTAGGTTTGGTTTGTTTATATAGTAGAATACTGAAATACTTAATTTATCATAGGATCAATCCTTAAAATAACAAAATTTAAGGGCATAATTATGTGATATATCTTGGGGAAAAATAAGAAACATTATATTTGATATTTTGGAGGCAAATGAGGTTTGGTTTGTTTATATAGAATACTGAAATACCTAATTTCAATCACTTGCTCTTGAGGGTTAGTTGTTGCTATTTCTGTTATGAAATTTGATTCGAGTTTTGGTATCAATCTCGAGGGTAAATTACACTCATGTCCACTGAACTTTACCCATTTTAACATTGTGGCCAGTGAACTTCAATTCTTAACAGTATTGTCACCCAACTTTACACTTTTTTTTAAATACGTGTGGCCATTCAACTTTACTAACTCCTCAAAATGGCTATTAATGACCTCAAAATGAAAATATTCAAGAATTAAGTTGTTCAGAACCATATGTACCATTAAACCACATTTTTTTTGAAGTTTTCTCCATCTAAAAATTCACTATCTATCCTAACAAAACTACAACTAAATGATATCAAAACGAAAATTTTTAAGAATTAAAGTTACTTCGAATATCATTAACTCTTTGAATTTATTTTTTTGAGACCGTCAACGGTAGTTTTGAGGCATTGAGTGGCCACCGATATTAAAAAGTGTAAAGTTAAGTGCTCATACCGTTAAGAATTGAAATTCGGTGGCCACAATGTTAAAATAAGTAAAGTTCAGTGGCTATTAGTGTAATTTACCCTCAATCTCGAAGAGTTTAAGGCTTATTCAACAGTAAGAGCAACATTTGATTCAAATTTTGGTATCAATCTGGAAGAGCTTCAGGCTTATTTTTCTGTCAAATAATGATATGAATATAGAAATGTAAATATAATTGAATAAATATATCAAGAAACAACACATGCTACGTTAAAATGTCAACCATACTCTGAAAATTAAAATACTTATTAATTTATTAATCTTATATAATCACTTATCATCGATTTAGAATTAGTTGCAAACAATTTGGCACTTACAAAATCGAGAATATAAATAATAGTTTCTAATATCTCTTTTGGAGACTGTTTGGCAAACGCAACCCTTTGGCTTACTGTTTGCTCTGTATTTTTTAGTAAAGTCCTTTACACATGCCTGAGGTTCATCTTCACATTTTCCAGGAAATGATTCTTGCTTCATGCACCATTTCTACGTTCATTTCTACACAAATCAACAAGCATGTGTTAATTGTACATATATATTGTTGTGCGGATTTAGCGAAAAATAAATAAACCAGAAAAAAAACACAGATTTAAGTGGTTCACCAATGTTATGTTCGCTAGTCCACGGGAAGAATGAGAATAACTTTTATTGAGGAGGCGACATCGTGGGGATATCGTCGGGTCAAAGTCGGTTTAGGATAGATTGAGTACTATAAATACTCTTTTATGTAAATCCTAATCTGTAATCTGATTTCGGCCTCCTTAATAAAAGCTATTCTCCTTATGCCTGTGGACTAGCCAACATAACGTTCGTGAACTATTTAAATCTGTGTTTTCATTTCTCGTTTATTTATCTTTTGCTACAGCATATATATATATTGAATTTCTAAAAATAAAATAAATTAAAAAATACCTTGAGCAAGGGAAGATGAACATAATATAGCTATGCATAAAATGAAAAAGAGGGATTTCAGTGCTGGTTTCACCATTTTAATTTGCTAATGATATTCAGTTGTATAATTTCTTGTACATAGACAATGGAATTGGCACAAATTTATAGCAGGCTAAATTACTAATTTTAGAATAATTTCTTTTGGATTTTCAATATCCAGAAAAAAGATTTTATTTGTTATTATTATATTTGTTAATGTAGATAAGTTGAGATTACATGAGATTTTTTATCCTTTTTTGGAGCTATGAGTGCTAGAAAGTTAATTAAAAGAACAAAAGCAAATTTCTGAAAAAAAAAATAAAGCACCATGAACCAGTAATGTAATAATTGGGGTTGATTAGATTTTAAAAATTAAAGGTTTAATTTAAGAAAAAGTATTATTTAATTGAAAAAAATCATCATATAATAGTTTGATTAGAATTCAATTTCTCGTTAATTAAATATGTTTTCCCTCAATAATTACAAGTTTTTTAAGTAAAAGCTGAATGTAGAGGAAGAGAAGAAAGCATCCCAACTAGGTTAGCACTTTCGGAGAGCAAGCTTGAAGTTTCAACCCGATATTATCAAAGAAGAAAATAAAAAAAAAGGTCATATAAGAGGAAAAGAAAATTCAAAACCTTTTATGTTTGATTTTAAAGTATAGGGATCATCAAGAAAATAATATTAACCTGCAAGCAAGGGCGGATAGAGGAGGCCCGATTTATCGTGTTCGAGTCGTGTCATTTTCGGGCACATGCTCTATTTAGAATAGAAACTACTTCCAAAGATTTAATTAAAATAATAAAAGTTTTAAACAAAAACATTAAAATAGTCCAAAATAATTGGTTTATTTTTTTAGAAAGTAATAATTGCAAGATTTGTGCTGAGAGTTTAAAGTGTTTAAACTAGATTTTTAGTTAGTGCATTGGAAAACTTTAAAATGAAAGGATGGTCACATAAAAAAATGATTAATTAATAAAGTGTTTTTATAGTTCGGATGGTTCCATTGGAAGGTCGATTTTACATTTATATATCTAAAAGAAAATTTTCGCTAAATCGAAGTTACTCAAAAAATTTCAAATATATGTGTTATTATTTGAGTGATTCATAACTAATTTTTTTTTTTTTAGTGGTTAATTAGTATGGATCGAAGTTGGATGTATTATAATCAAGCTTCCGATAAGTTCCTATGAAGCATTGGTGAGTTTAGTGCGGTTGCCATTGAATTCCGATCAAAAAGTGGTTCAATTCATTGTACTTGTTGTGACGGCAATAACATGAGGTGTCCAAGCTACATATATATACTATTGGTCACTGAATTTTCATGATTATCTAAAACTTGTCACTCAACTTTAAATTGTCGCCATAAAATCATTTAACTTAATAAAGTCACTCGGGCGATTTTAATAGATTGGAAGAGTAGAGGTTCCATGATGGTGTTGTTGGAGTGCTTGCAGATCATAATGTTTCTCTTCAAAGTAAAGTCTCTTCTTTAAACCATAGAGTAACAGAATGTACAAGTTGTGTAATAACATGTTTAGAGCAATAAGTTAGACACCCATCTAGAAATGTATTTTGGTAACTCTTTGCACTCCTCGTCTTTCTCACTAAGAAAGATGAGGAGTGCAAAGAGTTACAAAAATGCATTTGTAGATGGGTGTTTAACTTGTTTCTCTAAACATGTTATTACAATTATACTTTCTGTTTTTCTCTCGATTAAAGAGATTTTCCTTTAAAGAGAGACATTCTCCTCTACAAGCACTCTAACCCGATCACAGAGCCTTTTCTCTTTCATTTGATACTTATTAAGCTTAAATAACCAGTCACTTGCCCTGTTGTTCAACTTTTTTTCCAATGCTGACTCACTCTTCTATTTCATTAATCATGACTCAGATTCTCACTTAACCATTCTAAGTTTTTCCTTTGAGCCAGGGGCGTAGATAGGGGGCCTGGGGACCCAAGCCCTTGCGGCCGCCGAAACCCTTTTGACCCCGGATAATTTAGGTCCACCTATCTCAAAAAAAAAATTATGGGGTGTTGAATTAGTCCCCAAAATGCCTATTAAGTGTTAGGCTTGTCCAAAGTTTAAAATTTTAATATTTTGAACCTATGAGGTACCCTAAATCCAAATTTTTAATTTTTTTTAGGCTTACTAGATCTCTGTAAATTCAAATTTCTAATTTGTTACTAATTTTTTAATTTTTTTTTGCTTGTTAGCTCCTCCTTAAATCCAAATTATTTTTTGGCTTGGTAAGCCCTTTCAAATCAAAAATTTTAATTTTTTTACGTGTTCGGCACTCCCTAAATCCAATTTTTTTTTACGTGTTAGGAATCTAACGAAATCTAGCTTAATTTTGAGAAATTATAGATTAATACTTAAAAATTGGTTATTGACCACTCAACTTATAGCAAACATATATATAAAAAAAATGAGCAAGTTGGATGTAGCAAAAAAAAAAAAAAATTACAAACACCTCAGCTTTGAGCTCTCTTTTTCAGGAATTCGAGACATTAGAAGACCTGAAACGTCAACTGTCAAGCATCAAAACCCTTTCTTGATTCAAAACAAATTACCATATCACAACACATAGAGAAGGTTAAGATATGGTGTGATTCAAAACAGGTATCCGATAAATAAATAAAAAGCAGCAAAAATAGGAAGAAAAGAAATGAGATTAGTCAAATCAATTAACCAGATCATTGGACATAAAATAAGGTAAATAATTTATTATTCCGCATCTTTTTAGTTAACACACTGTTTAGTACTTTTATTTTGAAAAACACGATCACTATTTTTTGTCAATATTGACCATTTGGTCCTTCTGACTTGTTTTTTTAGATTTTTAACCCAACATATCTTAGCTTTTACGACAGTCATATTAAATACAAAATGGTCATGTTACTCTGTTATTTTCTGTGTTTATATAAGATATGTTCGGTTAAAAATCTAAGAAAAAGTGACAGAATGATTAAAGGATTAATACTGAAAAAAAATTGGAATTTTATAATGTGTTTTTCAAAATAAGTGGACATAATAGTTTGTTAGGTAAAAGTGAGACGACTAATAAATTATTTATCCTAAAATATATCAAACACAATAGGATCATGAAAGACTAAATTGAATGTGATTGACCAAGACTCGAATTGAATCCGATTGATGTTCCATAATTAGTTCCAATTAAACTTATCATATTCAACCCTTTCTTGATGATCATATTCATTATTGACAGAAAAATAAGCCTCCAGCTTTTCCAGATTGATATGAAAACTCGAACCTGCTCTTGCTCTTGCTCTTACTGTTGCTGTTGGATAATCAAAAGCAACAGGAATTTAAGAAGTACTTTCCTCGATAGGATTCAAGTTACCTAATTTCAAATGAGGAAGGAGTTCTCTCACCTAATTAAGAGCCGTCCTTAGAATAGGATTCTTCCTAATTAGCCGATTGATTAGGAAATAATTTCATATCCTAATTACGAACTTCCTTATTTACATATTAAGAATGTTAAAGTGCTACAATTTAGGACTTTTATTATCATATATAGCATAAAAATAATAATAATATTGTTACGTGATTTGGTGAAATCCTAAATTTAAGACGTTTGTTAAGGAAAATACGTGATTTGGTAAGAGATTATAGAACCTTAATATAAAAAGATAGTAAAACTCGAATCTAATGTTGCTCTTGCTCTTACTGTTGCTGTTGTATAATTAGAAGGTCGAATTTAAAGGGTTTACAACATTCGGAGACAGTGGTGAATTGGGTTGGGGGCAGATTTTATAAGTGCATTAGCAAAAAAATAAAAATAAATTGATAAATTGAATTTGTTCAATTTGTCATTTTTTTATATGAGTGTTTTAGTAGTCAAAAACCAACTTTTAAGTATTAACGTACAATTTCTCAAAATTAAGCTAGATTTTGTTTAAAATTCTTAACATGTAAAAAAAATTGGACTTGGAGAGAGTCCAACAGGTAAAAAAATAATAATTTGGATTTAAGAACGACCTAACAGGCAAAAAAAAAAAATTAGAAATTTGAATTTAGGGAGGCCTAACAGACTAAAAAAATTAGAAATTTAGATTTAGAGAGGTCTCCCAAAAAAATAAGAAATTTGGATTTAGGAGTACTAATAGGCCTAAAATGAATTTTGGACAAGCCTAACACTTAATGAGCCATCTTGGGGGGCTAATTCAACACCCCGATAAAAAAAAAATTTGAGACAGGGGGCCGAAACTACCCAGGATCAAGGTGGTTCGGATAGCCGGAGGGGCATGGCCCCGAGGCCCCCTGCTGTTGTTGATGTTTCTGTTGCTGTTGCATAATTAGAAGCAATAGCATAATTAAAAGCTAATTGAGGACAAATAAATATACAATATACAAAGAGAAAGAGACCAAAAAAAAAAACTAATCTCAATATATGTTTTTTTTGGTCTTGAGTGCAGTTGAATAAAAAAAATTTGAAAAAAAAAGAAAGATTAATATTTTTGGCCTGTACAAACGATGTCATTTTGATCCTTCACAAGCCAAAAACATTTGGCCCATAATGGCCTAAGTTTAGGCCCATTGTGGGCCAATTCAAATAGACAAAGGCCAGAACACGGGGCCAAAATTTAAATGTCCAGTTCAAATGTTTGGGGACAGGGCCTGGTCAAGGTGGTTCCCACGACAGGAGGGGCTTGGGCCCACCACGCCCCTATCTCCGCCACTGCTTCCAGGAGAAGCAATAGAATTAGATACGGTGTTCATACAACCACAAAGTTTTCTCTAGTGGCACAGGTGAAGACTGCAGAAGTAGACTGTATACACATGACTCAGATTTAACATTTATCCATAAATGAAAATAACATCGCAGTAGTATACATTAACAAACTGCATACTAACACAAAACTTCAAGAGATAGCAAAAGATTCAAACGTTGTCGCTGTGTCAACGAAATGATATTACTCCATGTGAGAAAACACCACGACAAAAGAAACCTAAGAGGAGAAATCACAAAATAAATGTAATAACAGAAAGCAAACATAGGATTAGAAAACCAGCAACACCAAAGCTTGGTCCTCCTTTAGGAGGATCAAACTGGTAAGAAAACAACCACTTGACAAACTTGTAACAACTTACCCAATAGAATGTAATGAAATTTCAAGAGGTAAAAAGAGAAATGTCAGAAAAGAACTGATCAACCTAGTGTCAGCAAATGCAATATAACCAACTGTGAAGACTTCAAGTTCACATGCATCTAAATATGACAGTTATTCATGCAAGATGTCCTTGAATTTTGACATTGAATGACACACCAATGTCCATTCTTTATGTAAGCCAAATTCTCATGGAGGATTGTGGTTTAGAACATCCTCCATTAACATATTCTCCATGCAATTATCATGCAAAAGATGTTAGTGGACGATGTTCTGAACCACAATCCTCCATGAGAATTTGGGTTGCATATAGGATTATCATTCATCTGTCCTTCAATGTCAAAATTCAAGGACCTCCTACATAAATGATTGTCATGTATAAGCGCCTGTGAACTTGAAGGCTCCACTGTTGGTAAGACTACTTTTGTTGACACTAGGTTAATTTGCTCTTTTCTGACATTTCTACTTCTACCTCTTGAAGTTTCATTAGATTTTATTGGGCAAGTTGTTAAGAGTTTGTCAAGTGGCGGTTTTCTTACTCAAATCAGAGATCGTGCACGATTCAACCTCCAATTGAAACCTTCAAACTTCAACAAGAACTTTGAAAAAGAAGAACTCAATTATTATTCAATGAAAAAAACTACCTATTACAATAAAAATGTTCTTTAAATAGACAAAGAAAAAAACTTAAAACTGCAATTGCATTAAAATTTAAAACTCCACTAGATTTACTACAATAAAGTCTTAGATGTTATAACCGCTAGTGCATTTACTGTAATAAACTCCTAGATGGTAAAAAAGTGCATTTACTGCAGTAAATTCATAAAAGTTAAAACCTCCAATGCCTTTACTAAAATTTAAAACTCCTAAAGTTGAACGGTTTCCTCTCCAACCGCATCTCTAAACCAAACTCCAAGCTCATGTGATTTTAATTGAGGAAGTTCCTAGTTCTTTTGCAAGTTTACTATTAATGAAGCTTTAATTTCAATAATTTAATAAGAAGGAAGTACAACCTAGTGTCGAAAAATGCAATAAAACCAGAATCCTCTAGGAGAATCTGCACCGGAGCTCATTTTATACAATATTTTCAAAACATAATAGTTGTCAACAAAGAGACAATAGTTTCATTGCTTTTAGATTAGATAAGGGTTAAGCTTTTAGTAATAATTTGTTTTGTTATAGAAAGAGTCAAAATAAGGAATGTAAATAAAACCAAATTTAGTAACACTTGCAAAACAAATATTGTAAGCAACTTTAATTCTTCAATTTTTTAATTTTAAAATCATTTAGGTGTTGTTTGGTGAGGAGAGAGAAAATGAATGTTTAAAGAGAGAAAGCTATGAAGCTAATGGTTTTTATAAATTAAAAAAGGCGTAATACCCATTTGGCTGCCTAAACTAAGACTTTAAAGTCAATTACGACCTTAAACTATTAAAATTATAAATCAGGTCCCTGAACTAATAAAAAATATCAATTGAGTCCTCATTCTAAACAAAAATCAATAGTTGATGAGGCCCCGACAAAAATAATTCGGTTGAATAGTTTCAACCCCTCTTCCACAAACTCATTTTGAATCAACACAGAGATGATTTTAGGATAAAATGAGACCCAATTGATGATTTTTGCTTAGTTTGGGGATCTGATTGATGATTTTAATAGTTTAGGGTCCTAATTGACTTTGAAGGTTTAGTTTGACCATCTAAATGGGTGTAATGCCATTAAAAAAATGGTTCCATACAGTAAATGTGCTACTAACCAACCTTAATTCTTTCAATTTTCTATTTTTAGGTCTTTAACAATTATTTTTATAGTCAAACTAAAAGATCTTCGTTTTTTGCAAAGTGAAAAACCGAGTCGCCATATACACAAAAATTCCACAAGTACCTGTTTGAAAAGGCATGAAAGTACATTTTTTTCCCATTTTACCCCAAGAAAAATCCTAATATACATAATAGAAGATGTAAACCAAATCAAATTTAATAACACTTGCAAAAATGTTCAAGTTTGTGACCTAAGAAGTAAAAAAAAGTCTCAGTTTTACAAAATCAAAATGCTAATGTCCAAAAACTGAATTAGCTTAAATCCATCAATTTTTTTGAGGCGTTAATTAAAATTTAATGACTATAATTTAAAAAAAAATAAAATTTAATGACTTTTATGTTACGTTTTGACATTTAGTGGTGATACTATAAAAATGAGTAAAGTTCCGAGTACCCATAAAATACATGATGTGAAATAAACTTCAAGGTGCACATATCGAATTAGGTGACACTTAGGACTTGCTTTTCATTTTTTAAAAAATAACCACTAATAGAGTTATTCAATGAAAACAAAGAAGAGTAAATTCCGAGCCTTTACCTTTTGCTTTGGTTCGGTTATTTAGTCTTCATCTTTTTTCTTTTGATCTTCGAAGAAAAATAGAAAATATGTTCAACATAGTTGAAACAAAAATGAAACAAAAAAAATCAGAAATAAAAGAAGAAATATACTATGGAATCAAGGACAATAGGGTCGCTAATTAGAGACATACTTTTAATTGTAGTCGTCCTGCATTCTTACATTCAATCTCAATCAATAAACATTTATCTGGTCTGTGTAGCAAAACATTTGGACCGTCACACTTGGCTTTGGTTCGCTTGTTTAGTCTCCGCCTTCTTTCTTTTGAACATCCAAGAAAAAGAAAATAGGTTAAACATAGATGAAACGAAAATGAAACAAGAAATAAGAAATAAAAGAAGAAATATACCCTGAGACAATAGGGATGTTATTATAAAGAACAATAGAGAAATTGAAAAATGTTCTTTTATATATCATTACGATTTCTATATATTATTAATAGAAAAATTATGGAAAATTAGACTTAGAAACCAAAAAAAAAAAACACTAGTCCCAAGGCAAATAATAAATTCAAAGAAAACTCAATCCAGAAACCCAAAAATGCTTAGTTAAACATTCTAAACCATGCTTGAGGAGTTTATTGGAGGCAACAAACTTTGCCATATTCCCCTAAGCAACAAACCAATGTGACTGTTCCATGTAAACTTTTTTTTGAAGTTCGCTATATACGAAACTATGTTTTGATATCCAACCAATTAACAAAATATTATCAGAATTTTGTCCAATATGCCAATAGCAGGCCCAATTCAAAAGCAACCCTAAATCTCTCTTTTTTTTTTTGCAATCTTCAGCCATAGAAGCCACACCAATTATGGCATATCTATTTTATTTGTACTTTTGGGTTTAGAGCGAAGTTTGTAGCATATGACTCTTTCTCAGATATGGATGATAGGTAAGAAATCAATAAAATAAAAGAACGGAGATATGACGCGAACAAAAAATGTGCTAAAAAAATTCAACTGACATAAAGTTATTAGAAACACAACTCAGAGAAAAATTCAGGAAGCCAAATACTAGGCATGTAAAGAACAATTGAGATATTAGAAAATATTCTTCTATATATAATTACTTATTAGCTATAGGTATTTATACAATAGGTAAAACGTTAAACAAGGAAAGCTAATAAAAACTAATAAATTTACACATATTAAATTAATATTGACTTGTGACTTTAACTATTGACTGTAAATCTATTCACATTGTCTAGGGTAGACTAATTGAACAAACAATAGTCTATATAATTTAATGAATTTTATAATTGGACAATTTAAAATAATGCATTAGTGTTGTAATTTTTTTGTTGTTTACTTAATGATAATAATTTTTAAGTTTTTTAATTGAAGATTGGCGCGTGGGAGATTGCCGGCCAAAGGTTGGCGAGGAGGTCAGCAACTTGGTTGCTCTCTCGATAAATATACGATACCATCAGATAAGAATTTTTTATTTATTATTATATTTTTTGAATTAATCATATTATTTTTTAATGCCGAATAAATAACTTTTTTAAAATATTATTATTATGATATATATATATGGTAACAAACTTTATAAATGGTAGGATTTTAACATTTTTAATATGTATATAAGGAAGTCTCCTAATTAGGATATGAATTTGTTTTTCTAATCAATCAACTAATTAGAAGAATCCTATTCCATCCTACCAAAAAAAAAAAAACGAAGAATCCTATTCCAAAACGTTGTAAATCGTAGGATTTTAACATTTTTAATATGTATATAAGGAAGTCTCCTAATTAGGATATGAATTTGTTTTTCTAATCAATCAACTAATTAGAAGAATCCTATTCCACCCGTGTAAAATCAATTAAAATTTCAATTTGGAATCTACCAAAAAAAAAATTCATTTGGAATTAAAAATATGAAAATCATAATAGAAAAAAATAACACCAAAACTGGATAGAGTGATTACAGCAACAATAAATAATTAGATACTTTATACCATCATTATTATCACTAAGTAATAAAAAATTTACCCATTGTATGAATAAAAGTTTTTTTTTTTTTGCTTGAGTTCTAATTAGGAACTTCTAATTAATATGAAAAGTAACCCTATTTGTTTGCTAAAAAAATATTATGTTGGAAAATATTTTCGTGATTTTTTAATGTTTGTTCGCTTAGAAAAATAAGTCAATAGAAACTTTAGGTTAGTCAACACAAACATTTATGATGAAATTGAGGAAAATATTTTACGGTTTTCAAAAGAGTAAAACATTTTCCTAAACTTTTTGGAACTCTACTTAATTCATTTTTACGTTTTTTTTAAACAATAGTCACCCGCCACCTATGAAGCACTGATACGCGTATGCGTACGGGTACGGGTACCGATACGCGTATGAGTACAACAAACAATATTTCTAAAAAATATGAGATACAAGTACATCGTGGATACGACAAATTTTATCTATAATTAATAATACATATATATCATATATAAGTTATAAATCTCCTTAATAATAATTCAAGTGTTGTTCCTTGGAAAATCAAGAAAGATTGGCATTCCTGCTTAGCAAGACTTTCTGACATGAATTGGAGAGCCACGCACATTTTTAGAGAAGGTAACCAGGCAGTTGATAGGCTTGCTGAATTCGGGCAGTCGGCTGACTCTTCTCTCTGGTGGCACTCTGCGCCTCATTTTTGTCTTTTTTTTTTTGTTTTTGATGATTTGTGTAATGTAGCTCACATCAGGTTTCTGTAATTTTCTCTTTCTTTCTCCTTCTACTGTACTTTTTTTTTCCTTTATTAATAATATTCGGGTTGTTGGCTGTGCTGGAGGTGCGCACAGAAGAAATCGGCCAAAGGGACGCAGTCGACCAGATGAGCCAAGAAGAAATCGACGTCGATCTGATGAGAAGAAGACAACTGATAATGAATTTTTAGGAATATGAATTTTTTAGGGTATCATTTGGCTGGCAAATGGATAGATTTTCAATTTCAATTTTTGGGGTTCAATTGGTGAAATTATTTAATTTTAATGCTTATGCGTTCTAAATAATTTTAACCCCTATACTTTCAAAGTTTTTTAAAAACAATTCTAAAATATCTCCGAAGTATCCCTGGAGTGTCCGCACGTGTCCCCTAATTTAAAAAAAGAAAAACAAAGGATACTTCTCAGCCGTGTCGCGTACATATCATGTCGTGTCCCGTACTCGGAGTATCGGATACGCGTACGTTAACCTCCAAGAAGTATCGGTGCTTCATAGCCCGCCACTTATTCATGTTTTTCGGTGTTCTAGCCAAACATGGGAAAATATTTATTTTTCACCATAATATTTTCTTTTATACAATTTTCCAAAACATAATATTTTTCAAGAAATAAACAAGACAATAGTTTCATTGCTTTTAGATTAGATAAGGTTCAACTTTTAGTAATAATTTGTTTTGTTATAGAAAGATGAGGAAAATAAGGATTTTCGTTGTAGAAAAATCTTACAGTTACATCTCTAAGTAAAAAAGAGTTAAAATAGGAAATGTAAATAAAATCAAATTTAATAACACTTATAACAAATATTCTAAGCAACTTTAATTTCTTTAATTTTTAAATTTTGAAATCATTTAGATGTTGTTTGGTGAGGATAGAGAAAATGAATGTTTAGAGAGAGAAATCTCCAAAAATAATGATTATGAAAAATAAATAAATTCGTTTCATAGTAAATGTGGTACTAACCAACTTTAATTCTTGAGCTTTTTCACTTTAAGTCCCTAATAGTTAATTTTGTAGTATCAAACTAAAAGATTCTGGTTTTTTGCAAAGCCAAAAGTTGAGTCCCCATTTACCAATGTATTAAAAACCGGACCGGATATTGAACCGGTATGACAAAGGATTCAGGGGTCAATGGGTTCAATCGGTTGACTCGAACTGGTTGAACCGGATGACATCATTAATAATATATATTAAATATATATATATATATATATATATATTAAAATTCTAAATAAATTACATCCAAATATAGTAAATTCAAAAAACTAGTATTTTCTGATTTTTTTTCCTAAATTATGAAGATTAAGAATCAATATATAAAATAGTGTGTTAATTGTCAGCACTATAATAACAAAAAAGAAAAAAAAAATCAGCACTATATATTATTAATTGTCCATACACTGAAAACTATTTGACCCACATTGTAAAAAAAGAAAAGAAAAGGGAGTAGTAAAGATTTTAAGTACAAACAACTTGTCCCACATCCGAAAAAACTAAACAAATTAATTGTCAGCAGCAGTATATCAACTGTTCTCATTGTAAATATTCCAACTACACACAAATTGTCCCACATCGGACAAAAATAAATTGAAGAGTTAAAAATTTATTTATAAAAGACCAAACGCTCCAAATGTTTATTGTGAATCTTTTTTTCACTATAAACCGGGGTAAAACCGGTTCAATGGGTTTTCTCCGGCTCGCCGGTTTTCCCCAGTTCACATGGGGTCATTAGTAATGACCCCAAAGTTGCATAACCGAATCGAAAATCTGGCCGGTTTCTGGTCAACCTGGTTCAACCGGCTGGTCGGTTCCGGGTTTTAAAACCATACTGTTTACATACAAAAAATTCTACATGTTTCAAAAAGCATAAAAGTACTTAGTTTTTTTTTTCGATTTTACCCTAAAAAATCCTAATTACACAGGCCAAAGAATTAGAAATTTGAATTTAGATAGGCCTAACCGGTCCAAAAAAATTAGAAATTTGGATTATTGTAATTTTGGATTTTGTACAAGCCTAACACATAATGGGTCATTTTGGGGGGCTAATACAACACTCAGGTATTTTCCTTTTGCGACAGAGGGGCCGAAACTATCCGGGGTCAAGGTGGTACGATCTTGGGAGAGTGGAATGGAAGAATTTGCCCGAATTCGAGCGAACAAATCACTAAAAATGAAGGAAATCGGTGAGAAGAGGTACGATCCATTGTTTCTTCTGAACCTCGGAAAGCAAAATTGCACTATGAAGAAAATGTTCTAGGACAGTGGGAAGCAATAACACAAAATTTGGATATAATACACAATTTTGAAGTAAAATTCATACAACTTGATCGGACAGATGGGGTTTCCAAGCAAGGATAAGGAAATCAGAAATTAATTTCGTTTGTTTGGGCACAAAGGTTCAGAGGTCACATGAATTTTTTTTGATGTGGTCCTTTAAGGCATTTTAGGTGGGGTGGTGGTAAGGACAGACTGTCTTGAAGACCCGAGGAGTGACACTCACTTGTTTTTTATACGGGTCGGTGGCGAATACAGGATTGCTCGTTTGAAGGGCCGATTTTACACATGATGTGTAAAAAAAAAAATTAGTAGATCGGTGTTCAATAGAAAAAAAATCGGATTTAGAGAGAGCCTAATACGTGAAAAAATTAGAATTTTGGATTTAACGAGGGCCTAACAAGCAAAAAAAAAAAAGAAATTTAGACTTAGATAGGGCCTAATAGGCCCAAAAAAAATAAAATTTTGGATTTTGAGATTGCACCTTATTTGCACCTGTTTATAATTTTCTGCCCTTCTTTTCATATTAGGTGGTTATTAAAGTTTTACTCCGGTCATAATAAAATCACAATAGACGGTTTAGTGTCCGCGTGGCGCGGAATGATATATCGTGGATGATTTGCAGAGGAGCTCTATGTCACGCGTGAGTCACGAATGAATTATTTTTCAATGCGGAAAGCATGTATCTCCCACATGGCAATGAATTAAACAAATAAAATAAAAATTAATTATGGTTATAAACTTAGGTCAAATAAAATTAATTATGGTTTGATCCACCTAATTTGATTTTGTAAATCATTCACGCTATTATTCTAATATTACGCACACTAAATCGGTTATTGTAACTTTATTATGGCGGGAGCAACCTTTAATGACTTTATTATCAAATAAACTCAAATTTTGCATTGAGATTTTATTCCATTTTTTAGTTTTTACTGTGTTTGTAAAATTTTATTCAAATAATGGGCCAGTGTATGTGGCAGCTTTTTGCTTTCTAGTTTCAATTCTTAGCAAATTTCTAAAATTGCCTATAATTTGTACAAAAAACTTGATTAAACTTCTGAATTTTCAAAGTGTTTTGGTAATTCTCTCAACTTACATAAAAATATCTATAGTTAGCCTTATGAACTTGCCTAAAATGTAATCAAATAATCACTCAGTTGTAAAAATATAAGTTAAATGCGGAAGATGTATTGTGTTCGTCTTAAAAAAGTAAGACGACCAAGGTCGGGGTATACGGTTCTAATATTAGAGAAGATAAGTTGTACAGTTGAGCAAGTAACAACTTCATTTTTAATGTACTTTGTGAACTATGTCATAATATTTTAAGACGTGTATAACAAATCTTCCCCATATAGTTTATTTTTTTTCAACTGGGTGATTAATTGATTACATTTTACGCAAGTTCAGATAGCTATCTGAACATTTAATGCAAGTTGAGGGAGCTATTGAGACACTTTAAAAGTTCTGAGGGCCAATCATAATTTTAGACAAAGTTCATAGTGTAGTATCCACGAAGCGCTGGAATGATGTCATGAACAATTTGCAAGGATTTTCAGCATCACACAGTATATTGACCTAGGTTAAAAAAAATAAAGTCTCAAGTTTTTCATTAGTGAATCTAACATTGGATATAATAAAATCAGTGTATCTAAGCGAGAGATCTAACTTTTTCAACCATGAAAATTAATAGAACCTTATTCCAGCTACTGAAATCCACTTATACAAGAGTAAATTGAATGAGGAATAGTAAGGAACAATGAAACTCTAATACATCGAGGAACAAAGAAAATATGGCTTACCATTACTGTGTTTCGATCTCAGTCCTAGTGATTTGCATGTAGAAAGCAACTGGAGATAGAGAGGGATGAGAAAGATGAAGCCTTAGCCAAAGAGGGCGAAACCTAAAATGGGATTTGGGATGAGAGAGGGGTTTGTATATAAGCTATGAAATTTTAGTCAAACATATATTGAGAGCCTAAATTTGGTATCTATTTTAGTTGGGCCGGTTAGTAAAATTTCATTTCCCGCCTTTTTTATTTTCGGCATACCATAACAGTCATTTATCAAAGTTTCATCTGATGAGTAAGTAAATTTTTCCTAAAACGTGCATTTTCTTAGATGACAAAATTGTGTTATCGAAATGTCACATTTACGCAACGACACGAAAACAAATGTCTGTCATTTATCTTGTGTCATGTGAAAGAAAAAATGACATAGTGCAAAATGTAACACCCTGGTCCAATACCATGTAGATATTGTCCACTCTGGCCCAATTCCAACACATTGGGCCTCACGGCTTTAAAACGCATCTGCATGTATTAGATTCACATCTTACTAATAAGCCTCAATCACTCCCTCTCCATTTTCGATGTGGGATTCAATTCATTCCTGCCTGGGACCGGGTCCTTACAGGCCCACTAGCTTCCGCCTGGTTCATCCCCGAACCACACATCGTACGTGGAGAGTCGGCTCTGATACCAATTGTAACACTCTGGTCCAATACCATGTAGATATTGTTCGCTCTGGTCCAATTCCAACACATTGGACCTCACGGCTTCAAAATGCGTCTGCATGTATTGGATTCACATCTTACTAATAAGCCCCAATCACTCCCTCTCATTTTGGACGTGGGATTCAGTTCATTCCTGCCCCCATCGCCATCCCTTAGGGCCGCTCCTTGGCGACACCCACTCCGGACCGGGTAATTACAGTAAAACACCGACAGTCGTAGAATTCAGACCTTGAATTTGGGGAAGAAAAATTCTGATCTTAAATTGCTCGGTAACTTATTCCCTTTCCCATTTCTGCAACTAATAAAAATTTCTATAGTTCCCAAATCAAAACTGTGTGATTATTAGTAAAAAAACCAAATTGCATAGCCTAATTAGGAAAGAAATTACATTTGAATCTTACCAGATCTATCTCATTATCTTTCCCTTTTCAATTTAGACCTTTAGAATTGAAAATAAATGAATGACAACTTTTTCTCCATTTTTTTCTGTACTACATTCTTCAGTCTACTACTCCACTGGTGAAGAGTGTCTGCGCCTCCTATCCGTGAGAATAGAGACACCATATTTATCCTACTTGGGAATACGTCTGTATGAATCTGAAATAAGTTTTCAATTTTAAAACCATATGTTAGATTGGAGGATAAAACGAATGTTAGGCGTAAATGACACCCATAGACTGTATTTGTAAAATTTTAAACTATAAAAATGTCTTTGCAAATACGTAGATCTTACCGGGAATAAGTTACCAAACAATTTATATCTATTCATTCGACTAATCGCACCTCCCCTTGTGTGGTTCCTAGGAAAACTAATAAGCATTTCTATCTAATATGGCTCAAGTAGTGCAACTTTGTTCCTCCCAATATATACCGGATTGTATTGCATGCGTTGATCAAGAGCAAACTTCTTGACACTCAGAGAAGGTTCTCCTTCATAAGCTCCAACAGCTTGATGAATCTTCTCCATCAATTTCGCGCTCCTGTAACTATTTTCAAGCACTCGTGTCTTATGAAAGCCACCATTTATAGTTAGTGGAGGCATTGGAAAAGGGGAAACATGTTATGAATTTGAAGATTGTGAATGTGTCCCCTTTTCTTTGTTACAACACTAATATGTTTTGAATCAATAAATTATGGCTTCACTTTATATAATAAACTTGACATTGTTTGTCAAACTCCTTAAAAAGCAAGTGCCACATTGTCATGATAAAAATACGGCGGCCTGATTGCCACTTCTGAAAGTGTTCTACGATTCATGATAGCTGATAACTTAGAGTGTTTGATAACTTCTTCTACTTAGAGTGTTTCATCTAATCATCTCTATGCACTAGCTTCAACTTCTTCTTCTACTTAGAGTGTTTGATCCTTTACTGTCAAATTGGATTGGCCAAACTTTTTTTCAATCTGTGGTCCTATTTCGGTATTAACTTCCACACATATAAGAAATTTTCTATGCATATGTTGTATCCTGGAAGATAATATATAATTGTGGCTAAATCCATGTATATAGCCTGTTGTCTCACTCTTTCCTTAATCTATATAGTCTGGTTCGAGATCACATGCCTCAATTACAGAGCTGACATATTTCATATGTGCTTCTCAAATGGAAAAGGCAATTGATGCTCCAGAACAAAAGGTAATTTTTTTGTTAATTTGAAGGCTATTTTATTAAGGTTTAGTTTTAGAAAAAACGTATATCCGTGCAACGTAGCCTTTGATTCTTTTTGTTGAATTTGAGAGCCAAGGATCAAACACTTTAAGCAGAAGAAGAAACTGACTCTAGTACATGGGGATGATGAGATGGTACGACTCCTAAAGATGATCGCATTCGTACTACCAACTGATTCTCGTAACATATAGAACACTTTCAGAAGTGGCAATAGGACCACCATATTTTTATTTTAAGAATGTGGCACTTGCTCTTAAAAAAGTTTGACAAACAAACGGGGCCTAGGTTAAACCTCTAAATAGTACTAATTTAAAAAATCGATTTAATTGTTTTATTTTTTTCATAACGATGATTTAGAATAAATGAAACAATTCAAGATAATTTTTCATCTCATGGTTGTTTGAGTACAAATAGTTATAAAAAAAACTTTATTTTCTATTCGTTTTAATCTCTAATGTAATAAACTTTATTTTTCTCCGTTGTGGCCTATCCTTCTTCATTTTTAATCCAAATTTAATAATTTACTTTTCTTATTCATTTTAATCTCTAATATAATAATATTATTTTTATTCACTTTGATCCTTAATTAATAAGTTAACTTTTCTTTTTATTCATTTTATCTTTTAATTTAATACTTTTTGTTTTATTCATTTTAGTCCTTAATTTGGAACTTTTATTTTATTCATTTTAGTCTCTATTTTCAGACTTTATATTTTATTCACTTTAGTCCGCAATACGATGTTTTTCTCTTTCTTTCAATTTCTTATCCAACTAACTTTTCAATTCATTCAGTATAGTCCTTTGTCCAAATTTAAACCAGTTCTTTTTTGTATATTTACATTTGAATGTGATTTTATAATATTACAAATTAATATTATTGATCTAGTTGGTTTATTTTTTCCGTAACAATGATTTGGAATAAACGAAATAATTCATGATAACTTTCATCTCATGATCGTTTGGCCTAATCAATCAATTCTTTGAGTTTCTCTTAATTTTGATCACTTTCCCTTAATTCTGTTGTAAACGTTGTTGTCGACTAGAGGTCACAGGTTCCAGACTTAGGAGCTTCCATTTGCCAAAAAATTGGCAAGGGAAGGCTTGCCCCACCAAAGCACAGACTAAAGGTATAACAAAAAGCAAACATAGGATTAGAAAACCAGCAACACCAAAGCTTGGTCCTCCTTCAGAAAACCAAACTAGTAAGAGGAATTATGTAAGAAAACAGCCACTTGACGAACTCCTAACAACTTGCCCAAAAAAATCTAATGAAACTTCAAGAGGTAAGAGGAGAAATGTCACAAAAGAAATGATCAACCTAGTGTCAACAAATGCAGTATAACCAACTGTGGAGACTTCAAGTTCAAAGGCGCCTAAATATGACAATCATTCATGCAAGATGTCCTTGAATTTTTTCATTGAAGGACACAATAATGTTCACCCTATATGCAAGACAATTTCTCATGGAAGATTGTGGTTCAGAACTTCGTCCACTAACATCTTCTGCATGATAAGTTGCATGCGGAAGATGTTAATGGAGGATATTCTAAACCACGATCCTCCATGAGAAGTTGGCTTCATACAGAATGGACATTGATGTGTCCTTCAATGTCAAAATTTAAGGACCTCCCGCATGAATGATTGTCATATTTAGGGGCCTTTGAACTTGAATGCTCCACAGTTGGTTATACTGCATTTGTTGACACTAGGTTGATTATTTACTTTCTGACATTTCCCCTTTTGCCTCTTGAAGTTTCATTAGATTTTATTGGGCAAGTTGTTAGGGGTTTGTCAAGTGGTTGTTTTCTTATATAATTCATGTTACCTGTTTGTTTTTCTAAAGGAGGACCAAGCTTTGGTGTTGCTTGCTTTCTAATCCTAGGTTTGCTTTCTGTTATTACCTTTAGTCTGTGTTTTCTAATCCTAGGTTTGCTTTCTGTTAATACCTGAAAAAATAATAAAATAATTAAAAATTGAAGAATAAAATTGTTAAATTGAATGTAAAAGTTTAATATATTACCTTAGTAATAATCAAAATAGCTAATCAAAATAGCTAGCTTCCTTGTCAAGAGTTGTCTATATCCTGAACTTGTATAGGCAGACTCCTTTAGAGGAATTGACAAAAGATCCCTAGAATGTGCAATTGAAATAATGCACTTAGTCACATATATTTAAATACTAATATTAGAAGCAATAGCACACCACTTTGGGTAATGTAAGTTGTGCAATTATCATCAAACAAAACAAAAGATTTAGAACATTACTACAACAAATTGTATTCTTCTTATTGTGTACTAAATTTTGAGAAGATTCTCAAGAAAATATCCATAAAGGAACTTTAACAAATACCTGTTTGAGAAATCTTGCACCAAATGCTCTTATAATCTTCAAAGGCCCTTTAACTCTATAATGAACAATACATTGACTGCCATCTGGGTGTTCATTCTTGATTGTTAAAACTTCCAGCATGAGGTGAACATATACTTAAATTACTCAGCAAGCACAAGCTTAGTAGAACAGCTACAAAGTTGAATTAGAATAAGAATTTCCACATAAAAATCCCAATATTTATGAGGATAAAATAGAAAAATTCAATTCAAGAACATATATGTGGAATTATCTATATAGACCAAAAACTGAAAAAAAAGGTCTTAGAGAATCATAAGAACAAAAATAAGAAAAGAAAAAAAAAATTCAACAGAGCACAGAGTGAATTTCAAAGGAATGCTTAGAAATATCTAAGTGCTTCCTTTTCATAGATGATCAAAGAAATTAAATTAACAAGTGACGGGGCTTTGCAAAAATGGGGTTAACAACATGCAATAATCATAAGGGGATGATAAAAATAATAAAGTGAAATTGAGAGTGAGAAAGCAACAAGGAAAAGAAATTATTTGTTATTCAATTCAACAATTACATGTACGGGGTAGCCATTTATTTTAGTGGGGGAAAATGTGATTTTTTAATTTTAACTAAAAATCATTGGCTTAAAACGGGAAAATAAATTAGTTTCTGATATGAATACTTGAAGACCTGGAGAAAGTTTAGAACAGTACTTTAAAGTTTAGAACTAAAGATAATTTGCACAGCTAGCCACCAGTTTTATAATTCAGAAGAGAACTCCTTGAATAATGTTTGAAATTGGCTCAGATTACCAATTTTAAACCCCTCAATTGTACCATTTGTTGTGTTAACAATTAATATTACTCTTGATAATGGTATTTTTGTACGTTATTCCAATTTTATACGCTAATTAACGACTAAACTAGGTTCGAAAAAATAGAGAATTTTATTGCTAAAATACAGAAGGGCTAAACAAAATGTACAGAGGGATGAAAAACACAAAAATGAAAGGCAGGACATAGAGGAGATTGGGTGGATACAAATTTTAACACTATACCTTTTACTAATCACAACAGAAAGCTTCAAAACTGACCAGCTCGAATGTCCCGATCTAGACGATCTGCATTTAGGGTCCCCCGATCTTGAAGATTGAATAAGCGCTGCATTTAGACAAAAAAAAAATATTCAAAAAATGCATGCAAATTATGCTCATTGCTGAGCTTACTAGTGTTTCAAGCATTGTTAGAAAGACATGACAGACATTCAACACTTTATAAAAACATCATTACGGAAAATCATGATCAGCTGCCAAGATTTCGGCGAAAAGAAACAAAACAAAACCCCAATAAAATTAGGAATAATAGCAACAAAATAAATTTATTCCATGCGACAGGCAATGGTTTTTGGATCAGATTAGATCTTCGTTTCAACAATAATGACAATGGACAGAATTCATGTACTAGACTCAATTTCCCCGCTTCAACCCTTGAAAGGAGGAAAAAGAATATAAGTAATAAAGAAATTCTCATTTTGATAATGCACTAATTTATGTCTTATCTTACAAAATATAATTTTTCTTCAATGATAAGGTGTGTCAATTTAAACAAGTATTAGCACAATCAATTAAAAATAGTACAATACCTGGCATCACCAGCTTGACGCCGTCCAAGATTAAAGAAGATTAGTGAGAATCCTGTAGCCAGTATCTGTATATGACATGGTAAGAGGAAATTAAGAAACATGGATGTAAGTAAATTTTTGACAGACAAGTTGTAAGTGATGCAGTAGATAATGCAACGCAACAATATAACGGATTTGGTCTGCTGAGCATGATAACTAGATAATGTTATGTCTCGTAATTTAAAATACAAATCAGCCACAATTGTTACTCGATACATAAATGATAGTTCTTTTATAGGTTGGAGAAATTGAACAAACCAAAGACAATAGAAACAAATAACAAAGCAACTTACATATAAAGGTCCAAGGTCCCATCTATGTTCAACATGTGCCAAAATAAACCACATAATAATAACAATCCATGTCTTTAGACTGAGAGAGAAAAGTGCCACCAAAAGGAAATCTACATTGAATTAAAAGGATTAATTGACAAGCAGATCCTAGTTTTAGAATGTCACAACATATCCGCTAAACGCTTACCATGAAGTTTCAATTTATCATGCAGGAAAAAGTAAAATCTCCTCTTCCACCTACTTGTTGAGACTCAAACAAAATTGCTTGAGAAGAAATATTCAATATCTATAATGATACGGATTGAAAGCGAGAAATGAATGTTTTAGTCGTAAACCAACAAAGATGTTCTTCTCAAGCTTAACTTGAAGGAGTGAATCCCGATAACAAGGTATAAACCTTAATTCTCAAAGAGAAATGATATTTGATTGATAAAAGTTGCCATATCCTTACAAAATGAGGGTTTAAATACAACCTCTAAAAGATAAGCAAAGGACAGGGACTACCCCTACTAGGGTTACAATACAGTTAATAATAAGAGGGTAAGATAGGTAATGCCCCCAGACAACAGGTACAGAGGTGCAGGTATGGAATGTCAGACTGTCTGTTGGTCGACTTTCTGAGGAAGTAATCTTGGCGATCCGCCCATGCTCATATGTGGATACGCCTTCTGGCGTACTCCTAGATCCGCCTTGCTCGCATGTCTTGGGGATCCGCCCTTCCAGGTGCATCCTCTGTGAGCTTGATTCTTGAAGACCCGCTAGAGTCCGCGCGATCAGTGTGGCCAGTTCGGATGTCCGCATCATTCTCTCCTTCTTTAAAAGAGTCCGGCACTGATTCGTTTTTGTTGAGCTCTAAAGGACCATCCGATTTCCATGGGCTAAGGTCACGGATGTTGAACGCTGGTGAGACTTTGCCAAGCCAGTTTGGCAATGCTATATGATAGGCATTGGCGTTGATCTTTTTAGTGATTTTATATGGCCTATACCTCCTAGGCCGAAGTTTGCTGCTTGCGGTGTTGGCAAGCCTCTCCTTGCCCAAATATACCATGACCTCATCTCCAACTTCAAACTGTAGGTCCCTGCGGTGCTCATCCGCCTTAGCCTTTAACTTCTGATTTCTATCCTCAAGAGTCTCCCTTACCTCTTGGTGCATCTGCATATAGTCCTGGGCCAGCTGGTTGGCAGCCACATTTCCCTTTGGAAGGTATGCTATATCAAGGGCATGGTTTGGGGTCTTTGTGTATACTACCTCAAATGGTGATCTCCCGGTTCCCGAATGTATAGAGCCGTTGTAGGCGAACTCAGCTTGGGCTAGAACCACATCCCACATCCGGGGCTTATCCTTGCACTTGCTACGCAGTAAGTTTCCCAGAGTTCTATTGATCGCTTCTGTCTGTCCGTCTGTCTGAGGGTGGGCAGTGGTACTAAACTTCAGAGAAGTATCAAAAAGAGCCCACAAAGTCCGCCAGAAGTGACTCAGAAACTTCGTGTCACGATCTGAGACAATACTCTTTGGTATGCCATGTAGTCTGACGACCTCCTTGAAGAACAGTTTAGCAGTTGCCGATGCATCATTGGTTTTTCGGCATGGTATGAAGTGTGCCATTTTTGAGAATCGGTCAACAACCACAAAGATGGAATCCATGACCCTCTGAGTTCTGGGTAACCCTAGGACAAAATCCATGGACAGATCCTCCCATATAGTTTTTGGTACAGGTAGTGGTAGTTGCAAACCAGCATTAGTGGGGTGTCCCTTGGCGGTCTGGCAGATATAGCATCGTTCTAATAGGTACGCCACATCTCTCCTCATCTTGGGCCAGAAATAACGGGAACTTACTGCTTCATAGGTCTTGTTTCGCCCAAAATGTCCCCCCAGGGATCCGCCATGCAGATCGCGGCTAACTTTTTCGCGGATGGAAGTGCAAGGTAAACAAAGTTGGTTACCCCTCATTAGATACTCATCCGTGATGTGATACGCTCCATCTCCATGCTGGGTTTTACATTTCTCCCAAATGCTACCGAAGTCGGGATCCGCCAGGTACTCTCCTCTGATATGTTCGAAGCAGTCGGTCTCCAGATTGACGGTTTTTATTAGTTCAACCCTCCGACTCAAGGCGTCCGCCACTACGTTTTATTTTCCCGCCTTATGGATAAGCTTATAGGGGAACTTATCTATGAAGGCGGACCATCGGGCATGCATGGAGCTTCGAAGTTGCTTCTGACTTCCTAGATACTTGAGGGCCTGATGGTCAGTGTAGAGAATGAATTCTTTCCCCACTAAGTAATGCTCCCATACTTTCAATGCCCTCACTATGGCATAAAATTTTTGATCATACGTTGCCCACTTTTACCGTGCGTCACATAGCTTCTCACTGAAGTACGCAATGGGCCTTTTCTCTTGCATCAAAACACCACCAATCCCAATTCCACTGGCATCACACTCAACTTCAAACAGTTTATCAAAATCAGGATACGCCAGCATTGGCACTGTGCTCAGTTTTTCCTTGATCAAGGCGAAGCTCTCTTCTTGGGCGTCCGCCCACTCGAACCCCTTTCCTTTCTTCAAACATTTTGTCAATGGGGCCACTATGGAACTGAAGTTCTTAATGAATCTTCGATAAAATGTTGCTAGCCCATGAAAACTCCTGATGTCCCCCACATTCCTCGGAGTCGGCCATTCTCGGATGGCTCTCACCTTCTCTCCATCCACTTGGACACCGTCGCCACTAACCACGAATCCAAGGAAAACCAAACTTTCCATGACAAAGTCACACTTCTTGGTGTTGGCGAATAGCTGGTGTTTCCTTAACAGATCAAATACTGTCTGCAAGTGCTTCTCATGATCCGCCAAGGTCTGGCTATGAATCAAAATATCATCAAAATACACAACTACGAACTTCCCAATCACCGGGCGAAGCACCTGATTCATTAGCATCATAAAAGTACTAGGGGCATTGGTCATCCCAAATGGCATCACTAACCACTCATACAATCCATCCCTAGTCTTGAAAGTAGTCTTCCATTCATCCCCAGCTCGAATACGTATCTGGTGATAACCGCTCCTGAGATCAATCTTGGAGAAGACTTTAGATCCGCCAAGCTGGTCCAGCATATCATCCAACCTTGGAATGGGAAACTTGTACTTGATGGTGATCTTGTTGATGGCCCTACTATCAACACACATCCGCCAAGACCCATCCTTCTTCGGCGTAAGTAAAGCTGGAACGGCGCAAGGACACATACTCTCCCTAACGTATCCCATCTCGATGAGTTCCTCCACTTTCTGTCTCATGATGTCGTTCTCCTTCGGACTCATTCGATAGTGTGGGAGGCTTGGTAAGCTAGCCCCAGGCACAAGATCCATATGATGTTCGATGTCCCTCAAAGGTGGTAACCCACTGGGTAGCTCTTCCGGAAACAGATCTTGATACTCGCCAAGTAGGCGGGTCACTTCACTCGGCATTTCCCTTTCGTCCCTTTGGGCGGATTCGTGATTCGCCTTAACCATTACCGCGTATACCATTTGGCTTTCTCCACATTCGCTGACAAACGATTTGTGTGTAGGACAGACTACCAAGGTAGACTTCTCATCGGCCTTTGGCTCTCTCACCATTGGTGTAAGGACAAACTTCACCCCATTCTTCACAAATCTGTAAGTGTTCCCTCTTCCGGCGTGGGTGGCGTTGTTATCAAACTGCCAGGGTCGGCCCAACAATAGGTGGCATGCGTCCATATCGACCACATCACAACAGACTTCATCATGATAGTTACCAATCTCAATCGGTACCTTGCATCTCTGGGTCACCCTCAACTCGCCAACGTTCTTGATCCATCCCACCCTGTAGGGATCAGGATGTGCCCCCGCCAGCAATCCAAACTTCCGAACGGCGCTGCTACTCACAATGTTCTCCTGAGTACCACTATCAATGAATACGTTGCATCGCCCTTTATTCACAAGGCAACGAGTCCGGAATAGTTGATGCCTCTGATCGCCCTCTAGTCGGCTGGAGACTAATAAGCGTCTAACCACATGAATGGCGTATCTCCCTTCATCCGCCTCATCATCATCCTCTCCCAAGGGTTCACAATATACTTCATCCCCTTCTTCATAGTCTTCTTCACATCTTTCCACCATGTTAGCACTCTTCCTCCTAGGACACTCGTTGGATCTATGGCCTGGTTCATTGCACCTGAAACATTTAAAAGGCGCGGGCCTCGCATATGGATTGTTGCTCTTAGGTGGTGTAGGTACCTCCTTGTATGGCCTAGTATCTCCAACAGATCCTCTTCCCACACTGTTAACCCTGACTCCACTGGCACTCGCCACTTGCTTGCCTTTGGCATAAGACTTCACGTTATCTCTTCCTCCAGGCGTATACTCAGTAGCGGCGGATCTCCGGGTTCGCCCGCTTAGTTGAGATTCAGCCTTCAGGGCCAAATTCCTGGCATCTTGCACTCGAACCACCATCTGTGTGCCAATACGATCCTGGATGTTGTATCTCAACCCTTCTAGGTACCTAGAGGTCTTTTGGCTTTCAGGTTCAGACAAGTTAGCCCTAGCCGATAGCCTTAAGAATTCTGAGGTATACTCATGGACACTTCGGGCACCTTGAGAGCATCCTCTGTAGGAGCTGTAGATATACTGCTCATAGTCCGGCGGTAAGAACCGCTCCCTCAACATCGCCTTCATTCGTAGCCAAGATCTAATCGGATCTCTGCCCCCTCTTCTTCTTTCTTCCCTCATCTGATCCCACCAAACTGATGCGCCACCCTTCAGGCGATACGCCACCAGCCTTACTTTCCTCTCATCAGGAATCCCAGCATATTCAAAGAAGCTCTCAACTTCCGATAACCAATCTAAGAACCCCTCTATATCCAGTTCACCACTAAAAGACGGTAAGTCTATTTTTAACTTAAAGGCATCATCCCTGTCAAAGTTTCCTAGATCTGGTTCTGCCCTAACCATACACACACGTCTGTTATCATTCGGGCCAACACCCCTCATATTTCTAAAGGCACCATTATCCCCAATATCCTCAAAATCATCACTATCGCTATCAGCGTTATGCACAAGGACAAAGTCAGGCCTTCTTACCTCAGGATCCCTAGGACCCATTTGTGGACGTGGTTGTTCAAGGGCTCCTTCCTTTCTCTGAGTTGATCCTCCTGCTGCGGATTGGATTAAGGACCAAACCTCCAGTTTGAAGTTTTCCAGGGAGGTGGTTAACTCCAGGAACTTTTGATCGGTCTGTCTCTACCGCTCATGGCTGGCCTGAATCTGTTCTGCGAGGTGCTCCCTTAGCTCCTCATACCTCCGGTCACTGGTTTCCATGGAATCTTGCGGTTGTCGGGGTTGAACCATTGCCAAAAGAAGTTTCGGGTCAGGAAACGATTGGCTCTGATACCAACTGATACGGATTGAAAGCGAGAAATGAAGGTTTTAGTCGTAACCCAACAAAGATGTTCTTCTCAAGCTTAACTTGAAGGAGTGAATCCCGATAACAAGGTATAAACCTTAATTCTCAAAGAGAAATGATATTTGATTGATAAAAGTTGCCATATCCTTACAAAATGAGGGTTTAAATACAACCTCTAAAAGATAAGCAAAGGACAGGGACTACCCCTACTAGGGTTACAATACAGTTAATAATAAGAGGGTAAGATAGGTAATGCGTCCAGACAACAGGTACAGAGGTGCAGGTACGGAATGTCAGACTGTCTGTTGGTCGACTTCCTGAGGAAGTAATCTTGGCGATCCGCCCATGCTCATATGTGGATACGCCTTCTGGCGTACTCCTAGATCCGCCTTGCTCGCATGTCTTGGGGATCCGCCCTTCCAGGTGCATCCTCTGTGAGCTTGATTCTTGAAGACCCGCTAGAGTCCGCGCAATCAGTGTGGCCAGTTCGGATGTCTGCATCATATAACACATTTAAAACAAACAGCAGATTATTTATTCAACTATACCAGTTCATCATCATCGAATTCAAATCCATCCCGCAGATGTTTAGCTGGTGACTTTGGTTTGACAGCAACAAGGAACACATCTAGAAACTAGAGAAAGTATAAGAACTTAGGCAGTGAAATGATTGAAGTTGCTAAACAAAACTAGAGAAAACTTAGGCTAACATGGACATTAATTTGTGCAGAAGGTTAGTTATTGTAATGAACAAATGAAAATGCACTGGAATACATACAAATCAAACAAATGTTGACAATGGAAGCATCCATTAAATTCAAGCATACAAGGGACTTGAAGGAATTTCTACTGCTGCCTCTGATGTCACGAATATCATGCCTGTAATAGGAAATGATTATGCCATTTCAATTAATACAAGCAATCAAACGGAGTGATTTTCAATTAATTGAAACATCAACAAAAATGCAGGAAAGAATTGGAGTGTCAAATCCCATTCACACATTACAATCGGACTTGTCCAATGGCACTTCCTAAAGTAGGACAAGCTTGGTAAGAAGCTCCCAAGTCATGGCTCATACTTGTCAAACCAGTTTTAGTATCTTAACCCACCTGACATGTGCTAACTTTGGATGTTCTAATTTTTTTGAGATAAGGTACCAGAATAGGTCTATAGTTTTTTGGGAAAGTATCAATTTAGGCTCCACGTACAAAATAACACCAATATAGGCTTAAGGTTTGAAAAAAGGTACCAATTTAGATCTCAATAACGGAACGAGACACGCCATTGAACTTAACGAAGGAATATCAATGACGTGTGTCTCGTTCCGTTATTGAGGCCTAAATTGGTACGATTTTTCAAACGTTAAGCCTATATTGGTGCTATTTTGTACGTGGAGTCTAAATTGATACTTCCCCAAAAGCTATAGGTCTATTTTGGTACTTATCCCAATTTTTTTTCTTTTCACGAGTTCTCACTCTTGAATTGAGAAGAATTACCAAACATTGATTAAAATTTACAAAGTAAATAGTGTTAAAAGCATCAAAGAACCCCAAATCAGTTCCAATCAACATATATAATTAATGTTATAAGAAATGCAGTTAACAAATACATGAGAACTGATTAACCTAAATGATTGGGTACTTACATAAAAGAGATATCTTCAGCATTTCAAGTTATTACCTTAAAATGACAAAAATTTCAATAAACTTCAATAAATAAATAGCACAGAACTTCAATAAACAAAGAGTACAGAAATTCAGATCTAAAAATAAATCAACTATTACCTAATTAGTTCAATTAACCTTAAGAGACCAATCAACTATTACCCAACGATCCTGTAGACAAGATTGGATTCCTCCCCAACTCCTTCAAAGACCAAATTAGTTGGAGTTGAAGTTATTGGTGGCTACTTTGAGGTTGGAGACATGATTTCAGAGAAAGAAAACCAGTAGACAAGTCGAGCAATCACAAGGTGAACGATGATTTGGGGATGAGATTTTTGTTTAGATGGTCTTTTTCTGGGTAGGTCTCAGGTGGAAACAATTAGTCAAAGAAAGAAGGATGCAGGATCATGAAGGATGCAGAATGTTGTCAAATCACTGATGTAAGAAGATGAAACGTTCTTCACTATACAGGAATAAGCAAATTTGAAGAAGCAGTAAAAGAAATTTTAAAACACCTGAAGTACTAAGGAATCGAAGTGACAATGCTCTGTTATGCATTGAACCAAATCTAGCAAATATGTTTCACTTGAAGAAATTGAGCAATGTTGAAACCCTTGATGAGAACAGAAATATGATTTGAACATACAGCAAAGGTAAAACTAAACCATATGTTATTATTGTTTAATTTGTACAACTAGGCATATTACAATTTCTATGTAAAACATAAGAATGTGAATATATCATCAAATGCATAAAGGAAAGCTCACCATTTAGCTGCAGTCTCCAACCAAAAGCTCTTTCGAGCGGTTTTGGGGATTTGAAGAAGAATTCAACCATCTTCCAGAAAAAGAGTATGTATTAGTTTAAATAAAAACCAAAACCTAGATGGGGACGATTTTTGTCCAAATTTGGTCCTTTTGAAGAAAAGAAGAAGAGATAGGAGAAACCTTTGACGGTCCGATTCCAGGCGTTCGAGGGCTTAAGGATTCCTAGGTTTCAGTTTCAATTTCTTCTTGGCTAGAGTGATTATTGTCCAAATTTGATCCCTTTGGAGAAAAGAAGAAGAGATAGGAGGTACCTTTGACGGTGCGATTCCACGCGTTCGACGGCTTAAAGATTCCTAGGTTTCAGTTTCAATTTCTTCTGGACTAGAGTGATTATGGAATGAGGTTTGAGTGAAAATTAAAGTCAGAATGAACAGGTCAATGGAAACCCTAACTTCTTCTCAGATTTCTGAATGATTTTTTGAGGGAAAGCCAAAATCAGATTTTGGTATTGATTTTTGGGCGGAAACCTAAAATTCTTGGAGGGAACTTTTTGCCTCAATTATTGATATACGGCGCCTAAACCAAAAGAAGATTTAATGAGTGTTTTCTTTTTGTTTTTCTTTAAATTTAAGGAGTGGTTTTTTAGAATATTGAATTAATGGCCGGAATTTTTGGTCAAAGTCAGAAAAAATGAAAACCTACTCACTAAAAATAAATTATATAATGTATACTCATTAAATGTATTAAAAGTATACTTTTAATGAGTGTTTTTCTACCTGTCATTAAATTTTGGTCATTATAACCTCTTTTTCTTGTAGTGCTGAGTTTCCTTTCGCTCTCTTTTTGTAATACACAATATGTGGTTACCAAGGATAGACTTTATCAGTGTTTCTCGAACCCACTTCTTTTAAGCAACAAATTGTTCATTTTCCTTCTTCATCTGCTTACTTCTTCTCCAGTAGAACTGAATATCTGTCTGGATAGTACTTCCTTGAAAACAAAGAAACTCTATAAGAAATGACATGCTATCACTATAATTTCTTTAAAAATATTAAAAAAAAAATAATAAGCAGAGACTACAAGTGTAATTTGTAACATCATGATCAAAACCAAACATCAATTTTGGGACGTCTTTTTCAATGCTGCAAACGACTTTAACTGCCCCCTTGTTTCCAATGGAGACTTAATTTTGGGTCAATTTAAGAATTATGAAAAGTTAAGTCTAAATTTCATCAAAAAAAAAAAGTTAAGTCGAAATTTGGAGGGTTCCTCTTTCTCATTTGGCCGACCATCTCTCATCTTGTCGTTCCCTCTCAAATCCCTACCTGCTATTACTGCCGTAGAGCTGACAGATAATTTGAATGCTATTTTATTAAGGTTATGTTTTAGAAATAACATATATCTATGCAACATAGCATGTGCTTTTTTTGTTGAATTTTGACAGCCAAGGATCAGACACTCTAAGGAGAAGAAGAAACTGAAGCTAGTACATGGAGATGATGAGATGGTACGAAAATATTTCCTGCGAGGAAGAACCACAAGAGATGTTGATCTTGGTAGAGGCCCCACTGACGCCACCGGGTTCCATTCGTTTCGAATGTCAGATTTGAGGAAGAGGTTTTTAAAGCAGAGATCGAGAGGGATGGAGGAGAAAGTAGCGGCGACAGCAAGCCAACAACACCGCTAGGAGAGACGGCCAGAGATGATCAAGTGGAAAGGAACGAGTAGATTAAGGGCTTTGATTTAGGTCGCAGTCCCAATAGAAAAGGGGGGAGAAATAAAAAATGAAAAGATAAAAAAAATTCATCCTGCTCTAAATGTTTAGTTTTTTATTTTTTTTTATTTTTCTATTGATGAGTTTAAAAAATGAGATAAGCTACCAAAATAGGTGTTTGAGAAAGTATCAATTTAGGCCTCACGTACAAAATAGTACCAATATAGGTTTAACGTTTAAAAAATGATATCAATCTAGGCCTCGAGAACGGATTGTACACGTCATTCCTATTACTCCGGTAAGTTCTGATTTCTACCTCCACGTACAATTGACAGAACTTAACGGAATAATATCAATGACGTGTCTTATTCCGTTACTAATACCTAAATTGGTATCTTTTTTAAACGTAAATAACTTTAAAAAGAAATTATTGAAAAATACTGATGATTTGTAAATAACTTTGACTATAATGAATATAGTTTAATTTACCTCTAAAATTTGTTTCTTTAATATACGCGATGTACAGTGAGCTAGCCTTCATTTCGGAGCTCAAAAGAAATTTACAATTACCATAATATTTTGGATCCAAAAATTTGTATGACAAAATGTCCCACAAAATTATAATATTTAGACATAAAGATAAAATAAAACATTTGTTACCATATCCACTAATATAACAAATTAAAACCTTTGCAAGTATTTTATTTTGACAAAAACATTGGTCACAAAAGTATTCATTTTTTAGACAAAATTTTGGTCTCCATATGTATGAAATTTTATGCTAAAATTTCTCGTCATATATATTGCTACGAAGAATAGTGACAAACTGACATTGTCTCAATATATATACCTTTCGTGACAAAATTTAGTCAGAATAAGTATTTCAACACAACCTTCTGTATTTAGTGTGACTATTGTGACAAATATTTTATTGTGACAAAAATATTTTTATCACAAAAGAATTAGTCACAATATCAAGAATTTTTTTTAGTGATTGGACGTCTACAATGACCCCAAGATTACACTCTAGTGGGCTATCTTGCAAGGTGATATGTCTATTCATTTCATAATTTAGAATTTGGGTGATGTTGATGGTATTGGAGCTTCTATGTTTGGCTCAAAATTTTAGCTATTGTGTATAGACTTAAAATTTGTAACTTCCTAAGCATTATGGAATTTGGGATTGAATTAACTAGTTGGTTTTAATCAAAGTTGAAAGCCATGATAGCTAGTTGATTTAAATTATGACATTTTTTTCTAATGCAGACCCTTGATAAGGAAGCTTTTCAAATGCAAATGTTGGAGAAGATGATCATTGATTTTAATTATTAATTTGAGAAATAGCTATATAAGATAATGTTTGTCCAACTCAATTTCATTTGTTCGTGTATTAGTAGTTTAGTTTGTTTTTTTTCTTGGAATGATTTATATTTCTATTGTGATTCATGTAATGTTGGATTATGTAATATTGGATTATGCAAATTTTATATCAATGCTTTAGTCGCAATAAATTAAATATTGTGGCAAACCTATTTGTCAAAATATTATTTCATATTAAATTAATTACAATAAATATTATTCATCATAATATAATAATAAATTAATTGTAACGAATATTATTTGTCTAAATAAGTATCAAATGTTTGTCAAACTAGCTAATATTTTGTGACCAACATAAATTAGTAGCAACCAAATATAATACATGTGTTGACAAAATATTTAGTCACTACATATATATAATGCAAATGTGACTAGTGAAATTTCGTCACAACATAATCTTAAGAATATAGATAAACTATAAATTTTTTCACAATAAACTTATTAAGACGAGCTTATTGCAACGAAATTTGTGACAAAATATTTAGTCACCATATGTATATTGTGACAAAAATATATATATGTTCTGACGAAACTTTTCGCCACAACAAACCCTTTTTTTGTAGTGAATGTAGGTATATATATATACCTTGATTATAGGGTTGAAAACGTATTTATAGGGTATCCTTATCTATATATTCTTAAAAAGACAACTTAGAGTTATTTACATAAGTTTTATTATATCTTATTTACATAAGTTTTATTATATCTGACTTGAACATTATAGAAGGGAACTTTAAGGCTTCACAATAAGCATAACATTAACTTGATGTTACTTCTACTAAAAGGGAAGACTTTCAAGACAGAATTGGAAAATTCAAATTGGGATCATACAAAACCAAACCATAAGTAGTAGAGCAGTTAGTATTGTTATTATTACTATTAGAATACTGAAGTAAATAAATGGTGCAATTTTAGGCAGAAACATATATATACATAGATAATTGCCGTTGAATTCATGATGTAAAGAACATGAAAAGATATGTATTTGAACAAATTAACTACACCCATACAAGACTTTCAGTACAAAGAACAGGAAAACAAAATGACAAGGACAAATTAGAAATGTCTATTTCAACATTTCCAAAGCTTTTGTCTTCAATATTGTAGTAGACCAATTTGTTCATACCATAACTGAGAAGAATCTTATTCATACTCTTTAAATATCCTAAAATTTTGACTTTTCCACGACAATGTGGGGAAGGACATATGGGTTCTTTAACATCGCACAATCTTTCCCAAGTAAACTGATCAAATTCATTATTCTTCTTCTTTCTGATGTATAAATCAGCCTGACGATCAAAAGGAGAGGAAAAGCTGGAGCAAAGACACCCTTCTAAAACATGCAAATCAGTCAAAACTGGTTCAGTTGGGTAAAAAGGCTGAGGCAATAACGGGAACTTCTCTTTTTTCACATCAAATGCCAAAATATCACGTTCACCTGTGCCTAACCAGTGCAGGCTATCATCAGCAAAGTATCCAAACTCAGAGTATAATCCTACACAATCTGGAAAATCTTCAATCCTTGTCCAAGTCTTCATTCTCATCCCAAAAAATCCAAACATGAGTTTCAGTCAATGTAGATAATATAAGCACAACCTTGTAATCATTAATAGAGTTATCATAACCCAAACCCAATCCAAATATTCTGTAATTTCTTATGGCTTCCGAAGGGCATTCTGGAAGATTCATGTACTTCCGAGTGGATGGATTCCATAAAGCAATCTTGCAACAACCTCCATATATAAGAAGCAAACCATTACAGTTGCCATAGATGTTTGTCCATATATCTAAGTTTGGTTTTTCGAGTAGAATCTCTTGTTCCCCACCACCATTCATATCAATTACATGAAATCTTCTTGGCTCGTTCTTCAATGATGTAAGTTGTAAAATCACCTTGCCACGATTGATGTTCTCAGAAGACTTAGAGAGATATGAATTCAAAATTGCAGAACTGACTTAATAGGCAAACATTAAAGAATTTCAGTGATTAAATCCGTAGAAAACTGTGCCATATTCAATCACTGAAACTCTTGTACTGTTTTAGAAAGAATGGATAATTATAGAAAGGTTTTTCGGTTCTTAAAGGTTAGGGTTTTGTGGTTTTTTCTAAATATTATTGTGTTGTCGTGTTTTATGGTTTTTGTGGTGTCCGTTCACGAACGAACAACACTATTCAGGAACGGATATGACTGTTCACAAAGGAATACTACTGTTCTGTTCATGAAGGAAGGTGTCAATTGGTATTTAAATTAATTTCATCCATCACAATTCTATTTAAACAAAAACAAAATTGCAAAACTGCAGAGTCCTTTAAGGTTCACCACATGCTTTGGAGTTTCTCAACTTTGCCGCCTGAACTGCTCTTATTGGCCAATCATTGGAGATTACAGGATGATGCCCATTCTTCAGTGCATAATGGTTCTTTGAACTTGCTGGCTGTGGTAGACCATACTCTTATCCATGGGAAGGCTACTAATTTTGTTGTTAAATTCTATGAAGCTGCAAAGTATCAATACTTGTGAAGAATAGTCTATCATTGATTGTAGAATGTAGCCGGAAAAAACAATCCTTCTTGATGTTGAGAATGATAAGAGGTTGCAAGTAAATTCAGATTTATAATTACTAATGTCTTGTTTATGTTAACTTGTCCCACCTACTTGTTACATTTGCTTTATTTAAAGTAAAAACGATTTAGTTTTTATTTCGGAACAATTGGTTTTATCATTTGCTTCATTGTGTTGTTAAGTTCTCTGATTGATTGAATTGTTTATAAAGGGTAGATTTATTTCTAAGAAAGTATCAAGCAAGTGGAACATATCTATATTTTGTGTTCTGACAACTTCTTGAAATATAGTTGTTGACAGTATCCTTCACTGGGAATCATGAAGCATTTGAGAAGCAGACTCAATTATACAAATGCAAATTGAGCGATTTCCAAATGGCATTAGAAGAGGCAGCTTTGGTAGAAAATGGTTTTTCTAGACTTTCTTAACATCTTTAGAAGCAAAGTAATGAAAAGTAACGACAAGTACTCTATTTTAACTGTTTGTAATCTTTCAACAACAAGATATACATGTTTTTCTTCGTTGTAACAGTGCTCTCAATTTCTAGGCGTCCACTAGCATTAAAGACTTGAAAGTTATGCAAGTTTGATAACAACCTTGTTGGCGGGTTTGCAATTATTCCTCCATTATATTGAGGTTCCTGAGGGCTTTCCAAACAGTAGACATTCAAATAACAATTTATTAATATTAACCATACACTTTTATAGCAACTGTTGGAGTAAAAAAAATGAGGGAGAACAAATGGATATCTAATTATACCAGTAACTCTGATATGATTAGTCATATTGTTATTTTTTCTAGTTAATCAGAAATTAAAATAAAAGAAATGAAAACCTAATAGAAACACTGTGTTGGAAATATGCCTTTAGTGTTGGTTCCAAACTCTTTGAGTTGGTTCCAAACTCTTAAATGTTAATTACTACAAATTGGTATCAGAGCAAATTATCTTGAGGGATCTGTGAGAATGGAAGCAGATGCAGTATCTTTTAATCAGGTCGCTACACCAGCTTTAGATGGTCAGAATTAGCAAGCTTGGGATACTTTGAAGGGTCTCATGACAATGATAGAACAAGAAGAATGCAATTGTTAAATCTCAAAAGAGATTTCGAGATTTTGAGAATGGAAGAAAAGGAGACTCTACAAGAGTTTTCTGATAAACTAATGACAGTGATAAATAAAATCCGATTGATGGGAGAAGATCTACCCGATAGCCGGATCGTAGATAAGGTGCTTGTAAGTTTGCCCGAAAGATTTGAGGCAAAAATTTCATCTCTGAAAGATTCTAGAGATATTAGTCAAATTTCCTTGATTGCTGGCATAAAGGGAAGCCTCAGTGTCACAAGTGCAAAAGGTTTGGGCATATTCAAAAGAATTGTAGAACCAAGTCTGAAGAAAGTGTCAAGTTGACACATGTTGCCGAAGAAGAAGAAACATTGTTTTGAAATTGGTGAGATGTGCACCAATATGAAGCATTCGGAGAGAAGTGCTCCAATTCTAGAAGTGCACCAATATGAAGCATTTGGAGAGAAGTGCTCCAATTCTAGAATGGTGATGGGAAGTACATCATCAAAACAAACTTTGAAACAAGTTGGGTGTTCCAATTCTAGAATGCTGATGGGAAGTACATCATCAAAACAAATTTTGAAACAAGTTGGGTATTTGTAAATACTAAGACAATGAGGAGTTTGTTGGAAATATGCGTTAGTTAATTTATTAGCAGATAATGTTTTATTTAATTATTTGAATTCAGGAGAAGTTATTGTGTATAAATTTCCTGAAGTTCAATAGAAGTTTAGTGTTGGTTCAAACTCTTTGAGTTGGTTCCAAACTTTTAAATGTTAATTACTACACACTGTTTTGTTAACAACAATTGCATCCGGCATATGTATTCTTCATCCAGAAGATTCATGTCTTGATGGATATTGAAATATATATTTTCTTAATTGATATGGATATATGAGCATTAAAAAATCACTCAAATCATGATTTCATCTTGATTGATGTCTATTAGTATAAATTAATCTAGTTTATCCCATGGCTCTTTTGACGAGGGCATCTCGGACATGGGTCCATGTGATAAAGGGAAGAACTGCAGAAATTGCGGCCCACACGCCGTGTGGGCTGGTGAGCAAACCTCCTGTTGGATTTCGAAGTTAACAGTCGACATGTGGGCTGGAGCCTTTGAGCCACACGCCCATCTGAAGAGGCCAGACACCGTGAGGCTTGCTTCAAACAACATTCCGACCACTTTTTGTTTTGCTGCCATTTCTGATATTACTGTTTTACCACTCTGATTTTTACTGTTTTTCCATGTGGGTTTAATTACCAATATGCCACTTATCCTTCTATTTCCTTTCTTACCTCTGTTGGTGATATTTTTGAAATATCACAGTTTTCAACCTTAATACGTAATTGCTTGACACAAAGATAATGAGGCTTGGAACTTCGGAAACTCGTCTCAGAGGCTGTTGCATTGTCTGGGTAATTATGGACGAATTTGGAGCGTTTCAGACATTGAGCTCCATTTATAGACTTTTGAGCAACAAATAACCTGTAAATGGTCCTTATCGAGGTCATGAAACACGTTCTAGAAAGCTGTAGAAAAGTTCAAACTCGTTTTTCAGCACGAGTGATTTTTGAAAAATTCTACCTGCTTCGTTACAGCACCGTTTTGCTCTGTTTATGACATTTTGGAAAGCTAACATCCCGAACTTTCTGAGAAAAATAATGGCTGTCTGATATTTCACTGTTTCAGGATCCGTTTTCATTGTCAAAATTGCTAGACAGGTTGCTGAAAAAATGGTGCAAATTATCCCCTGATTTTTATTATTTCTTTTTTATTATTTCTATTTTCTTTTTTATAATAAATTTTGATATTATTTTTTATTAGGGTGAGGTATTTAAACCTCAAGTCCTTCAAGCATCGACTTAAGAAGACCTCTATCTCTATCCTAAAAGGAAGGAGTTAGACAAATCTCAGGCCTGTATTTGCAGTTTCCTTAAGAAAGATGCAGTCGCTATTGACGATCGTCTCCCAGGATACAACAGATTACGCAAGCGAACTCAAACCGTGTGTAGCCTAGTTATCACCAAAGTAGAAAAACAAGAACAATGTGAACAGACAAAGAGCAAGAAGAATTCTAGAGAATATTTTCTCCAACAATATATGAATTTGACAATCCATTCTATATAACTAGAACTTGAAAGGACGTGTCTTTTCACGAACGAACACGACTGTACACGGACAGACACGACTGTTCATGTACGAATACGAATGTACATAACAGACACAACTGTTCATGAAATGAGGTATTTGTTGGTATATAAATTAATATATAATTTTATTCAATTTTTTCCAACATATGATACCGTTGGCACTCAGATCAGACATGGGGATCCTCTTCCCTCCTTTCAGAAAGCCTGATATATGCTGATACTTGAGGAAACCGCCCGTGCTCATAAGAATACGACTTCTTCAGATTCTGTTGCCCTAACGGTGGCTGCCACTGACTCCATCCAACAGTAGAACCATTTCCCACCCGCACGACCTGCCTTCCAGCATGCGCACAACTTCCACCGCGGCGGCAGACACGGAGGCTGTTGCGGCCAGCGGTCCACCTATCGTCATCCCTACAGCCCGTCGTGGGCCTATTCCCATCCTTGGGTGCCGCAACAGTCGCGGGCTACTCCACTTTGTCCGTCGAGCCCCTGGTCCAATCAGCACCCATCTGGTCGACAGCCGCCACAAGCCGGCATCCTTGGATCACGCCCCAATTTACATCAGGCACACCTCAATATGGTAAATCCATCATATGCTCCTACTGACATTGCAGCAGCCATGCACACCATGTCAATCACACCACCTTCTGATCAATGGCACATGGATATAGGAGCCACATCTCACATGACAGCTCACAAAGGTCACTCACCTCTTATTTTAATTCGAGCCTCAATGGTAATATTATTGTCGGTAATGGTCATTGTGTCCCTATTTGTGGTTCTGGTAATGCAATCTTAGATACCAAACATCATCCCCTCAAATCAAATAATGTTTTTCATGCTCCAAAGCTCATTAAGAACCTTATTTTTGTCCGTCAATTTATTGTTGATAACCAAGTTTCTGTGGAATTTGATCCTTTGGGTTTCTCTGTGAAGGATTTATAGACGGAGAAAATTATCAAAGATGATACAAATTAAAAAGTATTGTCAAATTATTAGATATGGGGATAAAAAATAAAAAATATTCAAATGAAAAAAATATTGGGATACTTTTTCACGACGCAATTTCTAACCCGTCTTTAACTTTAAATAAATGCGATTTTTTTTTATAAAAACGTGGTTAATTTTTTCAAAATTTCATCATATAAATAAAAAAAAAGCATCGTTAAGTGACAGTAAAAGCCGACATAAATACAAAAGTGTGGCTAAATTTAAAAGTACGCATACACATATCAAAATGCGTCGCTAAAGAAGTGTCTTAATAGATTTTTTTTTGTAGTGGTGGTTGTTATCATCATTTTATATAATATTTTACGTCATGGTTTTATGCTATTTTTTTAGTCTTTTATGAGCGTTTTCTCCATAGTTTTCAATGTATTTTACCTTATTCTCGTCTTAATTGGAGTTTAGAGTAATTTCAGGTGTTATCGGACTTCAAGCGAAGAAATTGAAGAAATCTACCTAGAGATTGCTTAATGAGCTGAGTGCAATTCCAAAATTAGAAGAAAAAATCAAATCTGCCTAAAAACTTCAAAACCTTCCTTACTAAATTCTAAATCAAATATGGCAAGAAAATGAAGCATCCTTGAAGGTTATGGAGATATAAATCTTCCAAAAAAAAAAGACTCCAAAACCTTCCTTACTCAATTCCAAATCAAAATATGGCAAGATAAGGCAGTAATGTTAAGGACTATAGGGACCTTTCCTAGTTAGCTCCAGACACAATTTTTACATCGTTTCTAGCTTATTCGCATTCACTTTACCTTTCAATTTCATTGGTGCTTAGAAATTATTTTCTTTATTTTAATTCTAGTTCTCTTTTAGTGTAGCAGTGGTAAACTAATCCATAGTTTAGTTCTACAAAGTGAAGACGTTTTCTAAATGGGATGGGATGGAATTGTGTATTGAAATTGAAAAATCATGTTCATATGTTTTGATTTGTTAATTAATTTTATTAATCTTATTTCTTATTCTTTAAATTTGTTATTGGTTCTTTTTCCACTAATTTGTGATGAGATAGATTCCTCGCGGTATAGATCCTACTCAAAATAGAGCTGAATCGACATGAATCATACCATTCCAATTGTGAATAGTAAGATTAGATGATAATTTAGATTCTCCCAATAGACTTGAATCGTGAATCATAAGATTCTAATAATAGTGAAACAAAGTGAGGTTTTACTTGAAATTCACTTTTAGAGAAAGTCGTGAATATTAAGCTTTTGTTTTGTCAAGAGGAGCTTAATGTTACCATACAAAAACAATTAGGTGCCTCAGGTTGTCCTGAAACCAAATTAAAAAGAACAACTTGATGCTCGGAAGGATTGGGGTATAGAGACACCGATGAAGCATGTCTTGGCCAAACCACATACTGTGTATTATAAAAGGAGACTAGCAGGCAAGGTTCTACCACACAAGAAGTAAGAAGATGAAGAAGGAAAATGAACAACTTGATGCTCTAAAGAATTAGGAGTTTCCTTTCGCTCTCTTTTTGTAATACACAATATGTGGTTAGCAAGGATAGACTTTATCGTGTCTCTCGAACCCGCTTCTTTTAAGCAACAAATTGTTCTTTTTCCTTCTTCATCTGCTTACTTCTTCTCTAATAGAACTGAATATCTGTCTGGATAGTACTTCCTTGAAAACAAAGAAACCCTATCAGAAATGACATGCTATCAATATAATTTCTTTAAGAATATTAAAAATAACAATAATAAGAAGAGATTACAAGTGTAATTTGTAACATGATGACCAAAACCAAACATCAAATTAGGGACATCTTTTTCAATGCTGCAAAAGACTTTAACTGCCCCCTTGTTTCCAATGGGGACTTATTTTTGGGTCAATTTAAGAATTATGAAAAGTTACGTCTAAATTTTAATGTTATTAGAACTGGACCGCACATCAAACCGGATTGGTAACTGGGTCACGGGTCACTTGGTCGGACCGGATAGCTCGGATTGGTCGAACCGGATGACGTAATAAATAAATAAATAATATATATGTAATTAATTTAAAATTATTTTTATACATTATATATATCCAAAATAAATTATAAACAACTTTTAGTTTATTATTTTTTTTTGTTAATTTGAGTCTGAAATATATAACGAATAAATTAAGTTTAGAATAAATTGAAATATATCAACGTATTCTATGTCATAAGGTCTTTTTAAAAATATATTATAAACTCAAAACGGACAAATGATGAATTAGAATTGATACTCAAAGTGAACGACTTAATGTATAAGAAAACGTTAAGAAATGGAAAAAAAAGAACTATGTAAAAAAAGAAAAGTTAAGAACTGAAAAAAAGTCTATGACAGCTATAAAAAAAACTAACGAAATACAGAAAAAAGGGATGCAAGTTATAATGAAAATTTGAGAAAAGCAGGTTCCCACATCGGAAGATAACCAACCTAATCTAAGGGAAGTGCTCTATATATAGGTTTAACATTCACTAAAACATTAGGATGTGTGATGGGAGCTTCTCATACGCACACGCACACAGTATTGTGAGCATCTGCTCATGAACTTTTTTTCATCAAACCAGAGTCATTCCAGTTACTGGTCGGAACTGGTTTTTGATCTGACTCCGGTTCTATCCGGTTTGTTGCACCAGTGTAACTCAGATCGGAATTCTTACCGGTTTTTGGTTCAATTGGTTCAACCGGCCGGTCCGGTCCGGTCCGAGTTTAATAACATTACTAAATTTGAAGACCTTCTCTCTTCTTGTCCTTCCCTCTCAAATCTTTGCCTGCTATTACTGCGGTTCTTTACGATTTGATATCCTCTTCATTTGTATCTGCATTTTTCTTCTTCAGCTGGTAACCTATTCCGTTTTCTAATCTATTTCATTCTCTTTCTCTTTTCAATTTAGTTGCATAGGCTAATTAGGACAGGAATTGCATTTGGATCTTACTAGATCTATTTCATTCTCTTACTCTTTTCAATTTAGACCTTTAGAAATGAAAATAAATGAACTCCAACTTTTACTCCATTTTTTTCTTTACCACATTCTTCAGTCTACTACTCCGTCGGTGAAGAGAAACGTGTGCCCCTCCTATCGGTGAGAATAGAGACACCATATTTATCCCTCTTGGGAATAAGTCTTTCAATACAGATAAATGGTACGTAACTGTATTAATCTGAAATAAGTTTTCAATTTTAAAACCATATGTTAGGTTGGAGAACAAGAGCTATATTAGTGGTAAATGAAACCTATAGATCGTATTTGTAAACTTTTAAACTATAAAAACTTCTTTGCAAATGCGTAGATCTTACTGGGAATAAGTTACTAAGCGATTTATATCTATCTGTTCGACTAATCCCACCTACCCTTTTGTGGTTAACTTTGTTCCTCCCAATATATACCAGATTGTATTTCCTGCACTGATCAATAACAAACTTCTTGACACCATAAGCCTCAACAACTTGATAAATCTTCTCCATCAATTTCGCGCTCTTGTAACTGTTTTCAGGTACTTATGTCCCATGAAAGCCACCATTTATAGTTAGTGGAGGCATTGGAACAATGGGAAACCTGTTATGAATTTGAAGATTGTGAATGTATCCCTTTTTCTTTGTTGCAACACTAATATGTTTTGAATCAACAAATTATATCTTCACTTCATATAAGAAACTTGACATTGTTTGTCAAACTCCTTTAAGAGTAAGTGCCACATTCTCATAATAAAAATACGGTAGCCTGATTGCCACTTCTAAAAGTGTTCTATGGTTCACGATAGCTGAATCAGTTGGTAGTCCGAATACAATCATCTGTGCGAGCCTTTCATCTCATCATCTCTATGTACTAGCTTCAACTTTTTCTTCTACCCTCAATCGTAGAGCTGACCGATAATTTGAAGGCTATTTTATTAAGGTTATGTTTTAGAAATAACATATATCTATGCAACGTAGCGTGTGATTTTTTTATTGAATTTGACAGCCAAGGATCAAACCCTCTAAGGAGAAGAAGAGACTGAAGCTAGTACATAGAGATGATGAGATGGTACGACTCCCAAATCTGATGATCGCATCCGTACTACCAACTGATTCAACTATCATACGGGTTCACTTTTAGAAGTGGCGATAGGGCCACAGTATTTTTATTATGAGAATGTGGCACTGGCTCTTAGAATAGTTTGACAAACAATGTCAGGTTTCTTATAAGTGAGGTCATAATTTGTTGATTCAAAAGATATTAGTGGTGCAGTAAGGGATAGGGGATGTCAGAGATTAATATAAGATATATGATTGGGGAGCTCGAGCTTTTAGTTCAATTGGTTCCTTGACATGGTATCAGAGCCTCTAGGACCAAACGGTCGAGGGTTCTGTTGGTCCCTTGTAAGGTTGCAAATATAGTTCCAATGGGGGGTTAGGAACTATTTTACCTTTTTAAAATGATTAGGGCAGATTTCTTTCCTTTGAGAAAAGATTATGTAACAGCGGCACTTAGCAATCGGCAAGACACTGGCTTAGTCAACTAGTGACTAGGTCAGCTTCGTTGCTTAGGTCAGGAAATAGCACTTAGAGTCTATTCCTGAACTAACTCGTTGGTAGCGCACAACTCAGCTTGACCTCTTTTACTTGGTCAGTTTTAGTTTGTTTTAAGCAAGCAATATATTAAGGAGTTAAGGGTTAGAAATACTTCACTCAGCGGAGTTATCCAGGTTCGGCTTCTTCTAAGCCTACGTCTTGTCCCCGGAACACGTTCCGAGATTTCCAATTCACTACTGAGCTCTTTAAAGGTAGAGACTCGAAAACCCTTTACAAGTCAGAAGCTCAGTATAACAAGAGTACCTTCCTCTATACCTCTACTCACTTTTATTCTAATTCACTAAGTACTAAAACCGAGTACTTAGCTTCTCCTTTCTATTCCTAGAAATGATTAAGATTTGTCCTAAACAACAATTGCTAGAACACCTTAGATGATTGAGGATCAATCACTCTAGACTTTTACACAAATGAATAAGCTTGTAGTGTAAGAATTTGCTTTGCTTTTGATGGAGAACTTTTATACACGTTTGGTCAGCGTAACGGCTTTAGCTCAAAGTTCTCTATTGAATGTGGATTCTGAATGCTCTATTTATAGAGAGCTGTGAGAGCTTCTGGTTATTTCGAATTTCGAAATAACCGTTGGAGGGAAACGGCTACAGGTCGTTTTCACTCAGTCTGTCAGCAGTTCTCTTGGCCAATCATATTCCACCATCTTCTGTTCTTCGGTCAGTGTGATAGTATGTTCCTCCATTTTAGGTAACGTCAACCAGACAGCTTGCTGCGTCTTCTGATCTTTACTAAAAGAGGAAATACTTTGTCTGGAAGCTGTCTTATGGTCAGCGGCTGTCTTGTACGTTTTGTCGAAACAGCTCAGCAGCTTCTAGCCGAAGTTGTCTATGTGGATCTTCTGGATCCTTCTTTGCTCAGCATGCGTTTCATCACTTCAACGGCAGCGTTTTGAAATACACGGGCTGAGTGATCTTGGGCTTGTTTGACTTGGGCCTTGACTTCCATATAGGGCTTGAGCCTTATGATCTTTATGTCTTATAATAAATTATAAACTCAACATTGAACAAACACATTAGTAACAATAAATCAAAGCATTTAAACTTAGTGTGTTGTAGAATATTTAATTTCACTTAATTAATTTTGTCAAATCAAAATCCTGTGGAAATGTGTTTCAACAAACTCCCCCATTTTGATGTTGGCAAAACTAATCAGCAAGGAACTCAGCGTTGAGCTCCCCCATGATAGTTGACCTTTTTGATTAAGTGAACTCCCCCGTCAGGGCTGAGCTACTGACTTAGTTTTATTCTAAACATTCTAAGGTTTAATTGAATAAGTCTAAGATCAGTTTTTAGGTATAGGTCAGCTTATGGGACATATTCTATTTTACTCAGTATTCAGCGGAAATAATATATAGTGACAGAGCGCTGAGTAATTTATTTGTTCAATGGTTTAGTTTAGACAGGTTCAATCATTAATTTTTACGCAGCATGCATTCAGATAATACTTAACATTTGAAAGGATGAATAACAAAAGAAGTTAGGCATATTGAATTGCTTGAATAAAAATAAAAATAAAAGGACATTCATAGGGAATTCCTAACTTCTAAATTCTTCCCTAACTTCTAACTTTGAGTTCTTTCTCCTGAATTGCCACTTTTCTCCCCCATTTTGCCAGCATCAATAGTAGGCAAATTCCCGGTAGGGGCAGTGGACTTGGTGAGTTTTTGCAGCAGAGGAATTTGACCCTCCAAAGAATTCATGTGATTGACCATAGTCAACATGAGTTCGGTCATTTTGGTCATTTGAGTTTGCGTTGGTTGTTGCGCCTGAACCGAAGAGAAGTGGTTGATCAGGTCATGGATTTCACGCAGAATTTGGTGAGTTACAGAAGGATGAGAGGACTGATCTTGAGTGGACTGGTTATGGTTTGGTGGAGGATGAACTTGTTCTTTAAGCAGAGTGTGAGCTGAGGCAATGACACGCCGTCCTGATTCAGTAGCACCTAGGTGTGCAAATTGGGTAGGAATGGTCTCACACTAAGTGCCTTGAGTAGCAATAGGACTACGGGGTGTGTTGACTTCAGGTGCTGAGTTGCTCTGGTATTGAGTTGGAGGTGGAATTTGAGCTTCTTTTGGACTAGCAGGGTTTTTGGCTTGTTTCTCATTTTGAGTAACAGAGGCTTGTTTTTGTGGAGAATCCTCTTGAGTGATGTTGGGCTCAAGAACAGTTTCTTCTTCCTTATCCATATCTCCTGCTGTTCTCAGTTTCTTCTGAGCTGACTCAGCTATTTCCTGATCAGCTTTCTTCTTGTTTCTTTGCATTAGCCTTACTTTTCTTGGGACAGTACGAATATCCTTCAAGCAGGTTCCCTTTTTCTTCTCCTTCTCAGCTTGAGCAATCTCAGATGGCACAGTAGAAGTATACTCAGTTTTAGGTTCATTTGTTGGTTCTGTACCCTCATCAGATTGAGCAGTTTCAGAAGACTGCACCAGATCTGTTAGATTTTCCATTTCTCCAATGGCTTGCTCAATCTCAGCCATAATATCCTCCTTCTCGGTGTTTCCATTTCCGTCATATCCTTTCAAGGGTTGACTATGTGATAGTCCATTCAACAGACCTGCAGTGATAGCATTTCCTGATGAACTTATTTCACCTATAGTCTCTATATTCTTGTCCTGTATTATCTTTGTGATGAGATAACCCAAACGGAGCTTCCTTCCACTTCGTTGAAAAGCTCCGACCAAAAAGACAGGAAGATTGAATGGAGTGCTGGTCATCATATGCCAGATGAAACATTGTTCAAAGTTGGAGGCGGATGAGGGTGAGCTGAGTTTAGGAAAGATGAAGTTGGTCAGTATGAAGTGGACCATCTTCTGATTTTTGCCCATGCAGGTGCTGGGTACTTCTCCTTTGTGGTCTCTGGGTTTACAGAACCCCTTCATCTTTTCTGCGATGGCTTTTGGTATTGGCTCCTTTGTTGTCCTGAACTGGATCCATGTGTTTGGTATATCTAGCAGTGTTGCTAGATAATCAGGAGTTATCACTATCTTTTGACCTTTAACTGTGGTCTCTAAGTAGTCAGAGTCATCTGCATCAACGTGCAGGTTAGAGTAGAATTCTCTCACTATCGTGGGATAGGTTTGTCCGGAAAGAGAGAAGAGACCTTTCCATTTGTTCTTTTCGATCCATTCACAGAATGGTTTCTCAGAAGAGATGAAACCAGAAGGAAAGTATCGGCTCCTTAGTACTTCTTGATTCTTGGCCCAAGAGTGTACCTTAATCATCCTTCTTATCATGCTAGTTGAAGGACCAGCCTAATTGGTGGTTTTGAGGGTTGGAGAGAAGGTACTTTTGCTATAGGACATTTTTGAAGTTATGAAGTTCTTAAGTGCTTAAGGAAAATTCTGAAGCTTTCTAAAGTTCAGTACGCGTAGAGAGAAGGTAGTGGGAAATACCCACTATTTATAGATTTTTTAACTTAGGTTTCCGTTTGAATTTAGGTCGATTTTGCCCTTGGGTTGTCCAATCGGCAGAAACCCTGACATTTATGACACTTTAAGACGTATTCGGTGCATGCGCAGTATAGGTGTCATTACGCGGGTGGTGGCATTAAATGCTAATAATTACTTTTACTCAGCGTGTGTTGTTATAAACGTTTCATATTCTGAGTAGTCAGTTTTGTTCAACGGATAGTTATAGAGATTAGTTACTCGGCATGAGATAACTCACTCAGTGTGCATTTATTTCTGGGCATGTGATTTTGAATGAAAATCTTTAGGCACTCAGCATGGTATCACTCATTCAGCATGCATCATATCACATTTTTACTTAGGAATTTTAAGACAGTGGATTAAACATACCAATGGCTTCTCTCAGTATGCTGAATTGCTCTCGTGTTAGAGGCTTTGTAAAGATATCAGCAAGCTGCTCATCTGTTGGCACATAAGTCAGCTTAATTTCTTTCTTGAGTACATGATCTCTGATGAAGTGATGTCTTATGCTGACATGCTTCATCCTGCTGTGCTGAATTGGGTTCTTTGAGAGGTCAATTGCACTTTTGTTGTCGCATTTGACTTCAATTGTCTTTGTTTGAACACAATAATCTTCAAGCTGTTGTTTAATCCATAGGACTTGAGCAACACAGCTTCCAGCAGCAATGTACTCAGCTTCAGTTGTGGACAGGGCTACTGACGCCTGCTTCTTGCTGAACCAAGATACAAGACAGCTTCCTAGAAAATGGCATCCTCCAGAGGTGCTTTTTCTTTCGAGCTTGTCCCGTCTATAGTCAGCGTCAGTGTATCCAATGAGTGTAAAGTCATGAGTATTTGGATACCACAAACCTGCATTTACTGAGCTTTGCAAATATCTAAGAATCCTTTTTACAGCTATGTAATGGGATTCCTTAGGGTTAGCCTGATATCTAGCACAATAACATACTGAGAACTGAATGTCCGGCCTACTTGCTATTAAGTAAAGTAAAGAGCCAATCATACCTCGGTACAACTTGCTGTCTACTGACTTACCATTCTCATCAGCACAGAGGACAGTGTCAGTGCCCATAGGAGTGGATATTGGCTTACAATGTTCTAGTTCATATTTCTTCAATATCTCCTTGGCATATTCAGCTTGACTGATGAATATGCCATTCTTTCCTTGTTTAATTTGAAGTCCAAGGAAGAAGTTGAGTTCTCCCATCATTGACATTTCGAATTCAGTCTGCATTTGCTTGCTAAATTCCTTGCACATAGATTCATTAGTAGCACCAAATATGATGTCATCTACATATATTTGTGCCAACAGGGTATCTTTACCCTTTCTCTTAATGAATAAGGTTGTATCAGCTTGACCTCTGACATAATTTCTAGTCAGTAAGAAGTTGGTCAGCCTCTCATACCAAGCACGTGGTGCTTGCTTGAGACCATACAGAGCCTTTTTGAGTTTGTAAACGTGGTTTGGGAACTTAGAATCCTCAAGCCCTGGAGGCTGATTGACATAGACCTCCTCGTTTATTACTCCATTAAGAAATGCACTTTTAACATCCATTTGAAACAGTTTAAAATTCATATAAGATGCATATGCACATAAAATCCTAATTGCTTCTAGCCTTGCCACTGGGGCAAAGGTCTCACCGTAGTCAATACCTTCTTGCTGACTGTAGCCCTGAGCTACAAGTCATGCCTTGTTTCTGACTACGTTTTCTTGTTCATCCAGCTTGTTCCTGAAGACCCATCTCGTTCCAATGGTCTTTTGGCTCCTTGGATGTGGCACTAGCTCCCATACATTATTCCTCCTGAATTGGTTGAGTTCCTCTTGCATGGCATTCATCCAGAATTTGTCATGCTCAGCTTCGGCAAAGTTCTTCGGCTCCTGAACTGAGACGAAAGCTACATTGCCGAGATACTTCCTTAGTTGATTCCTTATCATCAGCGTATTTCCAGCTGAGTCAAGAATTGCATTTTTTGAATGCCCTCTTGGGACTCTTATCTCCTTGGGTAGATTCGTGTCTTGTTCTATTTGTGTTTCAACATTCTCTGCAGAAGTAGATGGGTTAGTGAAAGTAATTTTAGGTTCACTCTTACTCTTGGTCAGCCGTTTTGTGAAGGACTCAGTAGCTGGTTCTTGATCAGCAGGTGCTGAGTTTGGTTCATCTTCTATCAGCGGCTGGTATCTTCCTGCAGGGTCAGTTTCATCGAATTGCACATGTATAGATTCTTCTAATACTTGAGTTCTCTTATTAAAAACTCTGTATGCTTTGCTGTTTGTTGAGTAGCCTAGAAAGATAGCCTCATCAGCTTTTGAATCAAATTTGGCTAAGCTATCTTTGGTATTTAAAATAAAACATCTACAGCCAAAGGCACGAAAGTATCCAATGTTGGGCTTTCGTCCTTTCCAAAGTTCATAGGGGGTTTTCTTAAGTATATGTCTAACTAGAGCCCTATTCAGAATATAGCATGCTGTGTTAACAGCTTCTCCCCAAAAATACTTTGGAAGCCTATGCTCATCCAGCATTGTCCTGGCAATCTCAACCAGAGTTCTGTTCTTCCTTTCAACAACCCCATTTTGCTGAGGCGTTCTAGGAGCAGAGAAGTTGTGGTCAATGCCGCTGGCTTCAGAGAATTCAACAAACTTTTGGTTTTTGAATTCTCCACCATTATCACTACGGATATGAGCTAATTTTAGGTCTTTCTCATTTTCAATTTTTCTAACCAAGTTTGAAAATGTCGCAAAGGTCTCATCCTTGCTGGTCAGCAAGATAACCCACGTATACCGAGAGAAGTCATCTACAATGACCAATAAAAATCTTCTTCCACCCAGACTCAGCGGCTGGACTGGACCAAAGAGATTCAAGTGTAGTAACTCTAATGGACGTTTAGTTGAGACAATGTTTTTACTATGAAAAGATTGTTTGGTTTGTTTTCCAGCTTGGCAAGCATGACATAGTTGATCTTTTTGAAATTTAAGTTCAGGCAGTCCCTCAACCAATTGCTTTCTTGCTAATTTGGCCAGGAGGTCCATGCTTACATGACCAAGTCTCTTGTGCCATAGCCAGGAATTTTCTTCCTTTGTGACTAAGCATACAGTTTTTGAAAACTTCTTTTCTAGGTTCAGCATGAAGACATTGTCTATCCGAGGGGCAGTTAAGATTAACTTATTTGTTTTTCCCTCATATATTTTACATCCAGTATCATCAAATATAACTTTTCTCCCATTATCACATAGTTGAGCTACGCTGAGTAAGTTATATTTGAGTCCGCTGACTAGGGAGACAGATTCAATAGTGGGATTACCTCCAACGGTGCCTGATCCTACTATCTTACCCTTTCTGTTGTCTCCAAAACTTACGCTTCCTCCTCGTTTACGTTCAAACGTGATGAATTGAGTTTCATCACTCGTCATATGCCTTGAGCATACGCTGTCAATATACCACATTTTTTACTTCTCGGCACATCTCAGGCTTACCTGCATTGTGATCAGTTTCCTTTAGGTACCCAATTCTTTTTGGGTCCTGACTTGTTAGGTTCAATAGGTAAAGCATCATATTTTATTTTGTGGCGACATATATTGATAGTGTGGCCACTTTTTCCACAGAAGTCACAACTGACTTTCTGTTTAGGATTCTTTACTGAATTGTCAGCACCCCAGTGCTGAGCGTGCCAGCACACCTTAGTGGTGTGTCCTAACTTCCCACAAAAGTCACACTGGACTCTTCTCTGGGGATTTCGACTCTGCTGAGTACCTTGGTACTGAGTACCTTGATACTGAGTTCTCAGAGGAAAATTGTTTTTGTTTGGAACCTTTAATTGGTTCTGAATGGTTGTGACATCCTTCCTCAGTTTCTTGGAAACCGACTGGACTTTAGAGACAGACTCATGAATGGTTTTCATATTTTCATGTAAAACTGAGTTGTCTTGAAGAAGGTATCTGAGGTCACTCAGTTTGACCTCTTCCACCTCATCACTGCGCCGGCTGAGTGACTTAATCTTCTTGTTACACTTTTTGACAAGTGTATAAAGATCACTCAGGGCATTACCCATTTCATTTCTGAGTTGAGAGAGTGAGATTACCTCATTAGATTGCTTTTCATTGTCTGACTCATCAGATTGGTCAGCATGCTCAGAAATACATGGTTCAGTAAGTTCGTCAGCCATGAAACATATCTTTGCTGACTTTGTGGCCTCAGCTTCAGTTGATGAAGAATCATCACTGTCACTCCATGTTGCCACCATTGCCTTCTTCCCATTCTTTTTGTCATTCCTCAGAGTTGGGCAGCTTGACTTGATGTGTCCGGTTTGATGGCACTCAAAGCTAGTAATGGGCTTTGAGCTATCCTTCTTGAATTTGTTGTCACTTGAGTCAGCCTTATACTTGTCAAATTTTCTATAAGGCTTTTTGGAGTATTTGTCATTTCTTTTGAACAGCCTCTTCATTTTCCTCGTGAACATAGCTATCTCCTCATCGTCAGTTGAGCCATCATCAGTTGAGTCAGCTTTCATGACAAGTGATTTTTGCTTCTTGTCTTCGGATTTTTCCTTCACCTCGAAATTCTTCATGGATATCTCATGGGTCAGCAGTGAGCCTATGAGTTCATCATATTTATAGGTGGTTAAATCCTGAGCTTCTTCAACGGCTGTCTTCTTGGCTTGCCAGTCCTTAGGAAGACTTCTGAGTATCTTCTTGACTTGTTCTTCCTCAGTGAAGATTTTTCCAAGTCTTTTGAGCTCATTTATGATGTTGGTGAATCTTGCATTCATCTCAGAAATCCCCTCATCATTGTTCATTTCGAACAGCTCATACAATCTCATTTGCTGGTTGACCTTGGACTCCTTCACCTTGTTGGTTCCTTCGTAGGTCACCTCCAGCTTCTTCCAGATCTCCTGTGCTGACTCACAACCTGATATTTTGTTGTACTCTGCAGCATCCAGCGCACAGTGAAGCATATTTATAGCCGAAGCATGATTTTGTAGCTTCTTAAGATCATCCTCTGTCCATTCAATCTCAGCTTTGACAACTGACTGTCCAGCAACAACTTTCACAGGTACAAACAGGCCTTGGACTATAGATAGCCAGGCACTCATGTTTGTAGCTTGAATGAAGTTCTTCATCCTATTCTTCCAAAAGGTATAGTTTGACCCGAAGAATAGGGGAGGCCTAGTAATGGACAGCCCCTCAGGTAATATCTGAGTTGTGTGGTTTCCAGGGAGAAACCGAGTGCTGTTTTCACCCATGGTATGGATCAACTCAAGGTTGTTAAACCTTTAGTAATGAGCTTTTAAGCTCTGATACCACTTGTTGGTCCCTTGTAAGGTTGCAAATATAGTTCCAAGGGGGGGTTAGGAACTATTTTACCTTTTTAAAATGATTAGGGCAGATTTCTTTCCTTTGAGAAAAGATTATGTAACAGCGGCACTTAGCAATCGGCAAGACACTGGCTTAGTCAACTAGTGACTAGGTCAGCTTCGTTGCTTAGGTCAGGAAATAGCACTTAGAGTCTATTCCTGAACTAACTCGTTGGTAGCGCACAACTCAGCTTGACCTCTTTTACTTGGTCAGTTTTAGTTTGTTTTAAGCAAGCAATATATTAAGGAGTTAAGGGTTAGAAATACTTCACTCAGCGGAGTTATCCAGGTTCGGCTTCTTCTAAGCCTACGTCTTGTCCCCGGAACACGTTCCGAGATTTCCAATTCACTACTGAGCTCTTTAAAGGTAGAGACTCGAAAACCCTTTACAAGTCAGAAGCTGAGTATAACAAGAGTACCTTCCTCTATACCTCTACTCACTTCTATTCTAATTCACTAAGTACTAAAACCGAGTACTTAGCTTCTCCTTTCTATTCCTAGAAATGATTAAGATTTGTCCTTAACAACAATTGCTAGAACACCTTAGATGATTGAGGATCAATCACTCTAGACTTTTACACAAATGAATAAGCTTGTAGTGTAAAAATTTGCTTTGCTTTTGATGGAGAACTTTTATACACGTTTGGTCAGCGTAACGGCTTTAGCTCAAAGTTATCTATTGAATGTGGATTCTGAATGCTCTATTTATAGAGAGCTGTGAGAGCTTCTGGTTATTTCGAATTTCGAAATAACCGTTGGAGGGAAACGGCTACAGGTCGTTTTCACTCAGTCTGTCAGTAGTTCTCTTGGCCAATCAGATTCCAGCATCTTCTGTTCTTCGGTCAGTGTGACAGTATGTTCCTACATTTTAGGTAACGTCAACCAGACAGCTTGCTGCGTCTTCTGATCTTTACTAAAAGAGGAAATACTTTGTCTGGAAGCTGTCTTTTGGTCAGTGGCTGTCTTGTATGTTTTGTCGAGACAGCTCAGCAGCTTCTAGCCGAAGTTGTCTACGTGGATCTTCTGGATCCTTCTTTGCTCAGCATGCGTTTCATCACTTCAACGGCAGCGTTTTGAAATATGCGGGCTGAGTGATCTTGGGCTTGTTTGACTTGGGCCTTGACTTCCATATAGGGCTTGAGCCTTATGATCTTTATGTCTTATAATAAATTATAAACTCAACATTGAACAAACACATTAGTAACAATAAATCAAAGCATTTAAACTTAGTGTGTTGTAGAATATTTAATTTCACTTAATTAATTTTGTCAAATCAAAATCCTTTGGAAAGGTGTTTCAACAGGTTCGAGTCCTGGCAACCTCATTAATTTGTGGAATTAAAACACATGGCGGGATGGGCCTATGTTGTGCACGCTCCAAGCCCAAGGGGCATTAAACTATTAACATATAAAGTGTGTGCATTCCATGGGTCTATAATTAGTTAGTAATATATCACAAAATATGATTAATTAGATATGAACAAATTAAAAGAACAAAAAAATATATAGTTTTTTTTTGTATGAGTTGGATAAAAAAAATCAAATGTTTCAAAAAAATTTATAAATATTAATCTCTAATTCTATATTTGATCATAAAATATATGATTTTTTTAGAACGAATTAATATGCAAGTTTTGTAGAATAAATAACAAAATATCCGCGTTTTATAATAATGTCTAAAATTGACCAGCATACTAAATTGCTCTGAACTACCAACTTTAGGGATAAAATTGTATCTGATTAGGACATCTTATATTTCCATACGGAGCGTGCGTTAGGCGCTAAGAGGAGAGAGAGAACAACACATGTGGAGGGGGCCATTAATGAAGATCACGTGAAGCGTGATATAAAGGACGTGGAGCGTATGATGGGGGACGCGGAACGCGCGGGGCGTGGATCCTGAACGGCAGTCTTGGGTGACAAGCAAGATAAGGGGGAAACTTGGGTGTCCCTTGTTTCCTTATGTTATTATGTAATATCTCCTTTAATTACTCTTATTTCCTTATTTCCATTTTTAAACTCCTTCAATTACTCTTATTTCCTTATTTCTATTTTTTAAAAGTATGCCAAATTGGCCCCTACTTCTATCCCTAATATGTAACCCTAGTATGGGTTTGTTAGTCTTTTGCTTTTACTTGGAGAGGGTATAAATATCTCTCTTATCTATGTTTGAACAACTTTTGATGAATTAAAATTATAGCCTCCTAAGGAGCTTTTGGATTTCCATCCTTTTAGGGTTACTCACCCGTCAAGCTAGGCTTGAGAAATTTGTATTCTTTGTCGGTTTACGACTAATACCGTCCACATCGAATTTATCCGCATCGGTTGGCATCAGAGCCGAGTCATTTTCCTTCTAGGAGACTTCTTCTCGGAGATGGTTCAACCATGTACACAAAACGAGTCTACTACATCCCATGATCAACGCATGGAGGCCCTAGATACACGTATGAAGGCATTGGAAGACAAGCTTCAAGGAATCGATGAGAAGCACGATGCAAATTGGCGAGGGCTTACCCTTCCTATTGAGCGGCTCACCTTTGAGATCCGCAATGGCCGTGCTCACCAATTGGAGACCCGCACCCGAGGCAAGAAGAGCCACACTGACGCCACCTCGATCGACTACCATCACCACCCCCTAGAAGGGATTATGCACCACAACCAAGGAACCCTAGGGTTCATGAGGCAAAACGTCCTAATACCGTAGTGATTAGAGATGCCGATAGCAATAGTGATGGCGACCTATTTGATGAGCTTGGAGTAAATAGGACTACTAGGAATATGGGTATTAGGCATGATGTTGATGATATTGGTGATGTTGTTGGTGAAGGAAAATAGGCTAACGTTTGGCAGCGGAAATATAAAAATTTTAACCTTTTTCTATTAACCAAGATCCGTTAATCGTTAATTTTAACCTTTTTCTATTAACCTTTTTCTATCTACCGTTGCAATCGTAGTGCCCACAACTCTTACTCCGAGTTCCCGAGCACACGACAAAAACACAATTCAAAATATGATTAGAACTCAACCGTATAAAGGCAACCAAGTAGATTGCCTCTAATAAATCAACACTAATAAATCAACACAAGATCAAGGATAAGAGAAAGAGATTAATAATCAATTGAAACGGGAGGAAACGGTGGATTATTTCATCCTCAACTGGGGGTGTCAAAATTCTCTCTCTTCGGTTAGCTAGGGTTGGCTGAAATTCTCATGTAAGGGGGGGTATATATACTCTCTTGTATCTAAACTCTAGTTAGATAGAATTAGGTTACTGAATAAGAATTTAATTCGGAATAAAATTCTTATTAGTTAATATTTATAATTATATCTAAATATAAAGATAATAATAATAACTTGACAGGATAATAATAGAAGCAATTTAATCTCATTAAACCTCCTAACTTATTTATCCTTTAATTAATTTAATTCACAATCATAATCTAATTAGAATTGTTAAAAATCAAATTAATTATTTATGTATTTTATATACATAAAATTGCCTCCCCCTATGTACTGGGCCTTAGTGGACTCAATTGGGCTTCCATCAATTAATTAACATCTGTTTCTCTTTTGGCCTCCAAGTCTTATGTGTGACCCATTAGGTTCTTATTGCTTCTAGCCGTATGCAACCATTAAATTAATTTTCTTAGAATTATATTTAATCTTTGCATAACGGAATGAGTACGCGAAATGTGATTGGCAGATCCGAAACATTCCCCCAGAGCTATAAGAAGACAGATTGATTCTGTCGTTAACCTTTCCATATTAGTTACAGTATAATTCGATCCTTTATCAATTACATCCTTGAACAGAATCTTATGACTATGGATAATGTCAAGTCACATATAGCGAGACGTTCGTTTTACTTGTACAGGCCGAGTTAAGTCCAATTAGATAGATTAAGTGAAATCTGTATTTCAAGTCTTAAGCTATCACCTTGCAAGGATTTAGAGTCAAGTCTTCCACAAGCGATCCTTGGACGTATCTCCCATTTATCAGGAGTGACAAATGCTCAATCCAATGTATAACTATCTTGCAATTACTTCTTGTGATACCCAACGTCTGCTGTTCACACTCCAGAGTCATCTCTGTTATGGATCGTGTTACAACAAGATCAAAGTATCACATTCCATAATCCAGAATCACTAATTAACATTCCTTTGAGTCTTAGGATTACTTATACCTATTAATACCAATGAGATGAACAGGTGACAAGGATAAATCTACCCATCCTGTTACCTCAAGTCGGGTCCCCAATCCTAATGAACTCCCTTTCATCGGATCCATGTAATTGTCCAGATATCTGCATATCTGAAGCTTGTGAGATCAGCTCTCTGTCTCGACAGAAGACGTTGTTACATGCAAGTCTCAGCAGTGATATGTCAATCCTATTTCTAAACATATTACTTGACTTGGGGTGGTTTTAAGTTTATTAGTTTATTATAAAGTTTCGTCTCACTTCATGCTTGTATGAACACTTTATAATCACTTTAAACAAACTTAGGGATTTCCTTTTATTAGACTTATTTAGTTCTTAAAAGAGGTTGCCTTTATATAGTTATGAAACCATATCTTATTAAAACAAATGATATAAAGAATATTTCATTTACATTAAGTTTATATCCTAGAACAATTGTCTATAGGACACTAAACCCCAACATACTCCCACTTGGACTAAAGCCAATTGTTTCTACAACTTATCCCAATAGAACTTAGATGACGATCATGTACTTTTGGGGCTAAGGGCTTTGTCAACGGATCTACAACGTTGTCCTCAGTAGGTACTCTTTCTATTCTCACATCTCCTCTTGCAACAATCTCTCTCATAAGGTGGTATCGCTTTAGGTAATGCTTGGATGCATTATGAGACTGTGGTTCCTTTGCTTTTGCAATGGCTCCATTGTTATCACAGTACAGAGTAATGGGATTTACAATGTCAGACACCACACCAAGTTCTGTAATGAACTTCTTAATCCAAACCACTTCCTTTGCTGCTTCCGCAGCAGCGATGTACTATGACTCGGTCGTAGAGAAAGCTACGCTTCCCTGCTTGGAACTCTTCCAACTGACCGCGCCCCCATTCAAGATAAACATGTATTCTGATTGGGATCTAAAATTGTTCTCATATGTGAGATGACTGGTATCTGAAAATCCTTCTATTTTTAGATCCCCTCTCCGTACACTAGGAACATGTCTTTAGTCCTTCTCAAGTACTTTAAGAATGTTCTTGACTGCATTCCATTGCTCGTCTCCCGAATTACATTGATAACGAGTCGTTATGCTGAACGCGAACGCTACGTCAAGTCTAGTGCAAAGCATAGCATACATAATCGAACCGATTGCGCTGGCGTACGGGATTACAACCATGCATTTCTTATCATTTCGGTTTTAGGACATTGATGATTGCTTAACTTTACTCCATATACTATGAGTAAGTTACCTCGTTTCGATTCAAGCATGCTAAACCGCTTTAGCACCTTTTCAATGTATGTAGCCTGTGAAAGACCAAACAGCCTTCTTGATCTATCTCTGTAGATCTTTATACCAAGTATATAAGCTCCTTCACTAAGGTCTTTCATGGAGAAGTTACCTGATAACCATACTTTCACCGACTGTAGTAGAGCTATATCATTTCCCATTAGTAATATATCGTCCACATATAATATGAGAAATGCAACTGAGCTCCCACTTGCTTTCTTGTAAATGCAAGCTTCTTCGCAATTTTGTTCGAAACCAAATTGTTTTATGGTTTCGTCAAAACGCTTGTTCCAGCTTTTCGATGCTTGCTTGAGTCCATAAATAGATCTCTATAGTTTGCAAACCTTGTTTGCATCCTTTGATGTGAAACCTTCAGACTGTATCATATATACATCCTCAAGCAGGTTTTCGTTTAGGAAAGCTGTTTTCACATCCATTTGCCAAATCTCGTAATCATAGTGAGCGACAATAGCGAGCATTATTCTGATTGATTTGGACATAGCCACAAGAGAGAAAGTTTCGTCATAATCAATTCCTTGTTTCTGACGATATCCTTTCGCTACTAACCTAGCTTTATAGGTGCTAACCTTTCCATCCATGTCAGTCTTCTTCTTGAAAATCCACCTGCACCCAATGGGTTTTATCCCTTCGGGTGGATCAACCAAAGTCCACACTTGGTTGGTGTACATGGAATCCATTTCAGAATCCATGGCCTCGAGCCATGCTTTAGAATCTGGACTGGTTAACACGGGAACCTTATAATCATCTCCCACTAGAAAACCATATCTAACTAGGAGTTCACGAACTCTTTTTGATCTACAAGTAGGTGGCACTTAAGTCTCATCCAATGGGACTGCTTCGGGTTCCTCAACCGCCTCTATTGTTTCAGTCGGTGTTTCTTCTTCTTGAACTTCATCAAGTTCAATCATGCTTCCCTTTTCTGTTTCTTCGAGAAACTCTTTCTCTAAGAAGGTTGCGTGCTTGGATATGATTACTTTCTGATCATCTGAATGATAGAAGTAATACCCCATAGTTTCCTTAGGGTATCCAATGAAGAAACATTTATCAGATTTAGAATCTAGTTTGTTTGACGCTACGCGTTTGACAAATGTTGAACAACCCCATACTCTCATGAATGAAAATGTGGGTTTCCTACCAACGAACAATTCATATGGTGTGGAACTGGCGGATTTAGTTGGTACTCGATTTAGGGTGAAGAGGGCAGTTTCTAAGGCATAGCCCCAGAATGTCTTTGGAAGTAATGCTAGGCTCATCATAGATCGTACCATATCTAGTAAAGTACGGTTCCTCCTCTCGGATACACCATTATGTTGTAGTGTATAGGGAGGTGTCCATTGTGATCAAATCCCACATTCAGTTAGATAATTCAGAAAATCATCTGAAAGATATTCACCACCTTGATCAGATCGAAGTATCTTTATTTTCTTTCCTAATTGATTTTCTACTTCATTCTTGAAGCATTTGAATTTCTCAAAAGCTTCGGACTTGTGCTTCATCAAGTAAACATAACCATATTTGGTATGGTCGTCTATGAAGCTTATGAAGTATCTGAATCCTCCTCTTGCTTGGACTGACATAGGACCGCATACATCTGAATGTATTAATCCTAGAGTGTCTGATACACGCTCACCTTTATTGCTAAAGGGTGTCTTTGTCATTTTACCTTTTAAACAGGCTTCACATGTTTCCAATGATTCAGAATCAATTGAATCTATAGCCCATCTTGATGTAGCTTAAGCATGCGTCTTTTGTTTATATGGCCTAAACGACAATGCCACAAGTAAGTCGAATTATCTAGCTTATGTCTTTTGGTATCAATCGCGAATATAGAAATTTTGTCATCTAGCACATAAATCCCATTTTGTGATATTCCTGAAAAATAGAAAATCCCATCTCTATAAAACTCGCAATGTTTGTTCTTTATTGAAATATGAAAGCCGTCATCAACAAGACAGCTAATAGAAATAATGTTTCTAGACATTTCTGGAACATACAAACAGTTCCTTAATTCTATTACAAGCCTAGAGGGCAAACTCAAAGCATAATCTCCAACAACGAGGGCGACAACTCTTGCTCCATTTCCTACTCGCAAGTTTACGCTTCCCTTCTTCAATTCCTTAGTCCGATTTAGTTCCTGCATATTCGTACAAATATGAGATCCACATCCGGTATCAAGTACCCAAGATTCAGACTGTGAAATTGTATTTATTTCAATATAAAACATACCAGATGTTGAAGCACCGTCTTTTCCCTTCTTGAGGGATGCTAGGTACTCCTTGCAATTCCTTCTCCAATGCCCGTCTTTACCACAAAAGTGGCACTCTCCTTTGGGCTTCTTCACTTCCATCCCCTTTGTTTCGGTGAGCATGGCCCCCTTGCCCTTCTTAGGATAGTTAGGATTGGGAGGGTTCCCTTTCTTCTTCTTTGACCCTTCAATAGCAAGGGTCGGTATTCCCTCGTTTTCTTTCATATTGGGCTCGATTGTCTCGAGCATATTTGCAAGCTCTTCAAGAGAGGTTTGCAAGCCATTCACTTGGTAGTTCATGATGAACTGTGAATAACTCTCAGGGAGGGATTGAAGAAGTAAGTCTACACTTATTTCATGATCCATCGCATCTCCAATACTAGAAAACTTGGTAATAAGGCCAATCATCTTGACACAATGTGTCATTACAGATGTGCCCTCCTGCATCTTGCATCTATATAACTGCTTCGTTATCTCGTAGCGTTCGCACCGAGTTTGATTCCTAAGCAACTCTTTCAGGTGCGCGACCATGGATAGACATCCATCTGCTCATGTTGCCTTTTCAATTCCGGTGTCATCGATGCAAGTATGATGCATCCCGCGTGATCGTCATCAGCCTTATGCTTCTGGTAAGCATTGATCTCTTCGATGGGAGCATCACAAGCCGGGGTAGGGGGTATCGATGTATCAAGTACATACCCTATCTTATCGAACTTCAAAATGATTTTGAGGTTACGATACCAGTCGGTGAAGTTTGAACCGTTCAACTTGTTATCGGTAAGTATATTTTGCAGATTGGTTTTAGTCATGATTTTAGGAGTGTTTTAATTTAACCAGAGAGTGAGAAAGAGTAAACATATGTTATTCATTTGCTTTAAAGTACATCAATCTAAAATTATAGGTCTTTTAATTTATTTTAAATTGCTCCCACTATTTTGCCAAATTAATAGCCCTCCATATTAATTCAAAGAATTTCACAAATCCTTTAGTGAGCTAGGATCCTAACTCCTGAGATTTCACCTTGAGTTTACTCAACAAGCTAGTCTCATTTCAATCACATCAATAATGTGATTCCTAGGTTATTGGGTTACTAACCACATTAGTAACTAATATGTTATTCATATTAATCCCAACCATATTGCCCATTAGTTTATGATAACATGAGTTTACCCATCCAATTATCATAATCTAATTTAAGTATTACCCCATATTCATGAAAAACGATTTTTCGATAATTCAGGTGTTACCATAAGACCCCGAGCTTGAGTTTACTCAACAACCCAAAGGCCCCAGTACTGCCGGCTGAATTATAATATTAGGGAGGGGCAACCGATTTTAATAACTTGCTTATTTACTTAACTTTTAATTAGTGAGGGATTTTTATTTTTAGTCTCATAATCTAACCTAGTCTTGATTTGCTTTAGCATACATCAGACACATACATTGGTGTTATGGACATATTATCTAAATTATTCTGTTGAGCCAGAAACGGAATAAAAGGCTAAACCTAGGGAAATACTAACTATTACATATTTCTCTTTGGGTCCTCCGTCTTCTCCATGGCGCCTTGAAATTACATATTAATTTCTATACTACTAAAGAAAACTTCAATTATCTTGAAGGGAATTAGATGAGATGAGAAATTACAATAGATAGTAGATAGGCAGGACACGCATGCCCTATTTCAAAAATACCAAAAGACTAAATAGAGGGTCCAAATATGTCCATAACTCCAAACATACTTAGACTCAATTAAATAAATTTAATTGGTTGATTACATAAAATATTTATGTAATATTTAGGTTAATCACATTAACTTATCAAATTAACTTTCATCCAATTTTAATTCTATCAGTTTCGTATCTTCTATATTTAATCTAATTAAATGTAGCAATTACATATTATTAATACAACTATACAAAACCTTATATATGCATATCCCGGTTATTTTGATTTTAATTCATTTAATACTTTTGATTTACAAATAGGTAAAACAAACTTTTAAATAAATTCTTTTATCCGATAATCAAAAATAGAAAACTATTAATTTTTGAAACATATATGTATATAAATATATTTAAAAAACTATTTTAAAACGATTTTAAAATATGTAGGTTTCGGGCCGGGCCCGAACACGTGGCTGCTGCCGTTTGGCAGCAGCCATTGCGTCTGGTCCGCTGCGGCAGCGGCGGCCAGTCGCTGTGCGGTTGCTGCCGCGAGGCAGCAACCGCAGGCCAGCGGTCGGGTTGTGCCGTGAGGCGCAACCCGAGCTGTTGTCCAAATTTTTTTTTAAATAATATATATATAAGTTTTAAAACGATTTTCAGAAAATAAGAAAAAACCTATTAAAGATTTTCCGTTTTATCTTTAGAATAATAAAACTAACTTTTATCAATCTAACTATAAAACTAATAGATTTTGTTATAATAATTATCAACCAAAATAATTAGGAACATATGCATAATCTATTTTAATTAATAATTAATTAAAACTTATTTATCTTTAGAATTAATTAATCAAAACAATTTCGTTAATTAACCTAACTATAAATATTCATTCAATCTGATTGAAAAACTTCTTAATTTTCATATATGAAATCACGGATTTAACGCAGGCTCTGATACCACTGAAGGAAAATAGGCTAACGTTTGGCAGCGGAAATATAAAAATTTTAACCTTTTTCCATTAACCAAGATCCATTAATCGTTATTTTATATAAAGAGGGATAGAAGGAAATACCTTTTGAAGATCTATCTACCATTGCAATCGTAGTGCCCACAACTCTTACTCCGAGTTCCCGAGCACAAGACAAAAACACAATTCAAAATATGATTAGAACTCAACCACATAAAAGCAACCAAGTAGATTGCCTCTAATAAATCAACACAAGATCAATGATAAGAGAAAGAAATTAATAATCAATTGAAACGGGAGGAAGCGGTGGATTATTTCTTCCTCAACTGGGGGTGTCGAAATTTTCTCTCTTCGGTTAGCTAGGGTTGGTCGAAATTCTCATGTAAAGGGGGTATATATACTCTCTTGTATCTAAACCCTAGTTAGATAGAATTAGGTTACTGAATAAGAATTTAATTCGGAATAAAATTGTTATTAGTTAATATCTATAATTATATCTAAATATAAAGATAATAATAATAATAACTTGACAGGATAATAATAGAAGCAATTTAATCTCATTAAACCTCCTAACTTATTTATCCTTTAATTAATTTAATTCACAATTATAATCTAATTAGAATTGTTAAAAATCAAATTAATTATTTATGTATTTTATATACATAAAATCGCCCCCCTATGTACTGGGCCTTAGTGGACTCAGTTGGGCTTCCATCAATTAATTAACATTTGTTTCTCTTTTGGCCTCCAAGTCTTATGTGTGACCCATTAGGTTCTTATTGCTTCTAGCCGTATGCAACCATTAAATTAATTTTCTTAGAATTATATTTAATCTTTGCATAACGGAATGAGTACGTGAAATGTGATTGGCAGATCCGAAACATTCCCCCAGAGCTATAAGAGGACAGGTTGATTCTGTCGTTGACCTTTCCGTATTAGTTACAGTATAATTTGATCCTTTATCAATTACATCATTGAACAGAATCTTATGATTATGGATAATGTCAAGTCACATATAGTGAGACGTTTGTTTTATTTGTACAGGTCGAGTTAACTCCAATTAGATAGGTTAAGTGAAATCTGCATTTCAAGTCTTAAGCTATCATCTGCATTTCAAGTCTTCCACAAGCGATCCTTGGACGTATCTCCCATTTATCAGGAGTGACAAATGCTCAATCCAATGTATAACTATCCTGAAATTACTTCCTGTGATACCCAACGTCTGCCGTTCACACCCCAGAGTCATCTCTGTTATGGATCGTGTTACAACAGGATCAAAGCATCACATTCCATAATCTAGAATCACTAATTAACATTCCTTTGAGTCTTCGGATTACTTATACCTATTAATACCAATGAGATGAATAGGTGACAAGGATAAATCTACCCATCCTGTTATCTCAAGTCGGGTCCCCAATCCTAATGAACTCCCTTTCATCGGATCCATGTAACTGTCTAGATATTTGCATATCTGAAGCTTGTGAGATCAGCTCTCTGTCTCGACAGAAGACATTGTTAAATGCAAGTCTCAGCAGTGATATGTCAATCCTATTTCTAAACATATTACTTGACTTGGGGTGATTTTAAGTTTATTAGTTTATTATAAAGTTTTGTCTCACTTCATGCTTGTATGAACACTTTATAATCACTTTAAACAAACTTAGGGATTTCCTTTTATTAGACTTATTTAGTTCTTAAAAGAGGTTGCCTTTATATAGTTATGAAACCATATATTATTAAAACAAATGATATAAAGAACATTTCATTTACATTAAGTTTATATCCTAGAACAGTTGTCTATAGGACACTAAACCCCAACAGTTGGTCACACGCATGGGCGTGTCGGAAATTTGGATATGTTGAATATTGATGATGCAGGTGGCCATGGAAGGGAACATCATGGCATGAATGATCCATATAGGGGTCGTGATATTGATAGGGGCGGGTATAGAGACGACATGAATAGACGGGTTGGATATAGAGGAAATTACGAGAGGGACGATGCATTCAAGTTGAAAGTTGATCTACCTTCATTTGGGGGGAAACTCGACATCGAAGGATTCTTTTATTGGTTGCTTGAGGTGGAGAGGTTCTTTGACTATGCGGGCATACCGAAAGATAGGAGAGTTCAGTTGGTGGCCTAGCGATTGAAGGGAGGAGCCTCGGTATGGTGGGATAACGTGAAGGAGGGGAGAAGGATAGGAGAAAGGGAGCTGATTAGATCTTGGAGGAGGATGAAAGTGATGTTGAGGGAACAGTTTTTGCCACCCGACTACGAATAATATATTTATAGCTCCTACCAGAATTGTTCCTAATGATCTAACAGCATGCACAAGTACACCTCAGAGTTCTTGAGGCTTTTGACAAGGGCTAACTTGTCAGAGACCGAAAGCCAAAAGACTTCAAGGTACCTTGAGGGCTTGAGTTACAACATCCAAGACCGAATAAGAACAAAAATGGTCATCCGGGTTCAAGATGCATGGAACCTAGCTTTGAAGGTTGAGTCACAATTTACCGTTAGGGCATGGGAAGGATATAGTAGGATGGGAGGCGAGAGCACTTATAGTGGGAGAGGAGCTCCCAAGGGGATTGGCAAGGGAAAGGGTATTGCTAGCTCAAGCGACACCAAAGTTCCTAGCACGGGTAAAGCACCTAGTGGGGATGTAAGGCCCTTTAGGGCGGCACAACCTCCTAGGGGCAATAACCCCTATGCCAAGCCGGCTCCGTTCAAGTGTTTCCGATGCAACGAACCGGGACAACGTTCCAATGAGTGTCCAAAGAGGAGAAGCGCCAACATGGTAGAGAGGTACGACGAGGAGGATGACTATGAGGATGATGAGGATGTTTGTTGTGGTCCGATTGAGGATGAGGAGGATGGAGAGAATGATGGTGGCCTGGCTATACATGTGGTGAGGAGATTGTTAGTCTCAAGCAAGGTAGAAGCAGATCAAAGGCACCAACTATTCCGGACCCGGTGCCTAGTGCAAGGGGTGAAATGCAACGTCATCATTGATAGTGGTAGCCAAGAAAACATTATTAGTGACATGGCGGCCAAGAGGTTCGGGTTGAATATTGAGGCATACCTTAGTTTGTATAGTGTGGGTTGGATAAAAAATATGGGAGAGATGAAAGTCACCCAATGATGTAGGGTACCTTTTGAGATTGGGGAATACTGGGATGAGGTATATTGTGATGTAGTTGAGATGGATTCTTGCCATCTACTTTTGGGGCGTCCGTGGTAATTTGATAGAGACGCAACACATGCCGGGCGAAAGAACACTTATCAGTTTTTGAAGGATGGGGTGCGGTACGTGCTGACACCTATTGTAGGGGAATCCAAGGCTAGAGGGAAATCTACTATGATCGTTTTCCCTACTCACAAGTCATTTATAAACCAATGTGAGGAGAGTCAAATAGTCTACATGGTGATGGTAAAGACTAGTGCACCGTCGGATGAGGCATGACGTGAAGACAGAGAGGTTCCGGAAGATGTGGGGAGACTACTCAACGAGTTTTGGGATGTCTTTCCAGAAGAGCTACCACATGAGTTGCCACCTCTTAGGGACATTCAACACCACATCGACCTAGTACCGGGGGCTAGTTTACCTAGTCTCCCTCACTACCGAATGAACCCGAAGGAGAGTGAGATCATGAAGGAGAAGATGGAGGAGTTAGTGAAGATGGGTTACGTGAGGGAGAGCATGAGCCCGTGTGCGGTTCCAGCCTTATTGACACCTAAGAAGGATGGGTCATGGAGAATGTGTGTGGATAGTCGCACTATTAACAAAATCGCCATCCGGTACAAGTTTCTGATTCCCCGACTTGATGACATGTTGGATCAATTGAGTGGGTCCAAAGTGTTTTCAAAGATTGATTTGAGGAGCGGATATCACCAAATCCGAATCAAGGTGGGAGATGAGTGGAAGACGGCCTTCAAGTCACGGGATGGGTTGTATGAGTGGCTAGTGATACCGTTTGGGATGACCAATGCACCAAGCACGTTTATGAGATTGATGAATCAAGTACTTAGATCGGTGATTGTGAAGTTTGTGGTCGTTTATTTTGACGATATCCTCATCCATAGTATGACGTTAGAGGAGCATGTGGGGCACTTGAGATTCATGTTAGATTTACTCCATGAGAACCAACTATATGCCAATACGAAGAAATGCGACTTTGTCATGGAGAGCCTTTTGTTCATCGGGTATGTGGCAAAAAGCAGGAGCTGAAGGCCACCAATTGATCACTGAGGAAGAGACTCCCAACTTTGCCAATGCATCAGCAACTCTATTTCCTTCCCTAAAGATGTGTGAAGAGAGAATGTTCATCCTAGAGCAAATGCTGAGACAATGCAACCACTCATGTCGAATACTCCAAGGAACATCCATGGAACGATGTATAAGCAGATTAACTACGTATATTGAGTCTGACTCAACCCAAAGCTGATGCTAATTTTTCCCCAAGCAATTTCAATTGCGAAAATAGCGGCTCTCAATTCAGCCATATAAGCAAAAGAATGAGGGGTAGAAAAAGCAAAACAACCTTTGGGTTAAGCCTCGATAGTTGCAAAAAATACCTCCCGCTCCTACCTCACCAAGTGTGCCAAAAGCAGAGCCGTCCACATTGACTTTAACCCAGCCTGGAGGAGGTTTAAGCCAATGGACTGGAATAATGTTGGGAGCAGGAGGCAGTCTAGGAAAAGCTAGAAGACGGGATAAGATAACAACATCTCTCCGCGAAGAGCAAAAACCTTTAGAAGTGGCAAAGGACTCTCGAATAAATCAAAAGAGGGTGATCTTCGAGTGCTGAATAGACGGAGAAACTTCCTTAAAGATTGCTTTATTCCTGCAATTCCAGATTAACCAGATGCAAGTGACAGCGGCAACACGCCAGATCATCGAGAGCTTGATTCTATTTTGTGGGCCGTACATCAAGAGCTGTTTTGAAGGCTGTAGGAGGTCGCTTTTTACGAAATAAAAACTGGGAGTTCCAGAACTGATGTAATTAAGGAAATTAAAAGTAATTGGGGATAAAATGATAGATTAAGAACTCGGTATAAATTTTGGAAAACAATTCTCGAGAAAAGTTGTTTGATGAATTCTTCAATACTGAAAAATTCAAAACGCTTGTTTCTGTTTTTTTTAATTGATTGAGATCAATAAAAAGTTTCTAAACATGATTTAGAATAGGTACAATGACTCCAAAATGGGGTTTCCATGATCTGGTTTCACGAAAAATGCTTAAGGCTTTCAGGAAGATGACAATAGTGAAATTTGTTCTAGACTAAGAGTTTGAATTGAGGATTGTGCAATGATCTTGCTAACTTATTGGTTGAGTAAACTAACATAATTTCGGACTTGAAGTGTCTGATTTTGGCAAGGAATTTGATAGATAAATTGATTTATTCTGTGCTTGGTTGATTTGAGCCAGAGTTGAGAATGAAGGAATTGAGCTCTATTTATAGATTTTTGACCAACAAATATCATGTAAATGATCCTTAAAATTCTTAGGAACTAGAAAAGTGGAGGTCATGAAACATGTTTTTAAAAGCTGTAGAAAAGTTCAAACTCGTTTTTCAGCACTAGTGATCTTTGAAAAATTCTACCCGTTACAGCATGGTTTTGCTCCATTTATGACATTCCGGAAAGCTAACATCCCGAACTTTCTGACAAAAATAATGGCCATCGGATATTTCACTATTTCGGGATACGTTCTCATTGTCGAAATTGCTACACGGGTTGCTGAAAAAATGGTGCAAATTTGCCCCTGATTTTTATTATTTCTTTTTCTTTTTTTATTTTTGTTTTCTTTTTTTGTAATAATTTTTGATATTATTTCTTATTTTTATCTTATTTTTATTTTATTGCAAAATAAATTTAATTAAAACAAAATAACAATAGAGTAAGATTTATAATCTATGCTAAAACACAAATTTTTTGTAAGAGAATGGAACTTTTATGAAATTCAAATCTTTGTTCACCTTATTTGGGATTAAGTCCTTCAAGCATCGGCTTAAGAAGAAAGTTTCTTGTGGATATAAGATTAAAATCCTCACCTCGATTTCAATTCGTATCATCCTTACTTCTACATATTTATTTTTCTCAAGGATCTTTTGTTTGGTTTTATTTGTCTAAAACCAAATGGGGCCGAATTGGTTCGATTCAAAAGAAACATAATCGATCTTAGTTCAATTTGATTTCATTTTCAAAATCTATTTAGCTTTGTTTTGGTTCTTCTCAGTTCTGTTTTCGAACCGAACTAGATTATGTTCAGTTTTAGTTGAGTTTGAATGGGTTATAATAATCTATCAAATTTAGTACATCCATACATGCTAGATGGAAGGCATTACATACATGCTTTACATGTGTTGTTCACATATTAATCAATTTTTTTTAGAGATTTAATATACATATAAACACATGTCTAACATGTGCATTAGAGATTCTTTATTTGACATGGAGATCAAATCTCTATTATAATTTCAGTATTTTTTTTTGAATAAGAATCTGGGACGAGGAAGTGTGTTAGCCTGACATCCTGACTAGGTGGGCACCCCAGGCCTTCACAACAGCGAACCCCTTGTATTGAATAAATAAAAATATAGGTACAAAAGGTTAGGAGAAACGAATATCAAAATTTTTGCAACCATCATTAAAAATAAAAGACGAGCAAAAAGGAGGCGCTGAAGGCCACCAAGTGATGCCTGCCAAACCGAATTTTGCTAAGGAATCTGCCAGGTTTCCTTCACGAAAGATATGTGAACTCACAATGTTCATGACCCTACAATGAGATAAGCATCTGAGCCAATCTTGTCGAACCGTCCAAGGGACTGCCGTAGAGACTTTTCAGCAAATTAACCACAAAAGTTGAGTCCGATTCAATCCAAAGATTCCGCCAATCATTTTCCCATGCCAATTCAAAAGCAAATATCACCGCCTTAAGTTCAGCAATGTGTGCGTGAGAGTTTGTAATAGGAAATGCAAAACAACCCTTCCGGAAACCTCTGCAATTTCTGAAAATTCTGCTTGAACCCGCTGCTCCTGGAGACCCGTTTGCCGAACCGTCAGTGTTCACTTTTACCCACCCTGCAGGAGGCGGAATCCATCGAACATAAGTGTAATTGGGGGCCGCAGGTGGCCTGGGCAGCCAAGGATTGGCAATACGCACATGGTTGACGTAATTGCAAAACATTGAGGTCATTGTCAAAGATTGCCTTATTCCTGATACGCCACAGAAAACAAGGAGCAGTGATAACGGCAAACCGCCACTCCTTTACCCGTGGACGCGGCAAGGGCTGCTGAAGTAAGATCACAAAAAAAGTGTTAAACGTACATGTGCAAGAGATTGCCGTCGCAAAGAGTCGGCTCATCAGGCCCCAAACTGCTCTGGCATAGGAGCAAAATATGAAGAGAAGATCAGAAGTTTCTGTACTGTATTTGTAACATCCTTAATAAATAAATAAATAAAAGTGAAGTGGGGTTAGGATGTTGAAAATAATAAAAATAATAGATAGAAAGTTGAATGATAGTAAAAAACGTAGAAAAATGGGATGCAGAATGGGAGGTTGGTTGGAGGCTTGTCTGCTAATAAAAAAATATATATTTAATAAAAAAATATAATAATAATAATAATAACAAAATAAATATATATATAGAGATGATAGAGTAGTGAAATTATTTAGTTGATTGAAGAAGTACACTCTAGAAAGATGAAGACTCTTTTAGAGAGCAAATCTGTGGTGGATAGCAACATACTGTCTAAAAGATAAGGAGGTCTCAGGTTCAATCTATTTCTATTGATTTTCTGCATCTATTTCCTTCTTCTTTTTATCGTTTTGTTGAATTAAAATTTCATTATTTCACTATAAATTTTATTGGTCTTCAAGAATTAGTGCTTTAACTTTTATAGTAACTCATTGGTTTTCTACATCAATTTTGTTTGTGAAAGGAATAATTAATATTTTTATTAGAATCACTTGCTTCAAGAATTTGTAGTATCCCACTTAGAAATTTTGTTTTTTTTTTTTTGTACAGATCCATTGAGAATTTAAGTCATTCAAAAGCATTAAATTTAAGTCATTCAAATAATTAGTTTTGATAATCATAATGATATGGAAGAATTAATGTTCAACTATCATTAATATATATATATATATATATATATATATATATATATATGATAAAAATTGGGACGAGACAGAACTAGGGCGGGGTGAGCACCCTTGGCCCAAGAACAGTCAAACCCGCAATATATTAAAAAAAAGAAAAAGTGAATGTTTGAACAAAAAGAGGGGGAAAAGAACAAACAAAAAGAAGAGGGGAGGAAAAAAGTTTAGAGAAAAATTTAAGAGAAACGCAAATGTGAAATACTACAAATGTTATCATTAATAAACATGTGGCAAAAATCAGGAGCGGAAGGCCACCAATTGATCATTGAAGAAGAGACTCCAAATTTTGTCAAAGCATCAACAACTCTATTTCCTTCCCGAAAGATGTGAGAAAATAGAATGTTCATCGTAGAGCAAATGCTGAGACAGTGCAACCATTATTGTCGAATACTCCAAGGAACATCCATAAAACGATGTTTCAGCAGATTAACAACGTACATTGAGTCTGACTCAACCCAAAGCTGATGCCAATTTTTCTCCCAAGCGAGTTCAATTACGAAAATATCAGCTCTCAATTCAGCCATATAAGCAAAAGAAGGAGGGGTAGAAAAAGCAAAACAACCTTTGAAAAAACCTCGATAGTTGCGAAAAATACCACCTGTTCCAGCCTCGCCAGGGGTGCCAAAAGCAGAGCCTTCCATATTAACCTTAACCCAGCCCGGAGGAGGTTTAAGCCAGTGGACCGGAATAATGTTAGGAGCATGAGGCGGTCTAGGAGAAGCTAGAAGACTGGATAAGATAACAGCATCTCTCCGCGAAGAGCAAAAACCTTTAGAAAAGGCAAAAGACTCGCGAATCATTCAAAAAAGTTTGATCTTCGAGTATTGAATAGAGGGAGAAACCTCCTTAAAGATTGCTTCATTCCGACAATGCCAGATTAAACAGATGCAAGTGATAACGGCAACACGCCAGATTGTTGACACCTAGAGCCAAAATGAATGTTACGGAGATTGCTGAAGAAGTGGATGAATTGGGAATGACGAGGTAAAGAGCAGGCAAAATGAATCTCAAGGGCCCTCTAAAGAGAATCTGCAAAAGAACAGCTAATGATTAAATGATTAATGGACTCAGCATCCCTACGATAAAGAACACAGCAAAAGGCAATGGAGAATCCGTCCATGCAAAACTCTCCAGAAAGTAAAGGAGTGAGAAGGGGGAGTGTGAGCATTCCAAACAAATTTATGCCAATCCACCAAAGAGGAACTAGGACTAATAACCGAATAGTATTCTTTGGCAGAGAAAATATCCTTTGTAGAGGGTTGCCAAGCGCAGAAATCAATAACATCTCTACCCCTGTGAATAGAGCGAATACTGACCTGGACAACTAAAGGAAGATTTCCTAAATCAAGCCACTCCGAATTTACCAAAAAATCATCAACAGAATTATAGCGCGAACGCTTTTCCTGATGATCGAGACCCAATCTGTCCGCTTTTAAAGGAATTATCTGCCTATCAGTCCAGAAGTTGAGCTTTGAAGACTGGCCAATCCACCAAAAGGTCTATTCCCAAATGGATGAATAAACAAACTTACAAGAAGACCAAATCGAGGAATGAGCAATGGTAGCTTTAGGCAAACCAGAGAAAGCCATAAATCTAGATTTCATCAGAGAAATGGCAAGACTTGTTCCTTGAATTAAATCCCAACACATCTTACCCAAGAGAGCATGGTTAAAGATCCTAAAGTCCTTAATGCCCAATCATCCACCCTCCAAACTTTTGCAACAAGTTTGCCAGGGAACCGTGATTAGCTTCCTCTGATCAATACAACCCATCCAAAGGAAGTTCCTAACGCTTCTATTGAGATTTTTCAACAATCCCACTGGCCACTTATAGATTAAGAATGAGTGAACCAGAGATCCAGTAATAGCAGACTTAATTAGAGTTAAACGCCCATCGAAGGAGAGAGAGCTTCCTTTCCACTTGCTAAATTGAGAAAGAAATTTGTTTGCAAGGCTGCTGAGATGACGAGCCCTAGGAGCTCCAATAAATAGAGGGACTCCTAAGTAATTGAATGGGAGGTACTGCAATCGGATGCCAAGACATTGAGCCAGACGAACCCTCCTCGGAGGAGTCACCCAAGAACCAAAAAAGACAGCAGATTTATCCCAACTAACCTGCTGACCGGAGATCTGACCATAGAGAAGAAAGAAATCCTTGAGTGCATGCAAGTTGTTCAAGGAAGCCACTCCAAAAATGAGCATGTCATTCGCGAAGAGGAGATGAGAGGGAAAAGAGTTTCCACCAGAATAATACATAGGAGAATAACTACCCTCCCACACCATTTTAGTAAGCCAACGAGAGAAAAATTCCACAGCAATGTCAAACAGAAGAGGAGAGAGGGGATCCCCTTGTCTAACCCCTCTAGAACAAGAAAAGTAACCCTTTGGAGAACCATTAATCATCACAGAAATACGAGCAGATGAGAGAATGTTAAGAATCTAATCCCTGAAAGTGAGAGAAAAACCAAAGGAATCCAACACAACCAAGAGGAAGTTCCAATCTAAAGTATCAAAAGCCTTATGAATATCAATTTTTAAAGCCATGTGACCACCAAAACGTTTTCTGTCAAGCATATTAACTCCCTCAAAAGCTAAGGCAATGCACTGATGAATGCTTTTACCTTTAAGGAAACCATACTGGTTGGGAGAAACAATCCTTGCAGCAATAACGGCAAGACGATCAGTAAGAATTTTTGATATGATTTTGAAACCAAAGTTACTCATTACAATTGGACGAAAGTTCTCAATTCTGTCAGCTTCAGCAACTTTAGGAATTAGAGCCATAATACTAAAATTTAAACCAGGCAGGATGCAACCATGATCAAAGAAAGCCTGAACCATATTGAAAACATCCTGCCCAATAATATCCCAAAAGGAACAGTAAAAAGTTCCCCCAAAACCATCACGACCCGGGGCATTGTCAGGATCCATGAAAAAGATTGTGTCTTTAATAGATTCAAAGGAGGGTTTAGAAATTAAATCTTCATTTTCCAAAGAAGTTACTAAGTTGGTAATTACCTCATTAATAGGAGAAAGATCAATATGCTCCCTATAACTACGAAAGAGATTAGAGAAATACTCAATAACATGATCAGATAATCTTACCGTGTAGGACACTCATCGCCGATCCTTAAATGATTAATACCGGCCTAAGTCTTTCTAACTCTAGCAGACCTTTGAAAAAAACTAGTGTTCATATCCCCCTTTTTAAGCCATTTAACACGGCTTTGCTTTCTATACATCATCTCCTGCCGAAAAAGTTGTAAATCAAGGTTGGAGCAGGCGGCAGAAACAGAACTACTCAACTCCGGAGTATCACCTTGCTCGAAAATTTGCTTTTGAATATCTGCAAGATGAGCTTTAACCAGAAGGATATTAAAATCAATTCTTCTAAACATGTTTATATTCCAGTCCCCGAGAATAGGCCTAAGAGTGCGAAGTTTATGACATAATAGTTGAGCAGGAGGAAGAGAGATGTGGGAGACAGTCCAGTGATTAGCAATTAACCCCTTTAAAGAATCATTAGTGGTCCACATTGCATGGAATCTGAACCTAGCAATCCTTGATTTCCCAATTTTGCATTGAAGGAGCATCGGGCAATGATCAGAACAATACCTTGCCAAAGCCGTACAAGAGATAGAGTCCCAAGGATCTAAAAAGCCCTCTGACACTAAAGCTCTATCCAGACGACATTCAACATGAGCCTCCCCATGTCGACCATTGGACCAAGTAAACCTCTGACCCAAAGTATCAATATCAATAAGATCATAATCATTAATAAAATTCTTGAATTCCCTGCAGGATCCAGCAGCATGAGGGGAACCAAGCTTCTCATGAGAGCCAGTAATAGCATTGAAATCCCCAAATACCAACCAATTATTATTTGGAAAGGCGCAACTATAAAGAGAAGACCACAACTCCCTTCTTTCTGAAGCCAGATTACTACCATAGGCAAAAGAGAGCAGAAAAGATTTATCACCCAACTGGTGATGAACAGTAACATGTTGTGCATGAGAAGAGTGAAGAGAAAGAGAAGAAGCATCCCTAGTAAGAAGCCAAAGAGTCGGCGAATCCTTATCATTCCAAGCAAAGAGAGAAAGACCCAGAGATCTCCAAAACCTAACAGCAGTGTCACTAAAACAAACAAGAGGTTCTGTAAGACACAAAAAATCGGGACGATGTTGTAGGCACAAAAGTTTCAGGGCTCGTTGAGTGCTATCATTACCTATGCCCCTACAATTCCAATATAACACAATCATTAAAACCGCACATGTGGCTTGCTATGCTGTTTACCACTGACCTCAAGGGGGATGCTATTGTCTTTTTGCTTCTTCTTTTTATGAACTTTAGACCAAGTCATTTCCTCTGAATCATTAACCACCTGCAAAGTCTCACCGATTCCTGAATGCTCAATGATTTGTAAATTAGGAATTTCAGAAACATGAGAATTAGGATGAGAGTTTTGCCAACCCAAAACTCCCGGCTCTTTAACAAGTTGAAAGCCAAGAGTAGGAGAGGCTGGGGCCGTGCCAGAATAAGAGTCAAGAACCGACTCACTAATCTTGACAGAACTATGAAGTACCATCTGCAAGTCACAGTTATTAGGTTTGTCAGACTGTCCATTGGTAGTAGCCCCTTTAGAGGATTCACCAATACATATGTGAACTCCTAGCTTCTGTTTCCAAATCCGAGTAACAGACCTACCTCGGGGCTCAGAAGATTCCATCTTCTGCTTCCCATTTCTTTGCTTTAGTTCAACATTCTCTTCACGACGAAGGTTCCTCCTATAAGCTCCAACAGAATGGAAAATGGAGCATAAGTCCGGAAGTCTTTCATATTCAAGAGAAATCCAATGCATTGAGGTGTCAGTATCCACCCGTAGCTTGTATTGAATTTCCTTAGAAAGCTCCACATCAATCAAGATACGAGCATAGTGACCCATTTCACCCTCCACAGTATTCTTATCAAAACGAAGGGGCACCCCAATCGCTCTTGCAATGCTTGCCATGATCCGCTTATCCCAGAATTCCCAAGGAAGATTGTAGAATCGGACCCAGACTTGAGCAGAAGTGGATTTGTGAGAGTCCGGATTAAATCCTGGGCTCCAAGGAATGAAGCGCATAATCCCTGGCCTAAGAGAAATGGCACCATAACTCCAAACAGATTGGAGAGTCTCAGCGGACGAAAGAATGATGTGGTAAAAGTTTGGCCTTCAAATCCGGCTGTTTCTAGATTCCCCTTTAGCAAGAGTGATACGCCCAATAATAGAATGTTTACAAAGATTGAGCCTTTCATTGTAAATATCCTGCTGTATTTTAACGGCTTTAAATCCGCCTTCTTCAGATATAAGAGATCGATCCATGGGAGAAGGAACATCAGGAGATATAGTCGTAGAGGGAGCAGCACCAATAAGAGTAGCCGCATAGGACCTAGTTCCAGCAGAGGGCTCAGGTCTCGAGGGAGGAGCATCACGAGATCCAGACACGACATGTTTTAAAAAAGAGGATCTAGAAAAAAGATGAGCAATGGAGCAATACATTGCCATCAGATCAGCTAGAGCCGAGAGCGGCGGCAGTGGCGGCAAAGACAAAACCCTAGCCACGCAAAAACCTCCAAACCTTTTCAATGTCAATTCATTTATACCATCACAATCTAACAATTATTGATTTATCCAAATCGATTCAATATCAATTCATTTATACCATCACAATCTACCAATTATTGATTTATTAAGGCTGGTATTTTGGATAGAGTAAAAAAGGTGAAGGTTAATAAATAATTTGTATATATCACGACAGGCGGCAGCGAGCGGCGGCGAAGGGAGACAACGGACCACAGCAGGCGGCGAGCGGCGACAGATCACGGCAACGAGCGGGGGAGCGACAGGCGGCAGCAAGCGGCGGCGACGCAGCCGCGTGCAACACAAATCCGGGGAAACTGAGAGGACGCGATCGACAAAGGGGCACTGCAGGCGGCAGGCGGCAGGCGGCAGGCGGTGAGACTGAAGTGCGGCGGCGTGCAGTAAAAAGCAGCGACAGCGGCGGCAAAAGGAGAGCGGCGGCGAAAGGAGAGCGGCGGCGAAAGGAGAGCGGTGGCGGCGAAACGAGAGATGTGAACCCTAGTTGGCCAGATAAATATGCTCTTTGCTTCTCTAATTATAAGTTTCAATTTCTTTTATATATATATAATTACAATAAAAAAATTAATTGCTTTTATTCGATTAACATATATTAAGTCTATTAATATTTTATTTTATTTTATTTATTTATTTATTTTTTCTCTAAGTGAATTTTTTTCGTAAAATTTAACTCTCCACCATATATGGAACATAATATATATATATATATATATATTGGTATTATAATACTTCATTTAACTCAAATTCTTATTTACAAAACAAATTTCATGTATATTTAACCTATATTCATATATATGTCATGGTTATATATTAAATAAATAAAATACTAGTCAATAATTTATTTTAAGAGCTAAAGTGCTACATAAATAATATAATTTAATTGATGAGTTAATAAATGTAGTGATTATTTTTTTCTAGGCCATAGCGAAAGAGTAGACGATTGACGGTTGGAGCTTAATGTTTTGTTGGAATTACTTAAAGTTCCAAATAAGTGATATATGGCATATATTTGTTTGATTGTTGGCATGCTTACTGTGATATATAATTGTTTGGTTTAAATTGATTATAAAGTGGATGATTATAACATAGGACTAAGTGTTTGGATTTAAATGTAAATATGAATATGTAAAATGATGATGATATGAATTATGGTGAGTTATAGTTCATTGAGAAATGTTGGTACGTATATGCAGTGTCTGCTTTAGGTAGGTTATACTCAGTGGTTAGTCTATGTGATTGACCTGACATGTGTTAAGGGATGGTAATTTATGAGATGTGATATTAATTTAGCAACTGGTGTGGGGGCAGTGCTTGGATACCTGGCGCGGAAGCGGTATTCTATTTTGATCATTATTATGATATTGTGGGTTGGAGGTAGTTGATAACCATTGAGTATAAATAAATAAATAAATATATATATATATATATATATATATATATATATATATATATGTGGAAGAGTTCTCAATGGTGAGTCTCCATCCATGGAGACTATTAAATTCTGAATAAATGACCTGCTATAAAAGGTTACTAACAGGTTATCAGGTTACCTAAAAGTATAATTCTCTTTCCATAATAAAAGCAAAATTACAATATTTCTCTCTCATATTAATTGTCAAGGTTTTTCTAAAACATAATAAAAAAAACTAAAAATAAAATTAAACCTTTTTTTTCACGTTATTGTTGTCAAACAATCTGACAAATATAAAGCCAAATCCTCTCCAATATGTAAAAATTATGCTTCCAATTGAATCAAATCAAAATCATAATCATGCATTACATTTTTTGTTTTGTCTATAGAGTATAAAAAAACTATATAATAAAATAAACAAAAAATTAAGCAGTTCATACCTAAATAAGTTTTTAACTCAAATATTTAATTAATTCCTACTTAATTTTCTATTGCGCTTTTTTATATATTTTTGGTTGATACTTTATTATAGTGTAAATTACACTAATGACCACTAACCTTTATTATTTTTAAGATTTTACTGCTGAACTTCATAAATTTTATATAAAAGTCACTCAATTTTACACCTTTTAATATTTATGGCCATTAAATTTTAAATTTAAGTTGCTTATAATATTATTAATTCGTAGAATTTTTTATTTTTAGACCGTTAATGGTCATGTTGAGTAATTGAGTGGCTACATGTGTTAAAAAGTGTAAAGTTGGGTGGTCACGTTAATTTATGTTACGTTACGTCATATTATGTTATGTTACTTACGTTGCATTAAGTTATGTTAAGTAACATAACGTAGCGTAACGTAACATAACGTTACCTAAACATATAAGATTTACGTAAAGTTCAAATGTTTTACGTAAAACTCGATTCTTCGTAATGTTAATGATTTTTTTTTTTTGTAAAAATACAACTTTACATTAATTAAGTCCAACTTACATTAATTGTCTCTAAAGATATGAGATTGACGTAAAGTTCAAATTTTTTACATGAAAGTAGCATTTTTCGTGAAACTAAGTGATTTTGATTCTGTAACATAATAACTTTATATAAATTGAACTTATATTATTATGTTACGTTACATTATATCACGTTAAGTTACATAACACTACGTTACGCTACGTCACGTCACGTTACATCATGTCAAGTTATGTTAGGTTACGTCATGTCAAGTTACGTTACGTTATGTTATGTTACGTTACGTCATGTTACGTTACGTTATGTCATGTTATATTATGTCACATTACGTTACGTCGCATCACATCATGTTACATTATGTTACGTTACACTAGGTTAGATTATGTTCGATTAGGGATGGTAAGCTCAATGACGGTTTATAAATAAATAAAAGGTTAAAGAAATAAAAAAAAAACTAGGGCGCGCTCTACCATTGAGCTAATAGCCCATTATAAGCTTACAATCATGAGGATTTATAAATTGAGCTTCCAATTCTAAGAATTTATAAATTGAGCTTATAATTATTACGTTACGTTATTCTAAGTTATGTTACCTTATGTTACGTTACGTAACATTACATTACATTATGTTACGTAACGTAACATTACATTACGTTATGTTACGTTACATTATATTATGTTACGTCGCATTACATTACGTCAGATCATGTCACATCATATTAAGTTATGTTATATTACGTTACGTTACACTAAGTTACATTATATTCGGTTGGAGATCGTAATCTCAATAACTGTTTATAAATAAATGAAAGCTTAAAAAAATAAAAAAGCTAAAGATTTTAAATTGAGCTTATAATTATGAGGATTTATAGATTGAGCTTACAATCCTAAGGATTTATAAATTGAACTTATAATTATTACGTTACGTTACGTTAACTTTCATCATATCACGTTACATTATGTTAGGGATTGTAAGCTCAATGACCGTTTATAAAATTGAGCTTATAATTATTACGCTACATTAAGTTTGTACTACGTTATGTTACGTTACGTTACGTTATGTTACGTTACGTTACGTTACGTTACGTTATGTTACATCGCATCACATCACGTTACATTATTTTACGTTATAATAAATTACGTTATGTCACATTATGTTATGTCGCATCACACCACGTTACATTATGTTATGTTACACTAAGTTACGTTATGTTCGGTTGGGGATGGTAAGCCCAATGACGGTTTATAAATAAATGAAAGTTTAAAGAAATAAAAAAAACTGGGGCTCACTCTACCATTGAGCTAATAGCCCGTCGTGAGCTTACAATCCTGAGGATTTATAAATTGAGCTTAAAATTCTAAGGATTTATAAATTGAGCTTACAATCCTAAGCATTTATAAATTGAGCTTATAATTATTACGTTACGTTACGTTACGTTACGTTACGTTACGTTACGTTACGTTACGTTGCGTTATATTACGTTAGGGATTGTAAGCTCAATGACTATTGACAAATTGAGCTTATAAGTATTACGCTACGTTACGCTACGTTATGTTACATTACATTACATTACATTACATTACATTATGTTATTCTAAGTTACATTATGTTACGTTATTCTAAGTTATGTTATATTATGTTATTATAAGTTACATTACGTTATGTTATGTCACATTACGTTGTGTTATGTTACTTCACATTACGTTACGTTACATTATGTTATTCTAGTTAAGTAATGTTTCAGTTCAGTAATGTTTCAGTTGAGTGATTTTTTGGTTCAGTGATATTTCAGTTCAGTAATGTTTCGGTTTAGTAATGTTTGAGTTTAGTGTAATGTTTGATTTTAGTAATCTTTAAGTCCAGTAATATTTCAGTTTAGTAATCTTTAAGTTCAGTAATGTTTCAGTTCAGTGATATTTCAGTTCATTAATGTTTCTATTGAGTGATGTTCCAGTTCAGTAATATTTCAGTTCAGTGATGTTTTAGTTCAATAATTTTTCAGCTCGCTAATGTTTTAGTTTAGTAATGTTTCAATTCAGTAATATTTCAGTGAAGTAATGTTTCAGTTTAGTGATGTTTCAGTTTAGTGATGTTTCAGTTCAGTAATATTTCAATTCAGTGATGTTTTAGCTCAACAATATTTTAGTTCAGTAATATTTCAGTTTAGTAATATTTCAGTTTAGTAATGTTTCAATTCGGTAATGTTTCAGTTCAGTGATGTTTCAATTCAATAATGTTTCAGTTGAGTAAGATTTCATTTTAGTAATATTTCAGTTCAGTGATGTTTCAGTTAAGTGATGTTTTTGTTCAGTGATGTTTCGGTTCAATGATGTTTTGGTTTAGTGATATTCAGTTTAGTAATATTTCAGTACAGTAATGTTTGAGTTTAGTAATATTTTAGTTTAGTGATGTCTCAGTTCAGTAATGTTTTAGTTCAGTAATATTTCAGTTTAGTAATGTTTTAGTTGAGTGATGTTTCAGTTTAGTGATGTCTCAGTTCAGTAATGTTTCAGTTCAATGATGTTTCGGTTCAGTAATGTTTCAGTCAGTGATGTTTCAGTTCAGTAATATTGCAGTTCAGTAATGTTACAATTAAATAAGGTTCTAATTTAGTAATGTTTCGGTTCATTAATATTTCAATTTAGTAATGTTTAAGTTTACTAATGTTTCAGTTTAGTAATATATCAGTTTGATAATGTTTAAGTTCAAACATGTTTGAGTTCAGTGATGTTTAAGTTCAGTGATGTTTCAGTTTAGTAATGTTTCAATTTAATAATGTTTCAGTTAGTATTGTTTCAGTTGAGTAATATTTCAGTTTAGTAGTATTTCAGTTCAGTGATATTTCAGTTCAGTATTGTTTCAGTTGAGTGATGTTTCGGTTCAGTGATGTTTCAATTCAGAGATGTTTCAGTTTAGTGATGTTTCAGTTCAGTAATATTTCAGTTCAGTGATGTTTTAGTTTAGTAATATTTTAGTTCAGTAATGTTTCAGTTCATTAATGTTTCAGCTTAGTAATGTTTCAATTCGGTGATGTTTCAGTTCAGTGATGTTTTAGTTCAGTAATGTTTCGATTGAGTAAGGTTTCAGTTTAGTAATATTTCAGTTCAGTGATATTACAGTTAAGTGATGTTTCAGTTCAGTAATGTTTCAGTTCAGTGATATTTTGGTTCAGTGATGTTTCGATTCAGTGATGTTTCAGTTTAATGATATTTTTGTTCAGTGATATTTTTGTTCAGTAATTTTTCAGTTCAGTGCTATTTCAGTTTAGTGATGTTTCATTTCAGTGATATTTCAGTTTAATGATGTTTTAGTTCAGTAATATTTTAGTTCAGTAATGTTTCAGTTCAGTAATGTTCTAGCTTAGTAATGTTTCAATTCGGTAATATTTCAGTTCAGTGATGTTTTATTCCAGTAATGCTTCGGTTGAGTAAGGTTTCAATTCTCAGTGATGTTTCAGTTAAGTGATGTTTCAGTTCAGTGCTATTTTAGTTCAGTGATGTTTCAATTCAGTGATATTTCAGTTCAATGATGTTTCAGTTCAATCATATTTTGATTCAGTGATATTCAGTTTAGTAATATTTCAATTCAGTGATATTTTAGTTCAATAATGTTTTAGTTTAGTAATATTTCAATTCAGTGATGTTTCAGTTCAGTAACGTTCAGTTCAGTAATGTTTCAGTTCATTAATGTTTTAGTTGAATGATGTTTCAGTTTAGTAATGTTTCAGTTCAGTGGTGTTTCAGTTTAATAATGTTTCGATTCAGTGATGTTTCAGTTTAATGATGTTTTAGTTCAGTAATGGTTGAGTTCAATAATGTTTCAGCTGAGTAATGTTTCGATTCGGTAATGTTTTAGTTTAGTGATGTTTCAGTTAAGTGATATTTCGTTAAGTAACATTCCAGTTTACTAATGTTTCAGTAAGGTTTCCGTTTAGTAATATTTCAATTCACTATTGTTTCAGTTAAGTGATGTTTCAGTTCAGTAATGTTTCAGTTCAGTGATATTTCGGTTCAGTGATGTTTTAGTTCAGTGATGTTTCAGTTCAATCATGTTTTGATTCAGTGATATTCAATTTAGTAATATTTCAGTTCAGTGATGTTTTAGTTCAATAATATTTTAGTTTAGTAACATTCCAGTTTACTAATGTTTCAGTTTAGTAACGTTTAGTTTAGTAATGTTTCAGTTCATTAAAGTTTTAGTTGAATGATGTTTCGATTTAGTAATGTTTCAGTTTAGTAATATTTTAGTTCAGTAATGTTTCAGTTGAGTGATGTTTGAGTTCAGTTATGTTTGAGTTCAGTAATATTTTAGTTCAGTAATATTTGAGTTTAGTAATATTTCAGTTCAGTAATGTTTTAGTTTAATAATCTTTTAGTTCAGTAATGTTTCAATTCAATGATGTTTCAATTCAGTAATATTTCAGTTCAGTGATGTTTTAGTTCATTAATGTTTCAGTTTAGTAATATTTCAGTTCAATGATGTTTAGTTCAGTAATATTTCAGTTCACTAATGCTTCAGTTCAGTGATGTTTCAGTTCAGTAATGTTTCAGTTTAGTAATGTTTCAGGTTAGTAATGTTTCAGTTCAGTAATGTTTCATTTGAGTGATGTTTGAGTTCAATTATGTTTGAAATCAGTAATATTTCAGTTCAGTAATATTTGAGTTTAGTAAAGTTTCAGTTCAGTAATGTTTCAGTTCAGTAATCTTTGAGTTCAGTAATGTTTCAGTTCTGTGATGTTTCAGTTCTGTGATGTTTTAGTTCTGTGATGTTTCAGTTCACTGATATTTTAGTTTAGTAATATTTCAGTTCAGTGATGTTTTAGTTCAGTAATATTTCAGTTCAGTAATGTTTCAGTTCAGTGATGTTTTAATTCAGTAATGTTTTAGTTTAGTAATCTTTTAGTTTAGTAATGTTTCAATTCAGTGATGTTTCAGTTCAGTAATATTTCAGTTCAGTGATGTTTTAGTTCAATGATGTTTCAGTTTAATGATGTTTCAATTCAGTAATATTTCAGTTTAGTGATGTTTTAGTTCAGTAATATTTTAGTTCAGTAATCTTTCAGTTCAGTAATCTTTCAGTTCAGTCATTTTTCAGTTCAGTGATATTTCAGTTCAGTGATGTTTCAGTTTAGTAACGTTTTAGTTGAGTAAGGTTTCAGTTTAGCAATATTTCAGTTAAGTGATGTTTAAGTTTATTGATCTTTTAGTTCAGTGGTGTTTTGGTTCAGTGATGTTTTGATTCAGTGATATTCAGGTTAGTAATATTTCAGTTCAGTGGTGTTTCAGTTCAGTAATGTTCCAGTTTAGTAATATTTCAGTTCAGTGATGTTTCAGTTTAATGATGTTTCAGTTCAGTAATATTTCAGTTCAATGATGTTTTAGTTCAGTAATATGTCAGTTCAGTAATGTTTCAGTTTAGTAATGTTTCTATTTAGTAATGTTTCAATTCGATAATGTTTCAGTTTAGTGAGGTTTTAGTTGAGTAATGTTTCAATTTAGTAGTATTTAAGTTCAGTGATGTTTCATTTCAGTAATGTTTCATTTCAGTAATATTTCATTTCAGTAATGTTTCAGTTCAGTAATGTTTCATTTCAGTAATGTTTCAGTTGAGTGATGTTTTCGTTCAGTGATATTGAATTTAGTAATATTTCATTTTAGTGACATTTCAGTTCAGTAATGTTTTAGTTTAGTAATGTTTCAGTTCAGTGGTGTTTCAGTTGAGTGATGTTTTCATTCAGTGATATTGAATTTAGTAATATTTCATTTTAGTGACATTTCAGTTCTGTAATGTTTCAGTTTAGTAATGTTTCAGTTTAGTAATGTTTCAGTTCAGTGGTGTTTCAGTTCAGTGGTATTTCAGTTCAGTGGTGTTTCAGTTCAGTAATGTTTTAGTTCAGTAATATTTCAGTTAACTGATGTTTTAGTTTATTAATGTTTCAGTTGAGTAATATTTCAGTTCAGTAATGTTTCAGTTGAGTGATATTTCAGTTCAGTAATGTTTCGGTTGAGTGATGTTTGAGTTTAGTAATGTTTCAGTCTAGTAACGTTTCAGTTTAGTAATGTTTTAGTTCAGTAATGTTTCAGCTCAGTGATTTTTCAGTTTCATGATGTTTCAGTTCAGTAATATTTGAGTTCAGTAATATTTCAGTTTAGTGATGTTTCAGTCCAGTAATGTTTCAGTTCAGTGATATTTTAGTTCAGTAATGTTTTAGTTCAGTGATGTTTCAGTTCAGTAATATTTCAGTTCAGTAATGTTTCAGTTCAGTAATGTTTCTTTTCAGTGATGTTTGAGTTCCGTAAAGTTTTATGTTCAGTGATATTTACGTTACGTTACATTACGTTTGTATGAGGATATAAATCAATTGCATGAAGGGAGTAGTATTTAATATGACATCTAAATGGATGACATTAGACATTTATTGTTGTCATTAGTGTGGCATTAGAATATATGAATTGTAGAGATTGTAAGTTTAATGATTGTTTATAAATAAATGAATGCTTAAAGAAATAAAAAAAATTAAGGATTTACAAATTGATCTTGGAATCCTAATGATTTAAAAATTGAGCTTACAATCCTAGAAATTTATAAATTGAGCTTACAATTCTAAGGTAATAAATAGGGGGACAACACTATTAATTAGAACATCATTAATATTGTATTTGGTTATCATAAATAATGTTGTACATTCTCAATGTCAAGCTTTTCGTGTTCCCAATGAACAATCATTTATTAAGATTTAATGCACATAACATTGATTAGACGGATACAAAATTACTTAAAAGAAGACGTCTACTTATGTAAAATAAAAACATTCGGAAAAAAAAATTATTTCTTGGAAGTTGGTTATATCTTGAGGAAAGAGAAAACATTTTTCAAAGCACAATATTCCAAATTACAACTGACATGTCATCAGGTAAAACCCATTTTAATATTAAATCACAACTTAAATCATGGACCACTAGATCTTGATCCAATGGCTATTAAACACTCACAATGTATGGAGATAATTTAGTGCTCACCATTAAGAGAAACCCCATATATATATATATATATATACATATATATATATATATGTGTGCGCTTTATATTTAATCGCTATATGTAAATCCTTTCTCACCCGGTATGGCCATTATGAATTTCTAGCAATGCCATTTGGGTTAACAAGTGCACCAATCGCATTCATGAAATTGATGAATAAAACCTTTTAGGAATACCTTGATCAATTTGTGAGTAAGGAGGAGCATGAACAACATTTGAGAATTATTTTGCAAATTTTGAAAGAGAGACAGTTATATGCCAAGCTTAGCAAATGTGAATTTTGGTCCTAGCAAGTGGTTTTCTTGGGACATATAGTATCTCGAGAAGGGGTGATGCCTGATCCTGCGAAGGTGAAGGCAATAATGGAATGGGATCCGCTTAAGAATGTGACTGAGGTGAGAAGTTTCTTAGGGTTAGCTGGATACTACAGGAGGTTTGTTGAAGGCTTTTCTGTGATAGCTGGTCCTTTAACTAAGTTGTTGAGAAAAGGAGTTCCCTACCAATGGAACGAACAATGTTAGAAGAGTTTCGAAGAGCTAAAAAAGAAGTTAACTTCAAAGCCTATTCTAGTGTTGCCTTTTGGTAGAGGAGGATTTGAAGTATATATAGATGCCTCGAAGTTGGGACTAGGGTGCGTGTTAATGAAAAATGGAAGAGTAATATCTTATGCTTCTCGTCAATTGAGGACCCATGAACTAAAATATCCCACATATGATTTAGAGTTGGCAGCTATAGTACATGCACTGAAAATCTGGAGGCATTATCTGTATGGGGAGACCTTCACGATCCTTACTGATCACAAAAGCCTCAAATATATCTTAACACAAAAGGAACTGAATATGAGACAGAGAAGATGGGTGGAATTGCTAAAGGATTATGATTGCACCATAGACTACCATCCAGGAAAGGCAAATGTAGTGGCAGATGCTTTGAGCAGGAAGAGCTCAAGTACCTTGGCCAACTTGGACGGGCACAATTTGACACCATTAGTGGAGATGAGATCCATGAATGTGAAGTTAGAAGTTGATAAAATGGTCGGGTTGTTAGCAACCTTGCAGATTCGGTATGACTTGGGAGATAGGATCGGTGAAGCGCAAAAGCGAGATATTTTCTACGGGAAGATGTTAGAAAAGATAAGACAAGGTCAGAAGCCTAATTTCTCAATAGGGTCAGATGGAATTTTGGTGAATACAAATCGAGCTTATGTACCACCTGTAGACGGATTGCGAGAAGAAATTCTAAATGAGGCTCACAATGCACCATATGTGATGCACCCAGGAACTACAAAGATGTATCGTAATTTGAGACCTTATTATTGGTGGGCTACGATGAAGAAAGATGTAGCAGAGTTTGTGGAAAAATGCTTAACTTGTCAATAAGTTAAAGCAGAACATCAAGCTCCAGCAGGAAAATTGAAACCGTTGATGATTCCGACTTGGAAATGGGAGCGAATTGCGATGGATTTTGTGGTAGGCTTACCTAGGACTTGGCATAAGCATGACTCAGTTTGGGTTATTGTGGATAGATTGACTAAGTCTGCTCATTTCTTACTAATAAAACAAACTGATTCATTGGATAAACTAGCAAGACTGTATGTGGATGAGATTGTAAGGTTACACGGAGTTCCTGTGTCCATTGTGTCTGATCGAGATCCACGATTTACTTCTAGATTTTGGTCAAGTCTACAGGCAGCTTTGGGTACAAGATTCAATTTGAGTACAACTTTTCACCCGCAGATGGATGGACAATCTGAGCGTACTATTCAGACATTAGAAAATATGATGAGAGCTTGTGTTTTGAACTTTGAGGGAGGATGTGATAGATATTTTCCACTAATGGAGTTTGCTTACAACAATAGTTTCCACTCTAGTATTGGGATGTCACCATTTGAAGCCTTGTACGGTAGAAGGTGTAGAGATCCAGTTTGTTGGGATGTTGAGGGTGCAAAACTGCTTGAAGGTCCTGAATTAGTTCAAGAGACAATTGAGAAGATAGAAGTAGTAAAAAGGTGTTTGAAAATGGCACAAGATAGACAAAAGAGTTACGCAGATCAGCATCGACGTGATATGGAGTATGAGGTAGGAGATAAGGTGTTCTTAAAAGTATCTCCATGGAAAGGCATTATTCGATTCGGGAGAAAAGGGAAGTTGAGTCCGAGGTACATTGGACCATATGAAATTACTCAATGAGTCAGACCACTTGCTTATCATTTATGTTTGCCAGTAGAGTTATCACAGATTCATGATGTGTTCCATGTATCTATGTTGAGAAGATACCGATCTGACCCGAGACACGTTATATGTGAACCTGATATTGAGGTAGCAGGAGATCTAACATACAAAGAAGAACCAATCGAGATATTAGAAAGATAAATAAGGAAGTTGAGGAGACGAGAGATACCAATGGTCTGTGTACTATGGAGTCATCATCGTTCTCTACGAGAAGCTACGTGGGAGGTAGAGGATGATGTGCGATGAGAATATCCACACATGTTTGACGTTACCGGTATGTGCTAAATTTCGAGGACGAAATTTTTTTTTTGGGAGGGGATAATTGTAACATCCTTAATAAATAAATAAATAAAAGTGAAGTGGGGTTAGGATGTTGAAAATAATAAAAATAATAGATAGAAAGTTGAATGATAGTAAAAAACGTAGAAAAATGGGATGCAGAATGGGAGGCTGGTTGGAGGCTTGTCTGCTAATAAAAAATATATATATTTAATAAAAAAATATAATAATAATAATAACAAAATAATAATAATAATAAAAAAAAAAAATATATATATATATATATAGAGAGAGATGATAGAGCAGTGAAATTATTTAGTTGATTGAAGAAGTAGACTCTAGAAAGAGGAAAACTCTTTTAGAGAGCAAATCTGTGGTGGATAGTAACATACTGTCTAAAAGATAAGGAGGTCTCACGTTCAATCTATCTCTATTGATTTTCTGCATCTATTTCTTTCTTCTTTTTATCATTTTGTTGAATTAAAATTTCATTATTTCACTATAAATTTTATTGGTCTTCAAGAGTTAGTGCTTTAACTTTTATAGTAAAAATTTGTTTTTTTTTGTACAGATCCATTGAGAATTTAAGTCATTCAAAAGCATTAAATTTAACCAACTTTACTTTCGAATAATTAGTTTTGATAATCATAGTGATATGCAAGAATTAATGTTCAACTATCATTATATATATATATATATATATATATATATATAATTACAATAAAAAAATTAATTGCTTTTATTCAGTTAACATATATTAAGTCTATTAATATTTTATTTATTTTATTTATTTATTTATTTATTTTTTCTCTAAGTGAATTTTTTTTTTGTAAAATTTAACTGTCGACATATGGAACATAATATATATATATATATATATTTTGGTATTATAATACTTCATTTAACTCAAATTCTTATTTACAAAACAAATTTCATGTATATTTAACCTATACTCATATATATGTCATGGTTATATATTAAATAAATAAAATACTAGTCAATAATTTATTTAAGAGCTAAAGTGCTACATAAATAATATAAATTAATTGATGAGTTAATAAATGTAGTGATTATTATTTTCTAGGCGATAGCGAAAGAGTAGACGATTGACGATTGGAGCTTAGTGTTTTGTTGGAATTACTTAAAGTTCCAAGTAAGTGATATATGGCATATATTTGTTTGATTGTTGCCATGCTTACTGTGATATATAATTGTTTGGTTTAAATTGATTATAAAGTGGATGATTATAACATATGACTAAGTGATTGGATTTAAATGTAAATATGAATATGTAAAATGATTATGATATGAATTATGGTGAGTTATAGTTCATTGAGAAATGTTGCTACGTGTATGCGTTGAAGAAATAAAAATGGTAAATAAAAAGTGTCTGCTTTAGGTAGGTTATACTCAGTGGTTAATCTATGTGATTGATCTGACATGTGTGAAGGGATGGTGATTTATGAGATGTGATATTGTGGGTTGGAGGTAGTTGATAACCATTGAGTATATCTTTCATTAGCAGACAAGGCCCAATTAATAAAATAAATAAATATATATATAGTTAGGATTATTTTTAATATGATTTTGTAAGTTATTGTATTGTTGAATATGTTTATATATATATATATATATGCTTTATATTTAATCGCTATATGTAAATCCTTTTATGTGGCAAATATATGACAATTATCACTTATTGAGTAGGCAGCTCACCCATTGCCACCATTTTTCAGGAGATAACGTGTTTAGTGGTTCAGTTCTCTCCCCCAGCGTTTCAGTTATCTCGTTATCTGTATTAGGTGAGCCAGCATGTTGCAGCTTGTTTAAGGTTGAAGCATGTATTAGGATTAAAATAAATGTCTATCTAGTTTAAGTAAAACTTTAAATTGAAATTTTATCTTGTTGGATAAAAACTAGGGGCTACAGTATTATAATTTCAAGATGCATTTTGGTCGTAATTTGAAAATTTGTTTTGCCTAATTTAAATGTAAAATAGTTTAGCATTTTTATAAGAAAAACACATTTAGATCATAATTTTTACATTTTTAGAAAAAAACCTTTCATTTCGGTCAATCTCTCATCTGAATCCAAAACTATCTTGATGACTCCCCGACACTAAATCTGAATAGCAGCATCACAATCCCTATTAGGGAAAGGCAAACTCGTCAAACCTGGGAGGAGCCTTATACGGTGGTAATAGGTAAAAATGACCGGTCATGTGTCTCCTCATTTGTTTTTATTTCTTTCATGTTGTTCTTCATGTCCATATTAAGCTTTTTTTTCTATGAAAGGGTTGAATCTCAATCACGATAGGAAAGATGATGGAGATAAAAATCAGACCTTGAATCTCAATCTCTTTCTCTTTTCAATTTAGAACTTTAGAATTGAAAATAAATAAACAGTAACTTTTTCTCCATTTTTTTTCTATACCGCATTCTTCAGTCTACTACTCCATTAGTGAAAAGCAACGTCTGCCCCTCCTATCCCTGAGAATACAAGAGGAATATTAGGGGTAAATGACACCCATAGACTGTATTGGTAAACTTTTAAACTATAAAAACGTCTTTGCAAATGCATAGATCTTACCGGGAATAAGCTACCAAGCCAATTATATCTATCCATTCTACTAATCGCACCTCCCCTTGTGCGGTTCCTAGGAAAAACTAATAAGCATTTTTATCTCATCTGGCTCAAGTAGTGCAACTTTGTTCCTCCCAACCTATACCAAATTGTATTTCTTGCACTGATCAAGAACAAACTTATTAACACCCAAAGGACGTTCTCCTTCGTAAGCCCCAACAACTTGATGAATCTTATCCTACAATTCCGTCCTCCTGTAACTATTTTCAGGCACTCGTATTGTCCCATGAAAGCCACCATTTATAGTGAGTGGAGGCATTGGAACAATGGGAAACCTGTTATGAATTGGAAGATTATGAATCTATGGCAAAGGCAATTGATGCTTTAGAAGAAAAGAAAAAAGTATTTTTTTTTTGTTAATTTGAAGGCTATTTTATTAAGGTTATATTTTAGAAATAATGTATATCCTTGCAACATAGCCTGTGATTTTTTTGTTGAATTTGACAGCCAAGGATCAAACACTCTAAGCAGAAGAAGAAACTGAAGCTAGTATATGGAGAAGATGAGATGGCACTAAGGGATATTTTCACAATCTTCCAATTCATAACATGTATCCTCTTGTTCAAATGTATCGACTGGCCATAAATGGCGGAGAAGATATCGTTGCGCTTATGAAGGAGAACCTCCTTTGAGTGTTGGTATGGGTTGGGAGGAACAAAGTTGCACTACGTGACCCAGATGAGTTAGAAAATGTTTTTTGGTTTTCTTGAGAACAAGGGGAGGTGAGATTAGTCGAACTGATAAATATATAAATCACTTGGTAACTCATTCTCGATAAGATTTATGCATTTGCAAAGATATTTTTTATAGTTTAAAAGTTTACAAATACGGTTTATGGTATTTCTCTTGTTCTCCAACCATGTGGCTTGAATCATTTTCAAATATAAACAACGTGGTTTAAAAGTTTGCAAACTCTTACAGTTTGGTTCATTCCGTTAGGAAATACAGTCCAAAAACTGAGTTCTTACATGATTTACAATTCTCCTAAATAAATTTATTTTCTGAATATGAGAATTGAATGGTGTCAAACTTAGATAATGGATTTACTGTATAGAGTAGCATAGTCTAACATTCCCAGGCCATAAAGGATGAACACAGCTTAAGTAAAAACTAATGAACCCAGATTGAGCAGCGACTTGCTGTTAGATAGACTCAAAAGCTTTTCAAAATTTCGAATTTAGCCAAAACCACAAAAAGAGAGAGAAATTGACATATCGTTTAGCTTCAATTGAAGCCGCGATGAAATCAGGCGGGTCCTTACCATACAAAAAATACAAGGGAAGAACTATTAATGAAATGGGAAAAAAATATGTAGAATGAAAAAAAGTACATGAGTATGGTTCTCACATATGGTGAACAGAGATTCATTTTATAATTCCTCACAAACAATAAAATATAAACTTACCATACATTTTAATTTTAAATTTTATAGCACATATTGGACTATTTCAAACCATACTTTTCAACTAAAGTTTTCATTCACATGCATATATGGTCAACATTTGACTCCAAATTGGTTTCTAATTCAAATACATAAAATTATGTTTTTTATTTCAACATGTCCCTTAATCTTAATTTCGCTGACTCCTAATTGACCTCCCAATAATTTTATCCAAAATTATTAATATTTTAGAATATATTTTATTTTATACTATCTAAGCAACAAGTTCAGACCTTTTCTATTTTGTTTTTTGCATTATTCATTCACATTAGCATTCACTATTATTAATTAACTGCAAATACAAGTTCATCTAGAAACAATTGATATAAAATGTAATGGCACGCAAATTGTCAAAGTTTTTAGTTTGCAAAGCAACAAAATATTGAATCCAACAATTACTTAAACAAAATATTTTTTATAATTCCATTGATGAAATTTACCCGAGTCTTAAGTCTTAAGTATTTTTATCCTCAAATTACCTTGGTCTTATGTTCTATATGTATTATAGTGAACACATAAACTGGTAAGCACATGTAAGCAAATTTAAATGCCAAATAATTTGTTCCTTCTCAATGTAGAGACTTGATATATTGGGAGCATTAGAGGATGTTGTTGGGGAATTCAATGATTTGAGTATGACAACTACTAACATCCATCATGGTCAGCGTTATTTCAATGAGTAAGCTGCTGTGAACTGCTTTTTCCAGGGTACACTGAGATGAAAATCAAATATTTTGGGGAAGGGGAATAATATTTGTTACTTTACTCTAAATAGGGTTATAATAGAATGTAATCAATGTAATGTAGAGTGTTCAATCTTTCTTTATTAGGCCAAATAAAATAGAAAATGGAAATGACGAATACATGTAGAGTTGCATATCATTTTAATAATGTTTGGGATTATCTTAGGTATTTTTTACTGCCAATTTTGTTAATTTTTTATTTGAACCTTAGTGAGACTATTTCACAAAGGTTATGATTCGCTAGTTTATTTATTTTTCTGTTTTAAGCAGGATATAAAGGAAGTTAAGCATGAATTATTTACTCCCCTTCTTATCCAAATTGGTTGAGAGGCTGAGAGATTGTGAGACAACATTGTTTGTTCAGCTTCTAGCAGGTGAGGTTTCATTTCAGTAATTGAAAAGAATTTGCTCAATAGTTTTGCAAATGAGCAGCTAGATGGTTGGTTAAATTTGCTGAGAATTGTAATATTCTGTTGTGGTCATCTGTTATTTGTTTGTTTGTAAAAAGTCTTTTCATGTGAAAAAAGGCAAAATTAGCTGTTGTGGTGCCTTTTCTCCCAGGCCCTGTGTAAAACGCTCCTCTCTTCTTGCAATATTTCTCTCCCTGCTTGCCTTACTCCTTGCAGGTTTAGCCTCAAACTGGTAAGGCAAGGTCTTCTCTCTTGCTTTTTCAGCCATTGATTTATGGATACTTTCCATCAGCACGCACTTGTTCTTGAACATGTTACCTTTCACTTTCATGTACATCTCATGGTACATGTGCTTGTCAATTTTTCGGGCTTCCCTGTACTTGCATAGAAGTCGTCTGAGAACTCGCAGTCTCCTTCATTCTGTGAGGACTGGAATGTAAGTGAATCTTCGTTTTCTGGCATAGTTGCTGCAACTAGAGGACAAAGCCTTAAATGTAATTGATTTGTCGTTGGAAAATAATGTTAGACACCAAGCTTAAGTCCTGTTAAGATCCTAAGTTGCAAAATTTTCCACCTTGAGGGACCTAACTGAACTTCCGTGCTTTTCTAGTATTTCATAGCATATGAGACATGCTTCTGTTATCTATAAGCATAATTTTATCGGTAAAGTCAATTTTGGAACGTATCATAAATGGGACAAGTTAAGAAAATTTATCAAGCAATACTTAGACTCTATTTCATGTGTCTTCGTGGCAAGTTGTGAATCCTACAGGTTTATTTAAATTTGGAGTCATTTTTATTGTAGAATATTCGTTGAAAGCTGTGAAGGCGGCTTCCATTACATCCATTGCAGCTCGTGGGATGGACTCTGTCTGTGTTGTCACACAGGTAAGTGACCTTCTCAATTTTTTGATCTAGAACTCGAATGTTTTTGCTTAATTTGGAAATTCACGTCTTGAAATTTGAGCAGGACAAGCTTTTGGATCGGACTAGTATTACCCATCTTTTCCCTGTTACCAAGTACCTTGGATTACTGGCCACTGGCATGACAGGTTAGCTTCTCTTTCCCTCCTGTGAAACTGCATTTCTTTTTATGATGTGATGCACTTTTAGTTTAGTCACTACAGAGTTTAATTTTGTTCAATAAAGGTTATAGTTTTACGTGCAATGTACACATTGTGAAGCATGATTGGACACGCAATGATAGGAATGATGGGAAATAATGTAGATACCTCATTTTTTCTACACCATCAAAATAACCTGTTGACTGCAGTTTCTCTGAACATTTGTGATGGAAAGCCTACGTGCTAGAAGTTTTCATATTTCTTTTCTAGACTGCGACCTGATAATTCACCCTCTCTAGTTACGATCCAATACAAATTAAATTCAGGCAAATGTTTAATGTCTAGGTAAATACTACTGAAACCAGCTTGAGCTACTCATGAATGAATCTTCTTTAAAATCTCAACTCTTCTTTGCTTCACATTTTGCCGCGTTTGCAAAATATTCTGGTTTGTACTGCATCTGCACCCTTGCTGAGTTTCGGTTCAATATGGTTATGAAATGCCCCTGGATGTGTTGGCCAAATGGTATTTTATTACTATTGCATTCTTATGATCTTCTATAATGCTCAAATATTAGTTCGTACTATGTTTTCAAAAACTTGTCTGCCATTTTCATAGCCTATTCCAAAACTTGGCTTGGCTATTATTTCCCCTGCTCTTGCTATGATTTCACTCTCCACGTCTCTCTCTCTTTGTGCCCAGAAGTTGTGAGTTTACTCCACCTGTTTTGAGTAGTTGTTGTGGACTCCACCATTAAGCTTGCCATTGCCTATACTTTTAGAAATTAATAGAAATTTTTGTGTCAGTATCTGAATGTTCCCAGATAGAACATATAGTATAAATTTTGAGTTTAGTGGGTATCACATATAGTAGCTACTACCTATGCTTAGGTTTTACGTGATGAAAAAATGAAGTTTGGTTGACCTGCTTAGATTTTCGTACTAAATATGGTCATGAAATGCCCTGTGGATGTATTGGCCAAATGGTATTTCATTACCATTGCATTCTTATGATCTTTTATAATGTTCAATTAGTAGTTTTTAGTATGTTTTCTCTCTAATTTAGAGCAGCTCCCTTCAATCCAAATCATTATATATTTTAAATATTTTTAATGGACGTATTTTTAATCATTATAAATACTTTTAATGTGTGTAACGAGTGTATTTTTAATCATTATATATAGTTTCTAGTAAGGGTAAATGTCCACTCATTGTAAGCTGAGCGGAATTATTCCGCTCATTAATACTTTTAGTAAGAAGGGCTTTCTCAAGGGGAAAATTCCGCTCATTAAAAACATTTAATGAGTGGAATTAGATTTCTAGTGATAGTTTTTCGTCATTAAATCCCATTTTTCTTGAGAACAATGGGAGGTGAGATTAGTCGAACTGATAAATATATAAATCACTTGGTAACTCATTCTCGATAAGATTTATGCATTTGCAAAGATATTTTTTATAGTTTAAAAGTTTACAAATACGGTTTATGGTATTTCTCTTGTTCTCCAACCATGTGGCTTGAATCATTTTCAAATATAAACAACGTGGTTTAAAAGTTTGCAAACTCTTACAGTTTGGTTCATTCCGTTAGGAAATACAGTCCAAAAACTGAGTTCTTACATGATTTACAATTCTCCTAAATAAATTTATTTTCTGAATATGAGAATTGAATGGTGTCAACTTAGATAATGGATTTACTGTATAGAGTAGCATAGTCTAACATTCCCAGGCCATAAAGGATGAACACAGCTTAAGTAAAAACTAATGAACCCAGATTGAGCAGCGACTTGCTGTTAGATAGACTCAAAAGCTTTTCAAAATTTTGAATTTAGCCAAAACCACAAAAAGAGAGAGAAATTGACATATCGTTTAGCTTCAAAGCCACGATGAAATCAGGCGGGTCCTTACCATACAAAAAATACAAGGGAAGAACTATTAATGAAATGGGAAAAAAATATGTAGAATGAAAAAAAGTACATGAGTATGGTTCTCACATATGGTGAAGAGAGATTCAATCTTATTGAAGAATTGAATCATACATTTTATAATTCCTCACAAACGATAAAATATAAACTTACCATACATTTTAATTTTAAATTTTATAGCACATATTGGACTATTTCAAACCACACTTTTCAACTAAAGTTTTCATTCACATGCATATGTGGTCAACATTTGACTCCAAATTGGTTTCTAATTCAAATACATAAAATTATGTTTTTTATTTCAACATGCCCCTTAATCTTAATTTCGCTGACTCCTAATTGACCTCCCAATAATTTTATCCAAAATTATTAATATTTTAGAATATATTTTATTTTATACTATCTAAGCAACAAGTTCAGACCTTTTCTATTTTGTTTTTTGCATTATTCATTCACATTGGCATTCACTATTATTAATTAACTGCAAATAAAAGTTCATCTAGAAACAATTGATATAAAATGTAATGGCACGCAAATTGTCAAAGCTTTTAGTTTGCAAAGCAACAAAATATTGAATCCAACAATTACTTAAACATATACTAAAAAGACTTTGCAGAAGCTATCAATGAATCTGTGTATTTGCACAAATTAATTACACCCACACAAGACTTTCAATACAAAAAACAGGAAAACAAAATGACAACCACAAATTAGGATTGTTTATTTTAATGTTTCCAAAACTTTTCTCTTCAATGTTGTATGAGACCAATTTGTTTATACCATAACTAAGAAGAATCTTATTCGTGCTCTTTGAATATCCCAAGACTTTGACTTTTCCAGAATAATGTGGGGAAGCATATATGGGTTCTTTAACATAGCACAATCGTTCCCAAGTAAACTGGTCAAATTCATCCTTCTTTCTGATATATAAATCAGAGTGACGACCAAAGGAAAAGCTGAAGCAAAGACACCCTTCTAAAACATGCAAATCAGTCAAAACTGGTATACTGGGGTAAAAAGGCTTAGGCAATAACGAGAACATCTCCTTTTTCATATCAAATGCCAAAATATCATGGTCACCCGAGCCTAACCAGTGTAGACTACCATCTGCAAAGTATCCAAATCCAGAGTATAATCCTACACAATTTGGACAATCTTTAATCCTTGTCCACATTTTCAATCTCATCCTATAAATCCAAACGTGGGTTTTAATAAGTGTAGATAACATAAGCACAACTTTGTAATCATTAATAGAGTTATCATAACCCAAACCCAATCCAAATATTTTGTAATTTCTTACAGCTTCCGAAGGGCAATCCGGGAGATTCATATACTTCCGAGTGGATGGATTCCATAAAGCAATCTTGCAACAACTTCCATATATAAGAAGCAAACCATTGCAGTTGCCATATATGTTTTTCCATATATCTAAGCTTGGTTTTTCGAGTAGAATCTCTTGTTCCTCACCATCATTCATATCAATTATATGAAATCGTCTTGGCTCATTCTTCAATGATGTATGCTGTAAAATTACCTTGCGACGACTGATGTTTTCAGAAGATCTCATGAGATAGTAATTTGCGAAATTAGGGCTATCTATGATTGCGCATAAAGATTTAGAAACGCGTCTGAATCGTAGAACTGACTTAACAGGCAAACATATAAAAATTTCAGTGATCAAATCTCCAGGAAAATGTCCCATAACTGCTGACTTGAAATTTACTAGTAATTGGTAGAGACACACCTATTATATATAAAACATAAAAACAAAGCCAATATTCACAAACAGACATGACTATTCAGGAACAGACATGATTATTCATGAAGGAAATTGACTGTTGGTATTTAAATTAATTACATTGATCACAATTATTTTTAAGGAAGGGCCTGTTTGTTTTATCTGCTGTTGCTGTTTGCTGTTTGTTGTTACGGTTTGCTGTTTGTTGTTTGTTGTTTGATTATTAGTGTTTGGTAAAACTATGATTGCCTGTTGCTGTTAGTATGTAAAATGATTAATATGGACATGATTTAAATAAATATATAAATTAATTCTAAAAATAATAAAAATAACCTAAATAACTAAATTACAATTACAAAAATAATTATTTATATATAACTTCATTTTTCCATAAAAAAAAAATATATACTAAAAATTAAATTGCTATAAAATTGTCTGTAATATTTCTTCATTTTAAAGATCAATTTTTATCTCTAAATAGGATGGAAGCAATCTCATCTCTCAAAGCATTCATTTGAGTTGCTCCAGTTTCCTCGTGATTTTCATTTGTATCAACATCATTTGAACTACTCAATGAGTCGTACGGCACAAAATCAGGATCTGCTAATGTGTTTCTTCGAATATAATTATGTAGTGCCATTGAAGCAATCACGATATCCCTTTTACTGTCTCTTTTCCCTTTAGATCTTTCCACAGTTTCCAATGGAGTTTCATCGAATCTCATTTATGTCTCATCTGATCTTTAGTAAATATGTGACCCGCAATTTTCATTTCATTTTCTACCCATGGCCATCCTTTCAGACCCCATCCCCCTCCACTTCTTTTACCAAGATTGGTGCCCCGAACACAAATATCAAGAAACACATTAAATTCTACATCATTCCATTTTTTTCTTGGAACAGTTTTTTTTTTCTTATGTTACCACCTATTAATAATAAAATAGATATGTATGCAATAATCTATAGATTAATTTTTTTAATTGGAACTAGGTGAGTGGTTGTCAGGGCAGAGAATTCCAACTAGGTTGGCACCCCTGCAGCACTGAAACCGAACCTGCTTAATTAAAATTGAAAAAAGAAAACATACAAAGAGAGAGCAAGCAATTAAACAAACCCATAGACAACACCGTCGTTTAAGTTTTCACTAATAAATTCTAAGCAGACTGATGGGGCAAAGTCCCACCAATTCTCTTTTTGAGTAATTCTACCTAAATTAGCCAAACAATCTGCGACTTTGTTACCTTCGCGGAAAATGTGAGATACAACTAAAACCATTTGATTTAAGTTTTCCAAACAATCTTCCCAGTCATCTCCACTACAAGAAAAAAGGGTTTTAGTGACCAAAATTTAATATAGGTATAGTTTCCGCTCATTAAAAATATGTTCTCAATACATTTAATGTGCGGATATCATATTAATGAGCAAAGTATATAATTTGACTCAATTTTCCTAACATTCCACTCATTATTTCATAACAATAAAAAAACCACCTTTTAATTATAAAAAACCCCACTCATTAATAACCTTAATCTTTAATTTACCGCCAATGTGATCTAAAATTCATTCCAAATATTTCATTCCCCCCTAAGGGAGTGTTTGGTTAGATAAATTTAGATTATGGAATGGAAATGATAGTAAATTATTCCCTTTTTGGTTAACCAAATATAGCTTGGGAATTAGAATCTCATTCCCCAACTTTGACAATTATTCATTCCTTCCACTTTTCACTTCAATCAAATTTCATTCTCATTCCTAATGATTTATATATATAAAAAAATAATAATAATATAACATATCCACGTTTTACCCAACATATACCCACCACTATTTTACCAACCCACGTACCCAACATATCCACCTTATAATTTATATATATCCACCTTATAATTTATATAATATATAGATATATTATGTGCAAATGTATTTTCCTGTACTAGTTTATAATACAACTTTTTTGTACAGTAAAAAAAGTTATCATCAATAAATCATTAATTTGCTTTTCTAGATGATATAAATTTTTGTATATTTTTTAATTTAATTGAAATTATAATAATTATTATTTACTAAATTATTTTTAATAAATTTTGTACTCATTTTTATTACGATCATTAACGAACCAAACAGCTTCAAAGAGAATCGCATTCCCATTCCAGATTGAACCAAACATATTGAATAAATAGTCATTCCCATTCTTATTCCGCCACATTCCGTTTCCGTTTCCCTTTCTGATTCCGAAGTTTAAACCAAATCGCACCCTAAAATCAGACACAAAGTTCACGCTTTCAGCCAAAAAAGCTCTCCTTCCTGTTCGACCTAGGTCTGCTCCCATCTTCTCACTCTCATCTTCTGAAATTGGGACTGAACGAGCCTCTCTATTCCTTCTTCAGCAGATTTTTGGGTTTTCCTCATTCTGTTCGGTATCTCTTCTCTTCTCTTGTTAATTTCTTTATTTTTTCATGTTTTCTTCATGTTCTTGTGTTTTCCTTTATGTGTTTAGATTTAATGTCTTTATGTGTTTTCCTTTTTCCTTTATGGGGTTAGATTCAATGTCTTAAGAAGTGGAGTTGGAAACTCAAAACCCATCAAAAACCCCAACCTCTCTCTCTTCCCGCACATGGCTTCACTATCAGTGGATATAGCAAGAGCCACCTCCTTCATTTCCTTCTCTTCTCGCAAACAAACCCCTCTTTCCACTAGTGGCACCTCACTCCTTCCTCTTTTCTTCAAACCTCAACCCACCTTATCCATTCAAGCTACCCGCTCCTTTCATTCTACAAACCTTGCTCTCGGTTTCTCCAAACCATCTTTCAAAAACCCCTGTAGATTTTCTTTTGCCGCCGCATCCCCCCAGACCGAGGATTGTGATGTCACCACCAAGATTCCTCCCGATGATCGAATTCCTGCTACCATTATTACCGGCTTTTTGGGTTCTGGAAAGGTATTGTAATCTTTCTATTTTAGTTGTTACCTTTTCCCTTTGTATTAATTCGTACTAAAATTAAGAAGATATGCTACTTCAAATGTAATTGCTGACTTATTAAGCTTTCTAAATGGTCAATGCAAATGCTAGTTAAAAATTTCCATTTTCTTGAATTTCTTCTCAACTGGACTTAATTGGGCTGACATTTTTCCTTGCCTTGATGAACAGACAACATTACTTAACCATATATTGACTGCAGACCATGGGAAGCGCATAGCAGTGATTGAGAATGAGGTATTAGTTTGCATTGTTTTTGGCTGTTCGCTTATTAGTTAAACCACCATTTTTGCTATAATCATGGGAGTCTCTATGTATATTGTTGTATCATTATGACCATGGTACATAATCTCAAACTTTTGTAAGTTTATTATTATAGTCCTGCTTGTGAGAGTACGTTTATAGTGTGCAGATGTATAATTTCCTCTCCTAATGTTGAATTGCAGTACGGTGAAGTTGACATTGATGGTTCTCTAGTTGCTGCAACAACTACCGGAGCTCAAGACATTATTATGTTGAACAATGGTTGTTTGTGCTGTACAATGAGGGGTGATCTTGTGAGAATGATAGCTGGCTAGTGGCTAAAAACAGAGGAAATTTTGATCATATTGTAATTGAAACTACAGGTTAGATATTACTGTTGTTGGCCCAAAATAAAATAAATTTTATTCTTATGTATATAGAAAGCTTATGTTTAATTTAGGGTATAGTTTCTATTTTTGTCTAGAAAATAATGAAAAAATACACTTGTAAACTAACCGCCAACCGATGAGAAAGTCCGGCACTACGCAGGGCGTGTCTTCCAATACGCGGGGCGTAGATCAAGCAACCAGAGAAGGTCTGCTTCAGAGGCTCCAATACGCGGGACGTAACCTCAGAGACGCCACGCGTAAAACTTGGCAACGAGGCGTTTCGAGATCAGAAGCTCCAATACGCGGGGCGTCCATTCTCATACGCAGGACATACTTCCTTACGCGGGACGTAATGCCAAGTACGCCACGCGTATGCACCATCAATAAAACGCGCCAACTCTAGAAGCTGCACTACGCGGGGCATATTCGGACATACGCGGGGCGTAAACTCTCTCTCGGCAGCAGTTGGAAGCAGTCAATGGAAGTTAATGGTAGTTAGTGGAAGTTGAGGTAGTGGGGTGATGTGGCATGGAGGTAGTTGAGTTAGTTGGTGAATAATTACCAAAATGCCACTGAATAATTACCAAAGTGCCACTCCAAAATACTATAAATAGACCCCCTCCCCTTCATTAAAAATCACACTCAATACACAACAAAACCCCTCTCTCAAGCTCCAATGCTTAATCCTTAATTTTGTTCTTTAGTTCTTAAGTTCTTTCGTTCTTAGTTCTTCAAGTTCTTCCTTTCGTTCATCATTTTTCGTAGCTTCAGTCTCTCCTTTAGCCTCCTTTAGCTTCAATTCAAGTTCCCGCACCCTAACCACACGTGACAAGGTTGAAATTAGCATATTTCGAAAATATCGCTAACAATTTTTGGCACGCCCAGTGGGACCTTTTGTTTTTTTTTGCTACCAAAAATTGTGTCTATACTCGTTTTTTACGTTCTTAATTTTTTCCACACTCATTATCCCACTTTACTTTACCAAAATTTATTAGCTAACGCTAACAATTTTTGGCACGCCCAGTGGGACCTTTTGTTTTTTTTAGCTACCAAAAATTGTGTCCATACTCGTTTTTTACGTTCTTAATTTTTTCCACACTCATTATCCCACTTTAACTTACCAAAATTTATTAGCTAACGCTAACAATTTTTGGCACGCCCAGTGGGACCTTTTGTTTTTTTTAGCTACCAAAAATTGTGTCTATACTCGTTTTTTATGTTCTTAATTTTTTCCACACTCATTATCCCACTTTACTTTACCAAAATTTATTAGCTAACGCTAACAATTTTTGGCACGCCCAATGGGACCTTTTGTTTTTTTTAGCTACCAAAAATTGTGTCTATACTCGTTTTTTACGTTCTTAATTTTTTCCACACTCATTATCCCACTTTACTTTACCAAAATTTATTAGCTTAGGCTAACAATTTTTGGCACGCCCAGTGGGACCTTTTGTTTTTTTTAGCTTAGCCAAAAATTCTAAAACTCGTTTCTTTTTTCAGTCAGTTTTTAAACCACTTGTTTTTCATGCTTTGCTTTAATTCCATTAATAAGTATTTATTTATTTCTTTGTTCTTTCTTTTTTCAACACTAGATTACTAACTTAATTTCATCATTTTTACTTATAAGTACTCACGGAGGATGCCTCCTAGGAAGAACACCGGGAAAGATCCAATTCCATCGGAATCCGAAGAGAGTCAAAATCAGAACCGAGATCATGACAATGAGCCCGGAATGCCTGAAGGCTTTGTAGCCGAGACCGTGAACAATAGCGAAAGTGCAAGCCAACAACCACCTCAAGGCCCACCCATATTCGACATGACACCACTATTAGCGAGTATGGAGAAGCAAATCAGCCAATTCCTACATGGATTTTCACAAACCATGAAAGAGAATCATGAGGTTATATGCAACGCAATGCAAGCTATCAATGAGACCCTGTTCAAAACTAGCAATGAGGCGGTAAACAATTCCAACAAGGTTCCGGCTCTCGAGGAGAGGATTGTCGATTTAACCGAAGAAATCGACAAAATCCCGAAAAAATGTGTCGAGCTGTTCTCACAAAAGTCAACATCTCAAGGACCAGCGGACAATGGAAAGGGAACACCGATCTCAGGTGCCGACGAAAGGTACATCCCGCCACCAGTCCGAGAAGAGAGTCTCAGGTTCAATGAGCGCGGCGATAGGATCAGCCCAGAACCCATTCAGGTCCCACCACCTCAACAACATTTTAGGTCTCATATCGGGCCTAGTAACCATGCCGAATACTATGAGGAAAACCATACTCGTAATATGGGGGGCAATGGGAGAGGAACCAGCTTTCACCCACAACGGACGATGCACACACGCATGGAACCCGCCAACAACTTGGGAGAGGCCCAACGCATAAGAAACATCGTCCAAGAGATTTATGGGCCAGCCGTGAGGGAGGTGTACCGACCCGAGTTCCAAAAACCGTATCCACGGCAGTACGATCAACTATATCCCTTACCTCACAACTTTAGAGTCCCTGATTTCACCTTGTTTTCAGGAGAGGAAGGGCAATCCACCATAGAGCATGTGGCACACTTCACCTTTCAATGCAGTGGTTTGAGCATGGCTATGAACTTCGACATGTTGCGCTTACGCTTATTCCCAGGATCATTAACAGGACCAGCGTTCTCTTAGTACACCACTTTGCCATCCGGGTCCATTCATGGATGGGAACAAATGGAAAGGCTTTTCCATAACCAATTCAATCGAACGGAGCCCGAGGTCTGTGTGGCAGAACTTTCCCATGTAGTGCAGCGACATGGGGAACCGGTCGAAAATTTCATTAATAGATTTAAGAAGATGCGATATCGATGTCGAATCAACATTCCCGAAGTCGAATTTGTAAAAATTGCTCAACGAGGCTTGGAATTCGAAAACCGAAAGAAATTCCAAGGGATCGACTTCCATGATTATTATGAGTTGGTAGCTAAAGTATCTGAGTACGAAGAGTTGATGAAGGAGGATCATTGGTGAAAAAAGAGCACTATGGGGAGCTATCAAGAAAATATGCAAACACATGAGGTAGCTATTGCCGATTTAGCAAACACCGGATCTCGGATGTGCCCCAGTTTGTTAAAGAACCCTAAGGCACCAGACATAGTCAAAAGGAGTCCAACCGCTCAGTACACTTTCGACGTCTCAAAGACGGAAGAAATCTTCGATTATTTGTTGAAGGAAAAGTTCATCACACTACCACCTAGACATGTGATTCCAGCTAAAGAAGAAATACGTGGACAAGACTATTGCAAGTATCACGACAACTGGAGCCATAATACTCAAACTTGTTTTAGTTTTAGAAATGCCGTGCAGGATAGGATAAACCGCGGGATACTCCAATTCCCGGAAAAGAAGGAAAGCATGTTGATCGATGATGATCCATTCCCGGTGGCCAACATGATCAATGCCACTTCACTAGTGTGGGGGGCAAGGGAAAAGAGTGTTCCAACCTAAGGACCCGGCGAGTTTGGGTACCAAAGGCGATATCATCAACATCTAAGTCGAAGGAGAGTTCGAAGGGCTCAAAGAAGAAGGATACGCAACAACAACGACCACGTTTTGTGAAGCCTCCAAAGACATCACCCATCGACCAATGGCAGGTAATCAACCATAAGAAGTTCCCAAGACCTCTCTCAAAAAATGCGAAAAGAAAATTAAGAAAAAAAGAGGCAAAGAAAAGACATAGTCAAAGGGAATCATCCAACATTAACTCTAAAAATGCGAAAGAAAAAGGGAAAAGCCAAGAAAAGAGCATCCAAATCCGTGTAGGGGATTTCATCACACAGACACATTGTGCGACCACCTCTTTGATCTTACCTCCAAATTTTAGAAGTGAAGGCACTAAGAAGGAAGCCTCTAAGCGCAAGAACAAAGAGCAAGAAGATCTAGCGCCGAAGGCGTCCGTCGAAGACGCCATGAGGAGGGTTTACTTTGACAAGCCCACTCCAAGGATGACTCACCACAATAAACCTTTATACGTTAAGGCTCATATAGATGCCAAAACAATATCCAGAGTGATCATCGACAATGGATCAGTTGTTAACATCATGTCAATTAAGACGGTCTTGGCCCTAGGCAAATCGAAGGAAGACATAATCTCATCAGAGTCATCAGTTTCAGCCTTTACGGGAGAAATCACGAAGACACACTACAACAAATGATCACTTGTGCCACGAATCATGCTACGTGAATTCAAAAATTGTGGCCTATTTTTATTTAGCCACGGGAAATATAAATTTCACTATAAACTCATAATTAATAATATATTTATGCCACGGTTAATTGTTTTTTCATGGCAAACACATAGTTATGCCACGACCAATAATTTTCCCATGGCAACCAAACACGTACCAAATTTCCATCATTATATTATATGGGTTCCAAATTTTTTTTAGCGGTATGCATTCCCCCCAAAACTAAGTCATAAAAAATTGGAAAACCAAAAGACTCTACAACATGAAGGTCGGTTTCAGTCTTGCTCCCGCTCTCATCCATCTCATTTGGTTAGCCCTCTTCTTCACTATCCGCTTTTCTATTGAAAAATCATTTGGCTTCAGAAGCCATTGTCGAAGCCGCCTGTCCTGATTGTATTCTACCCAGCCTGATTACTCCCCTCTGTTTACTCGGTGTTCAGGTTATTCTTCTTATATTCTTTCTTTTATGTTTTCTACTCTAGCAGCTCATTTACTGTGCCTTCTCTGCAACATCTTTCTTCTAACCTTTGTTCGCAACTTTTTGCTTTTCAATTTCACAAATGAACGCACCAGCAGTGAGAGACAGGATGAAGTTTTCTCTATTCCTAGAGATTGATAAAGTTTTCCAGTTACAAAGATTGAAGATTGTGATGATAAATGGGACTCCCATGACCCGTTACGAGACTGCTGGATAGTCAAGGCCAAAGTGAGCCCGTGCGGGAGAAAAGATAATGTAATAATTTGAATTATTGATTTGCATAATGTTTGGTAATTCATCATTTGCTTCCTATTTCTCGTGTTTTTCCCTTAGGTAATTTTCTGCTCTTCATAATCGGTGCTTTTGTTTTCTAGTCTCTAATTGAATCATTTAGTTTGAGCAAATTTGTCTGAACTAGGTGTTATAAGAAATCAACTTTATAATTCCCAGTCTAAAAATCAAGAAATTAGAACCAATTTCATTGATAAATCATGCCCTGGTCACTTGTTTGTTAGATTTATAAGTTTGTGGAAACTATGAATTGAATCTGAATAGTGAATCTATCAGAGTAAAACATTGGACTAATGAAATTCGACTGCTTGATTTAATAGTCTTAGCCATTGTGGATTGTCACGGCACCATTTGAACTAAAAGCTCGAGCTGATAGTTAAGGCCCAATCGTCGATCCCAATTGTAGATCTTATATAAATCTCCGACACGGATAACCTTTATTGATCTTAGTTTATGCAGTATTACACGCATCCCTAGTGAGTGGATATTTTTTCCGCTCTTTGAACCATGAACTTCGTTATGTTGAAACTGGGGGAGCTAGAAAGGTTGGCATTCAGACCAAAAGATAAAAAAAAGAATAATGATTTGGAGTTATAAGATGATGAAGCGGGTGTGGGTAAATGAATGATAATTCAAGTTTATATATTTATCTGTTGTTGACATAATTCCTCTTTTCCACTTCCTTGGTGCTTGACAAATTACAAATATTTTTTATTAGTTCTTGTCATTATTTGTAAGGGTTAGTTCAAATTGGCCTACCAATTCATAAAATGATCAAACTAAGTGCACATTGGTAGATTTAAAATGAAGATTAGTGAGCCAAATTTTGTTGGAACTTGATAGTTATTGCCACTGTTAATGGTAGAGAACTATAAATGTTCATGCCAACTCTCATAATTAGTTCTCCTATAATATATTCATCTAGCACATCTTTCTATACTTTTGTCCCCTTATAGGCTATGAATTTAAGTAATAGTATGGTAAAGGGAAAATACATTACTCTTATCACTATCATGTAAACTGTTACTTGAGTGGGTTAAAATACTACATCAGATGCCATTTTCGTGAATATGAATGTCACTTAAGAGGCTTTTATAAGGTTCTAAACTGATCTGATTTGTTTCTTATATCAATTTTTGGAATTTGATTTGAAGTATTCGTTTAGCTTGCATGAGTTTCTTATGACATCATACTATTACTATATTATTTTTAGAATGTCATAAACCTAACTTGTTTCGTTGTGTTGATATTTCAATTTGTGAAAACATGTTGTTGCAATTGTTAATTTCCACCTTATATTTCATTTTATGTGCTTTCGTTAGGAATATGAAACACAAGAAAGGATGAAGCATCATATAATGATTGATAAAATATCCTTACCACAAGTTATGGGTAAGTTCGTGCAATTTTGATAGTATTTCCATCAAAGTAGTTTCTTTTTGGCTGTGAGCACTATAATATGTTAAAAGAGATATGTAGGATATAAAGCTTTCAAGCGATCAGTTTTCTCCTCCCGTGTTTATTATTATTGAGCTATCCTTGTTTACCTTGTTTCACCGTCATATCCATTCTACTGTATTAATGCTTATTCTTGCAATGAAGTGTGTTATGGTACACAAGTGGGCCATTAAGGTGTCAAACAATACACTTATGGAGACAAGAGGAAGCTTGATTAGTTTTTTTTTTCATTTTATGATTTCTAAGTGTACCATGCGTGTGTTTGCAACATTTGTTTGTAATGAAAGCATGTTATACTAGTCAAATGTATATAGGCAGTTATGTGTCAGTTGTTACTTTCAATTATTTGAAGTTTTTGGATAAGATCATTTAGAAGTCCTTGTCTGTAATAGGTATTTATTGATGTACAACAAACAATAGTGCTAATTTCCATCAAAGTTTTCTAAGATATCCAAGGGCTATATCTAACGGGCCATTGCCCTCATTCACCATAGGTTCAAAAGGTAGAAGAAAATCTAAAAACCAAATAAACTCGATGGTCTCATAGCTAGATCCCAAGGAAGTATCAAAATGATATTTTTCTTCAAATCTTCTCTTTATACTAGCTCTTTGAGTAATCTTATAAGGAACATGAATGATAGGAATCGAATAATTCATATAGCTAAGCCCAACTCATTGGGACTAAGGCTTAGTTGTGTTGTTGTTTTACTCATCTCTCTACTCAGTTGTTCATATGCTTGCATTTCAAGTTTAGTTTTTTAAATTGTTGAATCATGTTTCTGAATTCAATTTTTAATTGGGGAATGAGTATTAATGCACACACTTTTAACCTTGTTGGTTCTATCATACCCATCGTTATAGTATTTATATTGTTGGGTAATTTTTGGTCCATGATGCTTAAGTATATAGTTTTTTTGCATCTACTAATTCAATTCAAACGATTGGGTGCAGGAAACTAATCTGGCCATCACACGTGGTCAACACCATTTGACTCCTCATCATCTGCCAAAGGATTCTAGTCATGCAGGTTTGCAAATTATCCTCTCTGTTTCTCTTTCCCTGTTTTTCCTTCAAAAAGAAATAGGGGTAGGGGATGTTAAGGTTGGGTCTCTTCCATCCTCATTTTGCACAAATTAGTAACCTTCTTACTGTCATATCTAGGTTACCCGCTAATGGTAATATTCTCATCAAGGTAGTTGTGTTAATTGTGCTGATACCCTTTGTTTGTCTCTCCTTCGTTCTTAGAGGTAAATATTATGTTTAGGCTCTCTTATTTATTTTATTTTTATCTCTCTATTAATTTACCTTTCTCTGGTTTAAATGGGTAGGAGAGAATCCGTTTTAACTTGATCATGTTTTAAATTTATTTGCATTGCTAGAATTTGTTCCCGATTTCGTTTTTCTGTTAGTTCATTAACAAGACCTTTTCCAGATTTGCTACTCTCATATCCTTGAACTTTATTGACGCTGATAAGCAATATATCAGAACCACGGAAACAAATATGCCCCCTAGTTGTGAGGTTAATCATCTAATAGTTATTGGTGATAGTTTTAATGCAACTGTTCTTTTCCCTCCATTTAGGACAATTTAATGAATTCAGTTCACTATTTCATGAATCTTCCAACAATATTTTATTTCTCAAATCAGAAAATACATTTTTAGGTACTCTTCCAACTTCTTTGAAATTCATTAAAACTCTAATTTATGAAGTCTTTGGATAGTTCAGATTGTTTTACCTCTCAAATAAGGTGGTATGCACTTGCTGGATTATTTTATTTAATTTCCTCCCAAATTGAAGGCTCTATAACCCTTCTTAGATGTTTATGTGAATTCTCATGACTTGTATAATTTAAAGAAATTTTTTGCTGTTATGGACAACCTTTGTTTATTCAATGCTATTGGATTGTCAAAAAATATACCCTTCTCTTCCTGTCAAAATTTTATAGATGCTGATTTCTTTTGTAGGGTTATTATAGTTTCAGCCCGAAGTTGAAGCATATTGTTCGCTTACCATTCGTGTGGCGGACAAGGCTATCCAACAACGTGTTTCTTTAGCTCTCGCACATCTTTGTTCTGCTTGTAAATTTGTACATATCACTATATGAATCCGTAATTTGGCAATTACCATTTGTTTGAACCAGAAAATTTCTTGCAAGTTACAAATGGTTATATTTGAGATGCTAATTATATTCAACTCTATGGTTTCTTCCATTTTATTCATATGGTACTTAATGGAATGTAATATTTGTTGCGGATGCCTTTGATTTAGACTTAGATTTTTTTTGTACATGCATGTGTTCTCTAATTAAGAATTTTTTTTATAATAGAATGATTATGTTTATATATTAATTATTTATTTTTTGTCAGGAATTGTTAACATTTTTGAACTTTCTCAGTTTTTTATTCTTTTTGTTCTTATTAGTTTTAATATAGCTTCCTTCGATCCAAATTTTTATATAATAAAAATAATTATAATAATAAAATATTAATTAAAATAAATTACTAAAAATTCATTTTGCCACGAGTATACTCGTGGCAAATCAAGGTTTTGGCCACAAGTGTTCTATGTTTGCTACAGTTATGCTCGTGGCTAAGCAAAGTTTCTGATTAGAAATGTTCAATTTTTTGCTACAATTATGCTCGTGGCTAGGTGGAATTGATTGTCACGGGTGGCTTTCTTGCCACGGGTATTTTACTTTTGCCACGATTTGACCTGTGGCAAAAAGATTCAACTAGCCACAAATTTTTCCGTGGCATAAAAACCAATTTATGCCACACCCACTATTTTCCCGTGGCAACTACCTAGCCACGATCACTTGTGCCACGGGAGTATCTACCTTGATTTTTCGTGGCTAAATAGTATAGCCACGAAAATATTATACTTGTGCCACGATTCTAACCGTGGCGCAAGTGATGATTTGTTGTAGTGTAATTAATTTGTTCGGGTTCTGACTGAACCTTCGCTTGCTCTCCGGAGTCTCGCCGGAATGTGGTGGTCGACTACCGGAAGTTCGTCGAAGTTTTCAAAAATACGAACCGAGCATATACGAGATACTCAATGTTTAAGGGAGTCCAAAATATCCACTTTCTCAACTAAAATCGTCTAAAAGGTTGAGATCTAACACTTTTCCAATGAAAATACCCACTCAGATCACCATACTTTTTGCTCAGAAAAATATCAATATTGGTCTTGAATTGATCTTATGAAATAAGGAATTTAATGGTATAATTTTCGTTTTAGAAGGTGGCTGAAATATGAAGTTATCAAAGAAAATAGGATTAGAGAAAATAAGAAAAAGAAAAGAGAAAGCGCAGGTACTGTTTGTAAATAAATCGTTTTTCTTTCTTCCCTCTATGCGGCAAACCTAGATCAACTGCTAATAATAATAATAATAATAATAATAAAAGTAATTGAGTGAAACCCAATTCATCCAAGATACACTTAATTATTCTATGACAAAATATCAATAGACACTCAGATAAATATATAAATATATATATAGACATATATATAAATATAAGCAATTAAGTTTACCTCTAGTCCCAAAACGCTAATTAATTTGTTCGGGTTCTGACTGAACCTTCGCTTGCTCTCCGGAGTCTCGCCGGAATGTGGTGGTCGACTACCGGAAGTTCGTCGAAATTTTCAAAAATACGAACCGAGCATATACGAGATACTCAATGTTTAAGGGAGTCCAAAATATCCACTTTCTCAACTAAAATCGTCTAAAAGGTTGAGATCTAACACTTTTCCAGTGAAAATACCCACTCAGATCACCATACTTTTTGCTCAGAAAAATATCAATATTGGTCTTGAATTGATCCTTGTGAAATAAGGAATTTAATGGTATAATTTTCGTTTTAGAAGGTGGCTGAAATATGAAGTTATCAAAGAAAATTGGATCAGAGAAAATAAGAAAAAGAAAAGAGAAAGCGCAGGTACTGTTTGTAAATAAATCGTTTTTCTTTCTTCCCTCTATGCGGCAAACCTAGATCAGCTGCTAATAATAATAATAATAATAATAATAATAAAAAAAGTAATTGAGTGAAACCCAATTCATAATAATTTATAAATTTTTATTTTTTTAATATTATATTTATACATACACTATACTTTTATTTTGTAAAATACGTAATATTAAATTACGGATGTTACAACGTATCTCTAACTCTAAAGAGCAAGTGAACTTTATCGTATCAAGTAGTAAATGTTCTGAAAAACAATATCGATCTCACAGAGACTAGTATCTAATTCCCTATTCGTACTCGAATTCTATATTGTCTAAGGATTGAATTAAGTGTTTTGAAATTGTAACTTTACACTATGTCATTTTCCCTTTCACATGACACAATGTACATGACAGACATTTGTTTTCGTGTCATCTGCATATTTTTCGTGACAGTATTTTAACTCTATGTCATCTGAAGGCGAAATAAAAAATCCGCTCAATTCTCAAATGACGTTACGATTACAAAATCCTGTCATCCAAAGAAAACGAGCGTTTTTGTTAAATTTGATGCGCTCAACATATGACACCTCTAATAAATGAATGCCATTGTATACTGAAAACAAAAAAGCGGCAAATGAAATTTGGCATGTCCATAACAAAGCTATATTTGATGATGAACTCCCTTCAATCCAAAAAACAATCCTTCGGCTCAAAGGTTACATTCGGGAAGCCGCTACTTTGATGGGCTGCCCCCGGGTTCGCCCTCAGCCAGCTCCAGACTTCTTGCAACTCCGGTGGATCCCGCCACCAACAGGTTGGATTAAAGTAAATACCGATTGTTCGGCAGGAGGTTCGACAGGCGCTGCTGGTGCAGGTGGCATCTTTAGAACACGACGAGGCTTTGCTCGGGGTTACTTTGCTTTCCCCATCCCGTCCACTTTCACACACATTGCTGAGTTATGTGCTATTATTTTTGCTGTGGAATTGGCTTGGGAAAAAAACTGGATCGGCCTTTGGATAGAATCAGATTCGTCTACCGCCGTGCAGCTGCTCGGGAGCCGATCGGTCAATGTCCCTTGGGAAATTCGACAGGAATGATTACAGTGTCTCTCCCGGTGCTCATCCATGGAAATCATCATTACTCATATATACCGAGAGGGCAACAGGGCCGCATATTCGCTAGCCCGTTTCGGGGTTTCTGCCCAAGCTTTAATGTGGTGGCCGTCGGGTCTAGCTCTTTGTTTACCGTTTATTTTCGATGATTTGTGCATTCTGCACCTTCGCTCTCTCTAACTCTTCATTGTACTTTTTGCTTTTTTTAATATATTCGGGTTGATCTTGCAGTCGCCAGGGGTGCCAACATAGTTGGGATGTCCGGTTCTGCTTTGATCTCGTCCCTATCTTTATTAAAAAAAAGGGTAAAGTTCAAATAAAACCCTTGTGGTTTCACTAATTTTCAGATAAAGGACTGTGGTTTACTTTTTGTCAAAACGAGAATTGAGGTTTTCAACTTTAACAAAATAAGGACTTTTTCGATTGATACTATTAAAATCACCCTTCACGACTTCAAAAATGACATACTTTAAGAACTACTAATATTTTAAGCAACTTTAATTCTTCAACTTTTTTATTTTGAGATTGCTTAGATGATGTTTGGTAAAGAGAGAGAAAGTTAATGTTTAGAGAGAGAAAGTTCCAAAAAAGATGATTTTCGAAAATCGAAAATGTACTTCCATAGAAAATATGACATTGAACAACTTTAATTCTTGAAAATTTTCATTTTCAGGTCGTTAAAGATATTTTTAATAGCATTAATCCAAGTTTGAAACCTCAATCCTTGTTTTGACAAAAAGTAAACCACAGTCCTTTATCTGAAAATTAGTGAAACCACGGGGTTTTATTTAAAATTTACCCAAAAAAAATGACCTCAAAATTAACGTTGTTGAATATCATATTTAACGTGGAACCATATTTTTAATTTTTCAAAAGCATCATTTTAAACATAAAAAAATTAGTTATAGATCACTCAAATGATAACACGTAAATGTCAAATCGGCCTTCCTACGGAACAATCTGAACTATAAAACACTTTATTAATTAGTCATATTTTTATGTGACCATCCTTTCATTTTAAAGTTTTCCAACGCACTAACTAAAAATCTAGTTTAAACACTTTAAACTCAGAACAAATCTTGCAATTATTACTTTCTAAAAAAGTATATCAATTATTTTGTGCTATTTTAATGTTTTGTTTAAATTTTTTATTATTTTAATTAAATCTTTGGAACTGGTTGCTATTTTAGATAGAGCATGTACCCAAAATGCCACGACACGAACATAATAATTTTGGCACCCTCTATCTGCCCCAGCCTGCAACTTTAATATTATTTTCTTGATGATCTCAATACTTCAAAGTCAAACATAAAATTTTTGAATTTTCTTTTGTCTTGTATGACTCTTTTATTTTTTTTCTTTCATAACATTCAGGTTAACCTAGTATGGATGTCCGGATGCTTTCTTCTTTTCCTCTTCATTAAGCTTTTACTTGAAAAACCTATAATTATTGAGGGAAAACATATTTAATTAATAAGAAATTGAATTCTAATAAGGAAAAATTATAAAATTGGATCAAATGGTAGACACATTTACATATTTAACCCATTTACCTAACCTACTACATATCCAGACTATTTTTGTGTGACTCTTCCAAAATACCCCAACCTTTCATCTTCCCCTTCCCCTTCCTCTTCCTTATAGTTTCTCTTCCCCTTCCCATTCCGAGACATTTGATCTTCCTCTCTTCCTTTATATTATAAAATCTACTCCATTTTCCTTTCTTCCCTTTCTTCACCATGTCTTTCTCTTCTTCATCTCTTCATCTCTTGATTCTTCATCTTCCTATTGCTAGAAAATTAAGCCATTGTTTTTCATCTTCATATTTCTTCTCGTTTCTTGGTTTTTTTCCTTTTGTTCGGATCGAAGAAATCGTTATTCGACGTTATTTTCATTGTTTTTATGTGTTTATCATATGGTTATTGATGATTTTAATGGTAAAAGGCGAAAAAAATATAAGTATCTACTATTTTTTCTTGGTTTTTTTTTCTCCAGAAAATCACTTTGGGAAATGGGTTTTTGCAAAGGACTGCGAGGAAAAAGAGTCTGAAATGGACAATTTTACTTCACGAAACATATTACACCAAGTCTGCTAAGAGAAATATTCATGATTTTTACCTTTGAAGACTTCGCTTAATCTGTATTCCCGAACTAAAATTGTCACATTTCTCCTCGCAATCTTCACATAATCGGTTTTCGTGAAGTAAAAACGTCATCTTTCTTGCACATTTCTCTTTACAGACTTCGCGAAATCCTCTTTTCACGAAGCCAAATTATCATTTTTCTTCCTAGCACGGTTAAATTTTTGTGAAGGTGGTTGAATACATAACATCTCTTTCAAGAAGGTGGTGTACTCGATGCACATGAGAAATTTTTCTTGGATTATTTTCTGATACAGGAAGAAATTTCCATCAAGATTAGTCACATTGAGTTTGAAATAATTTTAATGTTGTTATTGTTGCAATCTTGTTGTAAATTTTGATAATGTTATGATTTTAATTTTAGAATTATTGTTACACCCTTGTTGTTATGCCTTTTTTGTTATATACCACTTCGCAGATTTCACAATATGCGAAGTCTGCGAAGATAATACTACTTAAAAACACGTCTTTTATTTTCGCAGACTTCGCATATTGGGAAATCAACAAATTAAATTCATCTACTGAACCAAAACATTATCTTCGCAGATTTCGCAATATGCGAAATCTGCGAAGTCAGACGGAATGAAGAAAGAAGAAAAGCTAAAAAATTTCTAAGTGTTATAATAGGTATCCCATTTGACCCAATTTTGTAATTTTTCATTCTAATAAAACTATAATGATATTATATGAAGATTTTGTTTCTATTATATGAAGATTTTGTTCTATTAGAGCCGCCTATGTTCCGCCGCTGTCATCACGACTATTCCTCTTTGCTTGTTATGGATTCCAACAATGATCATGTCGGAATTAGAGTTCTCTTCAATCCAAATCTCCGCTTTGTTGACGGAGCGGCTATTGAAATCCCCACGGGTAAGACACCGTCCTTCTCCTCGGTTCTTAGACGCAACATCCCTATAACACCTGCATCAACCGCTACTGTATCCACGATTGGGGGAATACGTTCTGTCCGTATTTCTCAATTGGCTTATAAAAGACGTTTGGCTCTTTGTGAACATTCACTTATCGGACGATTGATCTTATCGAAAGGGGATAACCTTTGGAAGGTTACTGATCTGAAATCAGCCGTGACATCGCCTTGGGGGATTCAAGAAGAGTTGCGTCTAATATCAATTGGGTGCGGTTTCTATCAGGTCATACTTCATTCAAAGGAGGCAAATGCGCTAGCATTGAGTCGGGGAATTCTGAACTTGAAACCTGGCACGTTTCGTCTACAACCATGGAAGGCCGATTTTGACCCGTTTGCTGAAAAATCGACCTTCGCCTAGGTCTGGGTCCGATTATATGCTCTTCCATGGGAATATTAGGACACCCAGATTTTATCAGATATCGCTACAGGATTAGGGGACTGATCAAGTTTGACAAAGCAACGTTGGAAGGGGACTTCGGACACTTTCCACGCCTATTGATTGATGTTGATTTAGCAGATGAACTGCCCACCCAACTTGGAATTGAGAGAGTGGGGAAGCAATTGTGGATTGATGTGGTCTATGAGAAACTGCCGAGCTTATGCAGAGTCTGCTCAAATGTTGGACATATGGCATATGAATGTCGGAAAAATAAAAAACCTGAACAACTAGGGATGAAAAAACAGAACACTGAGAAGCAGTTAGTAGCAAAACCCGCCCCTGGTATGGGAATGCAGACAAATCCAATTCCAGTGGCATCCATTGCCAAAAGAATTTTGTCCGATCTTGGACCGACAGACAACAATGGGCCCACGGTGGTACATGAGTCATCTCCGGATGATACGCAGCCTGCACAAACCATTACGGATGAGCATATTAATGAATTCCCCTTTGAGGAAATTGTCAGGGCACCCTCTCCTGGCACCTCAAACATTGTCATAACAAAAGGCTTACCTGAACCCGCTCAATCTCCTACTGTCAGCGGGGCACCCTCTCCTGGCACCTTAAACACTGTCATAACAAAAGGCTTACCTGAACGCACTCAATCTCCTACTGTCAGCTGGGCAGATCAGATGGAGCAAGAAGAGGGAAACTGGGAAACAATTACATCTCACAAGCGCACTGCTCCGCGTCCAAAGGCTACGGAACATTCAACAACTCGAGTTACGAGAGTCAACAAGCTCCCGGCACATTTTAAATGACGGCTCTCTACTGGAATTATAGGGGAATCCTTAACAAGGAGACCCAAAGGTACGTTTATAATATGTGTAGTTCTTATAAACCGGATTTTCTTTGCCTAACGGAACCTATGGTCGCCATTGACTCCATTGGACAAAGTTTTTGGGATATGTTGGGTATGGTTTTGGTGGATACTAATCAGCGTGATAGGAAGACTTTGTGGCTTTTTCGTTCGGTTCGGTTCACACCTGTTATTACTGTTCTGGAATGCCAAGAGCAGTTCATTTTAATTAGTTGTCAGATTCATGGTACTGTAAATCATCTGTGCTTTATGTATGGTAGTATCTGGGCCAATAGACGCCAATTACTATTTGATGGCATTCTTGAGTCGTATGCAATTAACCATGGGAATTGGATGATTGTGGGGGATTTCAACGCAATCCTCGGAGCTCATGAAAAAATGGTCGTCCGCCTGCCCGGAGACCTTGCCAAGACTTCCGTAATTTCATTGACACAGGTGAATGGCGTGATGTGCAATCAACTGGTTCGTTTTACACCTGGACTAACGGGAGGCTCTCACATGCAAGGGTGAACAGCCGTCTTGACAGAGTTCTAGTTTCTGTGGAATTTGCAGATTATTGGCATTACAGTTGTGTGACCCTAACCCGTCACCACTCTGATCATCATCCACTATTTTTCAAATTATTCAAAGACTCAGGGCATATCTCTCGGTTCAGATTTCAAAACATATGGATCACCCATCCGGATCTGAGGAATGTAATTGCTAGTCACTGGAATGGTGTGCACCCTCAACTTGAGCCGATGCACTTATTGTGTCATAAACTTCGTGGTTTACTTTCTTTATTGCGAAGGTGGAATAAGGAGGTTTTTGGTCATCTGGACACTAATATCACAAATAGCTTACATCATCTCCACGAAATTCAGGTCGTGATATCGTCTCAAGGGCTAACTGATGATCTTCACATAAAGGAGCTCGAGGCACACCCTGATCTGGATCTTCATCTGCTCTAGAAAGAAACCTATTTAAAAGGGAAAAGTCGGGTAAGCTGGCTGAAGTTAGGGGATCGAAATAGCAGATTTTTCATAGAGTTGTAGCACAGAGAAAAGCTACTAATGGTATATCTGCGATACAAATTGGTGATATTACAACTACGGACAGTGATCTGATATATGATCACATTGTTTCACATTATGCAACGCTGTTTGGAGGCAATACGGAACCCGCACCTGATTTAGAGGATATTAAGGAGGTGATTCCAAGTCTTGTAAAACCTGAGGATAACGATTACCTTGTCACTTGTCCTTCGTGGAAAGAAGTTCAGAAAACGGTTATGGGGATGAGTTCAGACAGTGCTCCGGGTCTAGATGGATTCACGGGTAAGTTTTTTCAGCAGTACTGGGACATAGTGGGAAGCGATGTTTTCTACATGGTTTCTTGGTTCTTTAACACGGGTCAGATCAGCCCTGGTTTAAACTCAAGCCTGATGGCTTTAATTCCAAAGGTGGAGGATGCTTTGAGGATTGAACAGTATCGTCCAATTATTATGAGTAATTTGACCTTCAAAATTATTTCAAAGATTTTGGCTGAAAGATTAGCTCGGATTGCTGGGGAGATTGTTTCAGTCAATCAGTTTGGCTTTACATCGGGGAAGAGCATACACCAATGCATCGCGTTAGCATGCGAAGGTGTGAACACACTTGACAAAAAATGCTTCGAAGGAAACATGAGTGTCAAAATTGACATCACTAAAGCCTTCGATACAATGAATTGGGATTTCCTCCTTTCAGTTTTGGAAGCCTTTGGGTTTTCCTCTAAATTCAAATCCTGGATTCACAGTATTCTCTCTTCTGCAATATCTATCATGATAGGTAAGGGAACCAAAGGATACTTCTCGTGTTCCAGAGGTGTGAGACAGGGAGACCCCTTATCTCCATTGTTGTTCAGTTTGGTTGAAGATTTTCTGAGCAGGAAATTGACCCAATTAGTTGAGCAATGCAGGCTCCAACTGGCAACCTACTCGAGGTCGTGTCTGATGCCCACCCACCTCCTTTATGCAGATGACATCTTGCTGTTCCTCAAGGGTTCAGTTTCTAACGTTAAAGTCCTGGCTTCCAGGTTTAGTTATTATGGCACTTTATCGGGTCAAACTGTTATTTGGAAAAAATCTGAGCTATTCTTTGGTAGGCATGTAACACCTCGTCGAAGAACAATCTTGGTAGAAATCATAGGTTTCAAACTCGGACAGCTTCTTTTTAAATACCTGGGTATTCCTCTCTTTGTTGGAGCTCCAAAGGCGAATCACCTAAGAGGGCTAGCGGATACAATTGCGTCTCGTTTTGCGAGTTGGAAGGGTAAAGTTCTGTCAATGGCTGGTCGCCTTACCCTAGTCAAGGCTGTCATAACGAGTTCATTTACTCATTCTTTTATTGTGTATAAATGGCATGCGAGCTTATTAAAACGGTTGACAAGATACATCAGGAACTTTGTGTGGTCTGGTTCTATTCTTTATGGGAAATCAGTCACGGTACCATAGAATGATTGCACTACCTCTGTCTATGAGGGGGGTCTTGGGATCAAAAAACTGGAAACCTGGAATCTGGCTCTCACAGGGAAGCTCGCTTGGGGGTTAATTGTAAAAAACTCTCTCTATTTTGACTTGTTAAGGTCACGGTTCATGGGTCCGTCGGGCATGGCTAGCCCTGCTATATACCCTTCATCGATCTGGATTTCTTTGAAGGAAGCACACAGAACTCTTTGAAAGCACTGCACTTGGCTCATTGTCAAACAGTCATGTTTGCATTTTTGGACTTCTGAATGGATTGTTCCTAGCATTGCGGATCAGATGAACTTCTCTCCGTCTGAAATCACTAGGCTACGGGGTCAGGTTAGTGATCATCTTATGGGGAATTTATGGACTGCCCTTCCAAGTCTCTCGAATGCGGTTCAGGAGGTCATTAAAACAGTAAGAAGAAGTAAAGCCGACTCGGATATCTGTGTCTGGCGGCCGGCAACGAACGGTCGCTTTACGGTGGCTCTTTTTTACCGCTGGCTTCTTCCCCCTTCAATTGGTAATCGGTATCGGTTAATCTGGCAGAATTTTATCCCTCCTTCACACTCATTCATTTGCTGACGGGCGATGAAGGGTCGCTTACCCACTCAGGATCTCTTACAAGCAAGAGGAATGACATTGGTGTCTAGATGTTGCTTCTGTCAAACTCAATGAGAAACAATTGATCATATAATGGTCACCTGTGCCTTTGCAGTGCAAATCTGGAAAAGTATCTCTTATTTATTTGGGAGGAACTTGGATCAGACATGTCTTCTTAGAGACCTGGTCGTGAAAGGCTTCGAAATGCGCTTCAGTTCGTAGGTTCAGTCTCTTTGGCTCAGTGCAATCGTCCACGGGGTTTGGGTTATTTGGAGGGCCAGAAACGAGAGTTTCATTGAAAATGAAACTCCGAACATTCATAAATCACTGCGTCTATTATGGCTACAGATCATACAGACAGACATCGCTTGCAAAGGCACCATCTGGAACTCGACGGTAGAGCGGAATATTCTTCAAAACCTTGGTATTGATCCACGACCTGCAAAAGCACCGAGAATTATTAATGTTCACTGGCAGCCCCCGCCTGAGGAGTGGATTAAGGCAAACACGGACGCATCGGTTTCTTCAGAAAGCGCGGTTTGTGGCGGTGTCTTCCGGGATGCTCTCGGTAACGTCATAGGGTGTTTTGCGTCTATCAGCAACCTTCCATTTGCACATATGGCTGAGCTTCAAGTAGCAATCCAAGCAGTCTGTCATGCTCATTCTCGTGGATGGCGCAAAATTTGGCTTGAATGCGACTCTACTTATGTCTTTTCAGTGTTTCGTTTAAATCCTAGCTGGGTCCCGTGGCAGCTCAGGTTGGATTGGAGGACTACTTGGAGACTCTTCAAAATATAGAACTTGTTGTTTCCCACATTTTTCACGAAGGAAACCAGGTCGCTGACGCACTCGCTAGATTCGGTAAACCGTCATTTGTAGATTCCTGGTGGGATTTAGCCCCTCATTTCTGTAATAGCCTGGTTCAGGACAACATTTGTGGTAGAACCCTGTATAGCTTTAGCTGATTTCTTCTTGGTTGTTATCTGTTACTTTTTTATTCTCTTTTTTAATAATACTCGGTAGGGTGGTAGCCAATGAGGAAGGTGTCAACCTAGTTGGGATGTCCTTAGGCTCCCCCCACCTCACCTTCATTCAAAAAGATTTTGTTCTATTAACTACTACTTTTTGCTTTCAAAATTAAACTGAATTTAAATTAATTTTTAAAACCTAATCAACCCCAATTATTATATTACTGGTTCATTATGCTTTAATTTTACTTTTTCATAAAATTTGCTTTTGTTTTTTACTTAACTTTCTGACACTCATAGTTCCAAAAAAAGGATAAAAAATCTCATGTATTCTCAAGTTATTACACTAACATATATAATAATAAGAAATAAAATCTTGTTTGTGGATATGCAGAATCCAAAAGAAATTATTCCAAAATTAGTCATTTAGCCTGCTATAAATTTGTGCCAATTGCATTGTCTATGTACAAGAAATTATACAACTTGAATATTATTAACAGATTAAAATCTCAGTGAAATCCCTCATTTTCATTTTATGCATAGTTATATTATGTTCATCTTCCCTTGCTCAAGGTATTTTTTAATTTATTTTGTTTTTAGAAATTCAATATATACAGATTAGGGTTTACATGGTTCACAAACCCTAATCTGTAACCTGATTACCGCCTCCTTAATAAAAGTTATTCTCCTTCTATCCGTGGACTAGCCAAAATAACGTTGGTGAACCACGTAAATCTGTGTTTTTGTTTCTTGTTTATTTAGTTTTCGCTGAATCCATACAACAATTACATATGTACAATTAACATGTGTTTGTTGATTTGCGTAGAAATGAATGAGAAATGGTGCATGAAGCAAGAATTGTTTCGTGGAAAATGCGAATATGAACCTCAGGCATGTGTAAATGACTTTACTAAAAAATACGGAGCAATCAGTAAGCCAAAGGATTGCGTTTGCCAAACTGTCTCCAAAAAAGATATTAGAAACTATTATTTATATTCTCGATTTTGTAAGTGTCAAATTGTTTGCAACTAATTCTAAATCGATGATGATTATATAAGATTAATAAATTAATAAATATTTTAATTTTTAGAGTATGATTGACATTTTAATGTAGCATTTGTTGTTGCTTGTTATATTTATTCAATTATTTTCATTTCTATATTCATTTCATTTCATATCATTATTTGACAGAGTGATATCCAAAATTTGAATCAAATGTTACTGATACGACTCTACTTTGAAATCGAATCAAGATGGATTATCTTTGGGTGAAGATAATCAAGAACACCTAACTCTTTTTTAGCAAGAGCAAACTGAGTTTTTATTGATTTTAAGCTTAAAGAAAACGATACAAGAAGTCTCCTTATATAGGAGGAGAAATCCTAATAAGAATAGGAATCCTAATACAACTTGGAACAAGAAATTAATTAAAGGTAAAGACTAACTGGAAACTAATTAGGAGACTACCTATTCTAATCCTATTCGACATAGTCTTCTTTCCATGCGGGCACCCGTCAGACCCGAGTCGAACGTCAGACCTGGTTCGGCTTCACTAATTCCTTCGACTTCACTCTCTAAACCGAATGGTGTATCATTTGCCTCCCCTTCGAAAAGCACCTTGTCCTCAAGGTTGAATTTAAAAGCTGGATAATTTTGCTTAAAGGTAGAGATAGGAACCCAAGTAGCATCCTCCAATGCAGATCCTGCCCACTACACTAACAATTCATTCTCTGGAACACCATTGACCATAATAGGGCGGTAAGCGCAAATAGCCATAGGGTGAGGTTCGATTGATTCCCGAATTACCGATATATCATCGACCAATTCAACGACACTACTATCCCTTCGGAATGGTTTGAGTCGAGAAACATGGAAAACATTATGTATCTTGGCATGCACTAGCAGCTCTAAACGGTAAGCGACAGCCCCAATGCGCTCCAAAACCTTGTACGGCCTATAATATCAAAGGGCGATTTTGTTACTGGACCGCATGGCCAGAGATTGCTGTTTATACGGCTGCAATATAACCAACACAAGATCTCCAATCTGAAATTCAACTTCGCGTTGATGTTTATCCGCTAACTGTTTCATGCGATTCTGTGAGGCGAACAACGCATCCTTAAGTTCTCGTAACAACCTATCACGTTCAACTAACTCCTCATCAATAGCCTGAATGTTTGAAGTGCGAGGCTGATAACATGGAATTGTGGGTGGCTCGCGTCCATACAAAGCTCGAAAAGGACTCATCTTAGCATTCTAGTTATAGTTGGAATTGTATGAAAATTCTGCCCAACTTAAATACGAGGCCCATGAATGCGGTTTATTGAAGCAAAACACGCGCAAATACTGTTCGATCCCCCTATTAACCATTTCTGTTTGGCCATCGTTCTGAGGATGGTAAGCGGTACTATATTTCAGCTTGGTTCCACTCAACTCGAACCACTTCTTCCAAAACTGACTTTGAACTATAGGATCACGATCCGAGATAATGGTGGCGGGGAAACCGTGATGACGAACCACAATTTCAACAAACAAGTTGGCTGCAGTAGTGGCCGTAAAATGCGTCTCTAAGTCCCAAAATGTGCGTATTTAGTTAACCGATCAACGACCACCATTAGAGCTGTGTATTTTTGGAACTTGGAAGACCAACGACAAAATCTATCGTAACATCTTGCCACACCATTTCTGGAATGGGAAGGGGTTGCAGCAGCCCAGTCGGAGCTTGAGTAGAAAATTTTGTTTTCTGACAAATTGCGCAATTCTCAACAATAACTTGTACATCTTTTTTCATATTTAGCCAATAAAATAGTGAGGATAGGCGAACCAAAGTTCTCTTCTGACCAATATGACCGACAGATTTACTGTCGTGGAATTCCTCAAGCACCTCGTAGGGAAGAATCCGGGCTGATGTATAACCGTCTTTTGAAGCAAAGAATGCCATTGCTGACCGAGAATACCGGAGGAAGAAGGCCTTGCTGAAATTTGGTATGCAATGTACAAAAATCCGTGAGAGTAGCGTTTTCATGTTGAAGTGTCTTGTGTATAGCAGCAATCAGCTGACCCATGAGGAGTAAATGTTGAGGCGAGGTAACTGAAAAATCACCCTCACCTATCCGAGAAAGGGCATCTGCCGCCAAGTTTGTAACTCCTGTCTTATACTCGATACGAAAGTCGTAGCCCAATAATTTTCGCACGTAAAACTGCTGGTCAGGAGTTTGAATTACTTGATAAAACAACTCTTTAAGACTTCGGTGATCAGTTCGAATGATGAAGAACCTACTCTGACGCCACTTTTTAACTGCTTTCGTAAGAGCATATAATTCTTTGAGATAGGCCGAACTTCCTTACATACATGGTCCTAATTTTTTGCTGTAATAAGCCAAGGGATGACCATTTTGAATAAGGACCGCACCAATTCCCATATTGGATGCATCAGTTTCAATTATGAAAATTTGTGAGAAATCTGGCAGACGAAGAACTGGTGTTGTCATAATAGCCTCCTTAAGAGCAATAAAAGCAGCTTCGACATTAGAACTCCATATGAAGGCATCTTTGTGAAGCAAGTCTGTTAAAGGGGCATCAATAGTTGCATAATGAAGGATGAAACGACGATAATAACCTGTGAGACCCAAAAATCCCCTCAATTGTTCACGTTTATGGGCGAGGGCCATGCTAGCATATCTTTAATCTTTGATGGGTATGCTTCAATGCCTTGCTGAGTGATTATGTGCCCCAAATATTCAATAGTTTCTTTCCCAACTAGACATTTTGACAGTTTGAGGTAAAACTCAGGCGCATCCAAGCACTGGAAGACTTTTCGTAAATGCTCCACGTGATCTGCCGGTGTGCAACTGTAGATTAGGATGTCGTCAAAAGATACTGCCACAAATTTTCGTAGAAATGGCGCTAGGATTATGTTCATGGTCGCTTGGAAGGTTGATGGCGCATTAGAAAGCCCGAATGGTATAACCAGAAACTCATAATGTCCCTCGTGTGTACGGAAAGCAGTTTTATAAACATCCCTTTCCTTTTCGGATTTGGAAGTACCCGGCCTGAAGATCAAGTATAGTGAAAATTGTTGCTTTTCCCAATTCGTCAAAGAGCTAGTCAATGGTTGGTATTGGGAAATTGTCTTTTACCGTAACCGCGTTTAGAGCACGATAATCAACACAAAAGCGATAGGTCCCATCCTTTTTCTTTACAAGCAAGACTGGTGAGGAGAAAGGGCTATGGCTTGTACGAATAATGCCTTGGAAAAAGCATGTCGCGTACCAATTTTTCAATTTCATTTTTTTGGAAGTGAGGGTATCGATAGGGTCTGACATTCACCGGGGCAGTATTGGGAAGCAAATGGATTCAATGGTCAACCCGTCGTTGGGGCGGTAATGTGGTGGGCGGCCAAAACAAGAACTGAAATTCCTCAATAATAGCATGAATGGCTGGGTCAACCGAAGATTCAATCTGCAATTCGGTGAGCTGGTTTGGGTCGTTGGAATCAAACACTTGATGAATTTCATACAGGCTGCCAACCTCTTGATGTTGTAAGATAGCTTGCAATTGCGAAAAAGAAACTGATGGTGGATCAATTTCAGAATCTCCTGTTAGTTGTACTTCGCGTCCATTCCACATAAAATCCATGGTGAGTTTGGTATAGTCATGAGAGACTTTCCCTAATAGTTGTAGCCACTGGATTCCTAGAACAATATCTGGTCCCTTAACCGGTAGAATAAATATATCAGCAGTAAAATCGGTGCCTTGGAGATTAAATTTGACGTCGGGACATAGGGTCGAGCAAGTCATAGCATCGCCATTGCCGACGTAAACATGAAACCGCGGAGCGGGTGTAGTAGATAATTTCAGGAGTTTTGCGACTGTTGGTTTGATGAAGTTATGTGTGCTGCCACTGTCAATAAGAACAACCACATCATGGCTTCGACATATGCCTCGTATCCGAATTGAACGAGAATTATTATGGCCATGTAGAGATGTCAAGCTGGAGGTGTCGGCGGACAACACGACATCCTGAGAGGATTCTTCGAACACGTAAACTGGTTCAGGGGTAGGAATGTCTTGCTCGTCTCCTACTAACATCAAGAATCTGTCGTTGCACTTATGATTAGCTGAGTATCTTTCATCACAATTGAAGCAGAGCCCTTTTTCTCGTTGTTCACGCATCTCCTTGTATGATATCTGGCGGAATGGAACTGGTTTTCCTTCGGTTGGTTTTTGCGCAATCGTTGGGGTTTTAGGCACCTCGATTGCTGAAGTGTTGACAGATTGACCAATGTTTGGTGCTTTAAAAGTATGACGGTGGGAGCGATCAACACGAGTCTCGATCTCACAAGCCTCATATTCCTTAGCAACGTCGATAGTTTCCAGTAAATTTGTAAGTCGTGCTATGCGCACCTGTCGACTCAAGTAGGATTTTAAGCCGGAGACGAAACAGGATAACAATTAGGGTTCGCTTAGGCCTTTAACTTTGTTCATCAATTTTTCAAATTGAGCGAGGTAATCAGTCAGTGATCCCGTTTGGGTTAATTTGTATAATTGACCTTGAAAGTCTTCAAATTGCGAAGGTCCAAACCTCTTTTTGATTTTTTCCACAAGATCTGTCCATGTAGTAAACATGTTGTTTGCACACATCCAGCGGTACCATTCCAAAGCATCGCCTTCCAGATGGAGGGCTACGATGCGCATGCGATTTTCAGCAGCTACATTATTGAAATCAAAGTATTCTTCGACTTGAAAACACCAGCTAGTAGGATCATTACCGGAAAAACATGGCGGGTCTAGTTTTAACGAACGAAATAGCGGTGGGGGGTTATTGGATGTCTCAGCGTGTTGGTTGAATTTTGGTTGATGAGTTTTGAGTTCGTTGACGTAGGAGTTGAGGGTATGTTCAATCATCTCTTTGAGGTTTTGTTGAAGGAATCGAAACTCGGCATTTAGTTTGGCATTGTAATCGTTCGAAATTTTGTCGGACATGATGGATGAGAGACAACACGATGAAAGCACCAGTTAATACGACTACTTTGAAATCGAATCAAGAGGGATTATCTTTGGGTGAAGACAATCAGGAACACCTAACTCTTTTCTAGCAAGAGCAAACTGAGTTGTTTATTGATTTTAAGCTTTAAGAAAACGATACAAGAAGGCTCCTTATATGGGAGGAGAAATCCTAATAAGAATAGGAATCCTAATACAACTTGAAATAGAAATTAATTAAAGGTAAAGACTAATTAGAAACTAATTAGGAGACTACCTATTCTAATCCTATTCGACATAGTCCTCTTTCCATGTGGGGACCCGTCAGACCCGAGTCGAACGTCGGACTAATCTGCCGTCCGAGTTAGGCGCAGCAGCTGGTTCGGCTTCACTAATCCCTTCGACTTCACTCTCTAAACCGAATGGTGTATCAGTTACTCTTACTGTTGAATAAGCCTTAAACTGTTCGAGATTGATGGTAAATTACACCAATGGCCACTGAACTTTATCCATTTTAAAATTGTGGTAACCGAATTTCAATTCGTAATGGTATGACACTTAACTTTACCCTTTTTAACTATGGCCACTCAACACCTCAAAACAACTGTTGACGGTCGCAAAATCAAAAAATTCAAAGAGTTAATGATATTTGTAGAAACTTTAATTCTTGAAAATTTTCATTTTATTTAATTGTTGTTTTGTTATTGTTAGGAGAGATAGTGAATTTTTTGGGAGAGAAAGCTCCAAAAAAGGTGATTTTAGAAAATAAAAAATGTGGTTTCATGGTAAATATTATTCTGAACAACTTTAGTTCTTGAATATTTTCATTTTGAGGTCGTTAACTACAATTTTGAGGAGTTAGTTAAAATTGAGTGGCCCACAGTGTTAAAAAAAGTGTAAAGTTCAGTGGCAAAGTTCAGTAGCCACAATGTTAAAATGTGTAAAGTTCAGTGAGCATGAGTATAATTTACCCTTCAGATTGATACCGAAACTCGAATCAAACCTTGTAATTTCGAAGAGTGATTGAAATTAAGTATTTCAATATTCTGCTATATAAACTGTTGGGCTTGGCCCAATTATAATTTATGAAATAAGCTCATGTGTTTAAGTTTTTCAAGTGAAAAGAATCTCACATTGCTTTCAAAGCACTTGGTGGAGATATTTATAAAGGAGGTCCTCACATACTTGGGGTTTGCCACAAGGGGTACCCACTTTTGTGAAAGGGTGAGGAGCTACCTCATTGGTTGACCACCACACACGCGCGCGCCGTCCGACCGAACCGGGCCGGGATGGGTTGGAAAATTAATAATAATATTTTTATATTAAATTCGTTTTTTATTTTTTATTAATTTAATTGCCCCTGTTTTCTTTCCCACTTTCTCTCCTGTAAATCAGAGCTTCAACAGCTCTATTTTTCTGTATAAATAGGTGGTGAGAGACTGCCATTCAATACAATTAATTTTCATTCTGTATTTCGAAACTGAGCAAATTGAGAGTATAGACAGAAACGATTTTTGTACGGTGCAATACAAAATCGTATTTTCAGAGGGCTGTTTTATCCTGGAGGCGACCGGAGTTCATACTGTTTGCTAATTTCCGGCAGTTCCACGAACGTCTTAAAGAAAGCGACATTGTCCGCGACTCTGCCCATTTATTTTTGTTCGGTCTGTTCCTGTTTTCTGAGTTCGAGTTTCAACATAAACAAACCAAACCTAATTTGTCTCCAAAATGTCAAATAAAAAGTTTCCTATTTTGCTCCCAGGATATATCACATAATTATGCCCTTAAATTTTAGGATTTTTAAGGATTGATTCTATGATAATTTATCTTTTTTTTAGATTTAGTGTTTAAATTTTCACAATTTTTAAAGATTCAGTCCTTTTTAATACAATTTGAGGGTGTATTGGTTCAATTTTTTCTTTTTAAAAAATGTTTATTCCTATTATGCCAAACACTGGGATTACCATTTTAATATGAGCAAAACAAGGTTTCATTTTAATGATAGAAAATGTTTTTGGTCGGCAAAGTAACCCTTCTCAGCAAACCAATGGTTGATAATAAATGCATATGATATTAATAACATTTGCATATTAACTTTGGGGTGAAAACGTAATAATGAGAGTAAGGAAGGGTTCACCAAAATTATACCACACGCCATGATAAAGCATGCGCCAAACGAAGTTGAATGGGTAGGACATGCATTCTCCAAAAGATATTCGTCTTATTAGCCTTTGCAATATTGTTTATAAGCTAATTTCAAAAACTTAGGCAAATTGGCTTAAACATTGCTTACATATTCAATCATTCCTCCTGCTCAGAGTCCTTGTGTCCCAAATCTGTTGATTACCGACAATGCCTTAATTTCTTTTGAATTATTCCATTCAATGAAACACCAGATTAGTAACAAGATGTGATAACAACCCAAATTATTCTTGAATAAGGAATAAGGGAAAATTAATAGAAATAATGGCAAACCATTATTCCTTCTAAAAGAGATATTTATACATGATTAATGTGGAATTAATGATAATTAATGCAGGGGAGAATATGCAAATAATGAGGAAAAGGAAGGAGTCTCTAGCATTATGCCACGCCACGTGGACCATGGCGAGATACGCCATAACGAGGTACGCCCGATGAGAGCGAGTAGCGGAGACCCGCCATAGCTCTCAAGGAGAGCGTACATACGCCTTGACGGATCAAAGAATACGAAAATGGATATTCATCTTACTGACAGAATATTATCCCAAGGACCAAAAGGGATATTCACCTTGAGAACGCCGCAAGAAGAACCGGATGGCGGATCTCCACGGTTCAGCTCAGTGAGATCCGCTGGCGAACCTATGAGGCGAATCTCCTCTTTCACCTGATTCATCACAGTAACGGCTAACCGCCGACTCGGCCATAAAGACCATTAATGAGCTATCAATTAGCTAACCGCCAGCTTAAAGGTAACCAGTAACCGCCAGCTTAAAGGTAATCAGTAACCGCCATTAATGGAGCATTAACGGAGACCTTCTAGTTGCTGAAGGTTACGACTTCCTAGCTATATATAGCCTACATCCCTAGGCTATCAAGGTACACATTCTCACAACCTTTGTCAATTCAGTTTGCTCTCTTGTTCTTCCTTACTGACTTTGGCATCGGAGCTTCCCCCCGTCGAACCCAACGACGCCCCCACAGGGACGGAAGTTGATCGGAATTTTCCCACCTGTTATCAATTGGTGCGGTGAAGGTGGATCTCTAACAAACAGAAGATCACAAAATCTTGATTGTATAGAGTTTCACAAAGAACAAAACAATGGAGTCAACGGAATAGAAATCACAATCTCAAACTTTGGCTCAATCAGTACAAATAAATCTATCCAAAGATAGGGTTCTCTATATATTGGTGAGAAAGAGTTTTCTACATCAAATCTGGAATTTTATGATAAATCAGATAAGTTTCCTCCCGTTTCTTATTCCATTTTTAATTGAGATCCCTCACCCTTATAAAGTGCTATGAATATCATTACATGTTATTATGATAAATCTAATAAATTGTGAAAGATAAAGTCATAGACACAAATATTTCATTAAATCTTGCATGCTCAATATGCCTTATATTTCTATGCATGACAAGTGTAACATGCCATTATCATTGAATTAGTACAAGATGCATGTATAAGATCCGTAATCTTGGAATTTTATAAAAAATTCATCCATTCAAGGTGATTTTATCACTTAATATTAAGATATCATAAAAGACTCGTGTAATTACAGATGTTTTAGGTCTGACCAGTCTTTTGGATGAACATGCATATAACTATTAGAAGAAATTACAAAAAAATCATATTTGGTGTTTCCTTGTACAATTCACCATCTATATATGGCTTTTCTCCTATATAGTACTTTTAATATCAAAAATTCATATTTTTGAATATTGTTTTGTCAAACAGTTATTTCATTCCCTTTTTTACAAAGATGTATCTATTCATATAAAAACTGTTTATTTGACATTGTTAGAATTTCTGTTACCAACACAAGAGACTTGAAAATATTGAATCTATTTGTAATTATCCTGTAATTGTCCCTAACTATTAAGGCCATTATGGGTTGATGAATTACCAAATTGGATAAACAAAACTTTCATGTCCTGAGCTAACTACAAAATAGTGCAAGTGTCGGTTTCGGACCAGAACATTAATTTATGCAAAATTCTTAGGATATACATGAGAATTCCTTAAAGATTGGAGGATTGTATGTGAAGGTAGGTAAGAGTGAATTTTGAGTAATTTTCCTTACACTCCAAATTGGAGGAGAATCATGGTACATGTATTTTTCTTCCAAAATTACCCTTTCTCTTTTATTTTATTCATACAAATGAAATGATATAAGAGTAATTTTATATATAACTATATTATTAAATCATCACTTACCTTTCTTTAATTACACCTCATTCAAATGAGGCTTTAATGATCTCTGGATGTCATTAATGTATGGATGCACAATATTAATTGCAAGTAAATAGCAACTATGTAAGATATCTTACCCAATATAGAATGCCATAACTTTTATGACGTTTAAAATAAATATGCTATCTTGGATATTAATGCGCATTGAAATACAAAGGACATTATTCTTAAACCATTCTCATTATGGTTATTTATTAAGAATTCATTATGATATTCATGTGCAGTAGCAATCTTTATGGTTATGACCGTTATACGTGATATTATTATTAAAACAAGCACGATTAAAATTCTATTATGAATTTGTTTGACATGTAATATTTACTCGGTTTTATCCTTTGACTAAGCTCATTCTAGAGTCAGGGACCAATGTGAAGGAATTATTAAGTTGATTCCAATATGAACTAAAAATTCCATAAAGAGACATTGCATCATACATGATATTTGCCAACAAGGCAAATGCAAACATTCTTTTGCTATGAAGTATGTTCCATGGATCAAGCCATTGATCCCCAAGGTAAGTGAATATAGCTTTTATGACTTACCACAATCTTTTAATAATGGACATAGCATGCCCCACTTCTGGAGTTCTTTCAGTGCTAACCCACAGGTACAAGCGAGTTGCTAAAACTACAACCAGTGCAAACACTGATATGAAAAATAAAGCTCAATCCAAAGAAGTGTATATGCAGAGTCACTTCAGAAAAATTCCTTGACTATGTCATTGGCCAAAAAGGAGTTAGAGCAAATCCAGATAAAATAAAAAACCTTGCGAGGAAAAAGGTGAAAAGAGCGCCTAAATAAAAGCCATGCGAGGAAAAAGGTGAAAAGAGCGCCTAAATGAAAACCCCACAATGGGTGAGAAAGATCCAGAGGTTGAACGGGCGGATCATCATACTAGAAAGATTGTCAACAAGCATATCAAGGTATAAAACAATTCCTAGCAGAACCACCCTTGATGAGCAGACCAATCTGAAGGGGAGACCTGCATTTGTATCAATCTGTCATGGATAAAGATATGTGCATCGTGGTTATTTAAGAAGAAGAAGGTCAGCAGTTCTCCATCTATTATGTTAGCAAAATGTTGAAGGATGCGGAGACAAGATATCAGAAGTTAGATAAAATGGCTCCCACGGTTGTGACAACATCCATCCGCGTTAAACCATATCTCCAAGCATAACCTCAACATGATCGAGATCAAGATCAAGAACCGGCTTCACCATCATGATTCAACATTGAACACACGAATGATGAGATTGAAAGGCGAGTGCATGCCGCTCTATATAGACAAGAGAACAATGCAGAAAGGTACGCCATCAAGTTAACATGAATTCGCCATTCACAGCACGGATCCTGGGGTATGAAGCGGACAGAATGTTTAAAGCTTCCAACTTGCCACAATATAAAAGAAAAGATTCAATATAAGCGGGACATTACATATCCCGAACCCAAATGAGGGGAGCATGTAACCGTTGGAAGAAACGCCAAAGCGTACTATAGGTTGGCCACCACATTGGTTGGCCACCACACTGAAGCTTGCTGGGAGCTGGCAAACTAGATAGCTTTGTCCAGAATAACAAATAACAAGATGACAAGCAGAAGACAGATCCCAAAAATAAATTCAAAAGTGTCATTAATGTCATAGCAGATGGACCAGTGTATCAGCCACCCGTGGAAAAAGCAAAAATATCCGCTCTGGATAAAACATCCCTCCATTGCTCCTTTTGCAGAAACAGGTCCAGTAATCTCTCCACATGCAGATGCATTGGTAGTAACAATGGCGATTCAAGGATGGGAGATAAAATAAAGCAAGTAAAGACACGGGCAGTTCTCACAATGTCATCACCAAAGGTGCATTTTCCAAACTAAAGGTTGATCCGATCCAAATAGAAACAACCATTGTTGACATAATTGGAGTGACGGGTCACACTATCCAGACCAAGGGCCAGAGGTTGCAGCCCTAATTTCCATCCGTCATCTGACAATGTACATTCCCACCAACAAAGGAGGAGTAATGATTAGCGGGAACCAAAAGGTGGCTAAAGAGACTTATACTCGGCGTCACTATCAATCAGCCCACAATCCAAAGAGGACGAAGGTGAGAAATATTAACTTGTCACTACAGCTTTGGGCGACACAGAAACGCTCGTTATTGCTGATGGAAAGCGGGTGCGGATCGCCAAAGGATTAAAACTTGAGATCAAAGAGGATGTTAAAAAAGTTCTCATTGAGTCTGAAAGCGTATTTACATAGGAGAATGAGATCTCCACAGGAGTAAGCCCAGATGTGATTACTCATAAGTTAAACATCATTGAGGATGTGGTTCTAGTTGCTCAGAAAAGACGGACCTAAAAATCAGTATTTTTACATATTCTTATATGTGCATTAAACTGTTATAGTATCCTATATTTTATAATTTATTCTTTCTCGCCATACTTCTTATATTCATTTGCCTAGCTTTTAGTGCTTATATACGCCCAGTGGCTGGCGAATCATAAGTTCCACAGGTGGATCAATTACCTCAAAGATAGGACAATTGATCCCATCACGGGCGGATCCCCTTTCCATAAAGATAAGAAGCACAGACCCTCAGGAGCTTTCAAATGAGCTTAACTCTCTCCTCAAAGACAGGAAAAGGATTGACCACCATTAAAAGCGGGTTAAAATCGTCTCAAACATGAGATCATTACACCCTCAACTTTCTCCTCAAAGATAGGAGAACACTCTCATGGGCGGATCCATCTTTAGATGATCACCATTCGAGAAAGAGTTAAAACATTCCTTGGACGCAAGGACTTTACACTCTCTCACTCCCTTCCCAAAGAAGGGTTCACAAGTCCTACGGGCGGATCGCTTCACCTCAAAGATAGGTAGCAAGTTGATCCCCTAGGCAGCTTTACTTCCTCTAGAAGGAATAGAACAGCTTCTAAACCTTCACAAAGGTTCACACATTGGGGTACGGCTGGCCACCTACCCTAAACAATCAGAGAAATCCTAAACCAAATTCTAGAAAATTACTTGCTAAAAGATATAATGCAATAGTAAAAATAGTTCTGGAAAGCAAAGGGTTCATCCAACTAATGAAGCCTCGTCTTCATCTCCAAGTAATGAAGCCTCGTCTTCATCTCCAAGTAAGGAAGCCTCGTCTTCATCTCCAAACAATGAAGCCTCGTCTTCATCTCCAAATAATGAAGCCTCGTCTTCATCTCCAAATAATGAATCCTCATCTTCATCATAGAAATAACAAAGTCTCGCCTCCACAAAATGCACAAAAGTCCCTAAATGGCTGATCATTCTTACTGATCTCTAAGGGCGGGTCATTCTCCTCAATATGGCACAACTGAAGAAAATAAGTCCCTAAAGGCGAATCATAAACCTATGGGGTAGGAACAAATGGTCCCATAAAGGGCAGGTTATTCCTTTCTAAAGGAAATATAACTCTCAAGAAGCCTCTAGAGGCTAACAATGGATACGGTTGGCCACCTATCCACGAAGAAGCAAAATCCCCTAAAAGCGTATCATATCCATATATGATCCCACATAGGGCGGATCTTGTTCATAAGATCCCGCATAAGGAAGCCCCAAAAGGCGCATCATTTCCATATATGATCCCCCATCTAGGGCGGGTCCACTTTCCTCCAAGATAGAAAAATAAAACACCATTTAGACAGCCCTAAAGAGCTTTTTATACCTTTAGGGGGGGCTTCTGATAACAACCCAAATTATTCTTGAATAAGGAATAAGGGAAAATTAATAGAAATAATGGCAAACCATTATTCCTTCTAAAAGAGATATTTATACATGATTAATATGGAATTAATGATAATTAATGCAGGGGAGAATATGCAAATAATGAGGAAAAGGAAGGAGTCTCTAGCATTATGCCACGCCACGTGGACCATGGCGAGATACACCATAACGAGATACGCCCGATGAGAGCGAGTAGCGGAGACCCACCATAGCTCTCAAGGAGAGCGTACATACGCCTTGACGGATCAAAGAATACGAAAAGGGATATTCATCTTACTAACAGAATATTATCCCAAGGACCAAAAGGGATATTCACCTTGAGAACGCCGCAAGAAGAACCGGATGGCGGATCTCCACGGTTCAGCTCAGTGAGATCCGCTGGCGAACCTATGAGGCGAATCTCCTCTTTCACCTGATTCATCACAGTAACGGCTAACCGCCGACTCGGCCATAAAGACCATTAATGAGCTATCAATTAGCTAACCGCCAGCTTAAAGGTAACCAGTAACCGCCAGCTTAAAGGTAATCAGTAACCGCCATTAATGGAGCATTAACGGAGACCTTCTAGTTGCTGAAGGTTACGACTTCCTAGCTATATATAGCCTACATCCCTAGGCTATCAAGGTACACATTCTCACAACCTTTGTCAATTCAGTTTGCTCTCTTGTTCTTCCTTACTGACTTTGGCATCGGAGCTTCCCCCCGTCGAACCCAACGACGCCCCCACAGGGACGGAAGTTGATCGGAATTTTCCCACCTGTTATCAAGATGGGTGTTTGTGCTATGTGATAAAGGGTGTGGTTTCATAATTGTTATATTAGAGATATTGTTAATATCTGTAGATAATATTGTTTAGGTATTTACTTGTATTTGAATTAGTCATTATCCTGTATCCTTAGATATCAATCAGTTACAACTGATCTTTGTAATCTCCTTTAAAAGCATGTTATGCTATTCAATAAAACTCAATTGAGGTTGCATTACTTTCATAGTATCAGAGCCTAAATTGGTTTAACAACCCCAAAAGATCTTTATTTCCATTGTTTGATCAACCTCTCTTCTTCTCTTTTTTTTTTTGTGAACGATGTCTGCTAATGGCACAAACCCAAATGGTACCCAAACCTTTACTCCATCAAATCTTTCCACTCAGATTACTCACACACTAACCTCAACGAATTTCCTACCGTGGAAGACGCAACTTATGCCTTTGTTGCGTGGTCAAGGGTTGTCACATCATGTTGATGCAACCCACACTCCTCCGTCGAAGGAGTTGCCCACAGGAGCTGCTAATCCGACGTAAGTTGAAATGTTTGTTTTTATTGTTAACGACTTCAAAATTGAAATGTTAAGATTAAAGTTGTTTAGAACAACATTTACCGTGAAATTTTTTTTTTGGTTTTCAAAAAAACATTTTTAAATTTTTTTCTGATGGATTTAAGCTAATTTAGTTAGACATTAGCATTTTCATTTTTTAAAAGTGAGATTTTTTTTTAACTTCTTCACAAACTTAAATATTTTTGAAAGTGTAATTAAATTTGGTTTGATTTATATCTCCTATGTAAATTAGGAATTTTTAGGGTAAAATCGGAAAAAAAAACTATGTACTTTCACGTTTTTTGAACAGGTACGTGTGAATTTTTTTGTATGCAAACGGGGACTCAACTTTTCGCTTTGCAAAAAAAAAAAAATGAGAATATTTTAATTTGACACTACAAAAATAACTGTTCATAACTTCAAAATGAAAAATTTCAAGAATTAAAGTTGGTTAGTAGCACATTTACTATGGAACCAATTTTTTTTTTATTTTTCAAAATCATTATTTCCCGAGCTTTCTCTCTCTCAGGGGCGGAACTAGGGGGGTTGGCCGGCGCTCGAGCCCCGGCTGGCCACCCGAGAATTGAGAAAAAAAAAATTTAGTAACGGTGTCTCGTAATATTTTGGACAGAATTATATTGACTCCATGTAGTATTACTTCAATGTATAAAGGTAGATGAGATGGTTAAGTATGCTTGCTTTTGTTTAAGAGGTCCTGTGTTCGATTCCCTTTAGTTTCATTTTTTTAAAATTTTATTTATTTATTTTAATTTTGTTTTTTCAATAATTATAAAAACATGTTACCATTATTAATTTAAATGAACTCTTTATTTTTATTTTTATTTTTATTTTCATAACACTTTTGAATTCACCTGGTACTAGCAGCTTTATTGGGGAATTTCTCATGGACAGGCGCCAAGAGGCGTTGATTTATATAATTCCCCATTGCGAATATCCGTCTCTTCCCCGACCCTTCTAAAGACATGCCAAGGCGACCAGTGGTGGGGGGAACCCCCAACATTTCCGTCGTAGGCAGATGTTGATAAATGGGTTACTTTAGTAAGTCAATCTCACAACTGACAACGAAAGAAGTCCCCCCTATTCGTTACCTACCCCTATTCGTTACCTATTCGGTACTAACTTATCAGAAGAAGGAACCCATAGCTCCGTAACCAGACAGAGGTGGCCCTAGCCCAGTACTCTTTTGATTACTGATATACTACAATAAGAAATATGGTATATGTGTCAATCAAGAATAAGAAATATGAATAAGAAAAGAGTCGAGTGATAGTGATAACGAGAGAGTGGAAATCACTCAATTTTCTTTCTGAGGATCAAGAAGATGAGAGATGCCCAGCCGGGTGCCTTTGATAGCGCGTACGGTAGGTAGAGAAAAAAGGGCTAGCTTGCCCGTCAGTCCTAGGTGGAGAACTAGGGGGTTTTCAGATTACTGGTACTTGCGTAATACGTTTTTCCCAATCGAAGTGAAAATGCCATGCCCCCCGCCCCGGCATAGGAATGAATGACCACGGTGGTAGTGCATTCCGGCGTAATAGGAAGGCTTGTGATTTGGCGAGAGTTCTTGATGAGGGCAAATCCATTATATAATAGAACGAAGTGAACAAGTTGCCGGAATTTCAACAGTGAGTTCCCGGGTGATATACGGATTAGGAACCTAGACGACCGATGCCCCGAGCCCATGGTTTGTCTTTTTTCCGACATGCAAAATGACTCGAAGGCCCTGCCCTGTCTTTCTTAGAAAATCCGAGAGCACCCTATCCTCTCCTCGCTAAGCGACCCGGCATTCTCGTTTAAATATAGGCCGGCCTGGTTGCTATTAGTAAATTAAATAGCGGGTGCCTATAGGATCGGGTTGCTAGTTGCGTCAGTATTGCACGGAAAGATGTTATGGTAGCTGCTTCTTCACTTCTGAAAGTAGCTGAAGCTTCTGTTCAAGTCACGCCGCTTTCAGGAAATGCTATGTATCATATTGAGCTGTTTATTCGGGAACTGCTGGTACAGCTTATTCCGGAACAGATCTTTCAAGAGCTGATTCTGATACAGCTGAGTCTACAATAGCAGAATGGGGATCGGCTCCACTTGCTGATAGTGAGGTTTCATCTGCTGCTATTGCTTCGTGCTAAATACAATGTTCAACGTGAAAGAAGGTTGAAGTAGTGTGAAAGAAGGGGTTGAAGTAGTCGATACAAATGCCTCACGCGTGGCTCATTTCTTTTTAAAGGAGATCGTGTGAGGGATGAAATTTGACCACAAGCGGGGTTTCACCTTATGTAAAAAAAGAAGCCCCTTTCTTTATTATTATTAGTAAGATAGGGAAAAGCCCTAACCATTTTATTAGTAAAGTGCTAACGAGCAATAAAAGGGAAAGCCCTAAACTCCTCTGCTTACATGCAATGGAATGGGGATTCATTTTTAATGTCTTTACAAAAAAAAAAAATTAAACATATTTAATATTCATTTTTATTATGTCATTACCATTAAAAAAATTAAACATGTTTAATTTTCTATTAGTTCAATGCTAGTTTCTAAAAAAAATGATAATATTTTTACAGTTTTAATGCGTTGGAGGCTAAAAAAATTTTGTTGAGCCCTAACGGGCTGGACTTTAAAAATTTACCGTCAATTGCACAGTTAATTTTTTTTATTGATATGTTTGAGCCCCGGGTCATCCGGGGTCCTGGTTCCGCCACTGCTCTCTCTAAACATTTATTTTCTCTCTCCTCACCAAACAAAATCTAAATGATTTCAAAATTAAAAAATTGAAGAAATTAAAGTTGCTTTGAACATTTTTTTACCAGTGTTATTAAATTTGATTTTATTTACATTTCCTATTTTAACTCTTTTTGACTTAAGAGATGTAAATGTAGGATTTTTTTAGGGATAAAGTACCAAAATAGGCCTAAGGTTTTTGGGGAAGTACCAATTTAGGCTCAACATTCAAAATAGCACAAATATAGGCTTAACATTTACAACATAATATCAATTTAGGCTTAACGTTTACAATATAACATTAATTTAGGCCTCACATACAAAATAGCACCACTATAGGTTTAACGTTTACAAAATAGCACCAATTTAGGCTTAACGTTTACAAAATATAACCAATTTAAGCTAAACGTCACAATTAAATTAACCATATTATATTTTTTTCCTATTAACTTTATATGTTATCTTTTTATTTAGTTATATTTTCTTATTTATTATAATACAATTAATTAGTTTTCTTGCCCATTAAAACCTTATATTTGTTTTTCATCAACCATTACATGACTTCTAAATTACATGGCTCTTGTAATATATACAAACTAAAAGTAATGTAATATCCACAATATTTTGAACACTAGTTAAAATAATATTGATACATGTCAGTGTTCGAAATATTGTGGATATTCAATTACTTTTAGTTTGCATATATTAAATGAGCAATGAAATTTAGTAGTCATGGAATCATTTATGAAAAACAAATACAAGATTTTAATGGGAAAGAATACTAATTAATTCTATTATAATAAATAAGAATATAGAACTAAATGAAAAGATAACCTATAAAGTTAATAGGGAAAGAATATAATATGATTAATTTAATTATGACGTTTAGCTTAAATTGTATATATTTTGTAAAACGTTAAGCTTAAATTCGTATTATTTTGTAAACGTTAAGCCTATATTGGTGCTATTTTATACGTGAGGCCTAAATTAATGCTATATTATAAACGTTAAGCCTAAATTGATATTATGTTATAAATGTTAAGCCTTTTTAGTGCTATTTTGAATGTTGAGCCTAAATTGGTCCTTCCCCAAAAACCTTAGACCTATTTTAGTACCTTATCCCATTTTTTTATAAAGAAAATCTGTATTTTCATCATCTTTCTATAACAAAATAAATTATTACTAAAAGCTTAACCCTTATTTAATCTAAAAGCTATGAAACTATTTTCTTGTTTATTTGTTGAAAAATATTATGTTTTGAAAAATTGTATAAAAAAAATATTATGTTGGAAAATAAATATTTTCCGATGTTTGGGTATAACACCAAAAAACATGAATAAGTGATGGGCTATGAAGCATTGATACTTCTCGGAGATCAAAGTACACGTATCCGATACTTCGAGTACGGGGACACGGCGTGATACGTACGGACACAACTAAGAAGTATCCCTTTTTTAGGGGACATGTCGGGGACACTCTGAAAACACGTCGGGGATACTTTAGGGGTTTTTTTAAAAAAACTTTGAAAGTATAGGGTGTTTTTTAAATTATTTAGAAAGTATAAGCATTAAAATTATAGAATCTCATCCACTAGTATATACAAGACAAAATTGCGATTGAACCCTAACCATTGAAATTGAAAATCTATTTTTTTTCCAACCATACGATACCCTAAAAAATTGAAATTCCTAAATCAGTTTTTCCCTCAATTAGTCGACTTCGACTGTCGATTTCTTATGTGCAAAAAATTCATCATCAGTTGTCTTCTTCTCATTAGATCGACATCGACGGCTTTGCTTTGGTCGATTTCTTCTTCGTTGGTCTGTTCGACTGCGTTCCTTTGGCCGATTTCTTTTGTGCAGTTCAAACTCTTCCTTTTTCTGTATTAAATGTTTGCTTTTTTATGAATTAATGATTTATGAGTATCATTTTATGTTTTTATAATGATTTTATGAATGTGATTTTTGATTTATATATGATATATATATATATTATTAATTATATATAAAATTTGTCGTATCACCGTCTTACCCGTATCTCATATTTTTTAGAAATACCGTTTGCCGTACCCGTACGCATACCCGTATCTATATGCGTACCTGTATCGGTGCTTCATATGTGGCGGGTGACTATTGTTTTAAAAAAGGGTAATAATGAATTAACTAGAGTTCCAAAAAATAGAAAAATGTTTTACTCTTTTGAAAACCGTAAAATATTTTCCTCAATTTCATCATAAATGTTTCCGTTGACTAAATTTCCATTCACTTATTTTTCTAAGCAAATAAATATTGAAAAATCAGGAAAATATTTTCCAATATAATATTTTTTAGCAAACAAACAGGTTATTTTTCATATTAATTAGAGGTTCCTAATTAGAACTCAAAAAAAAAAAAACTTTTATTCATACAATGGGTAAATTTTTTTATTACTTAGTGGTAAAAATGATGGTATAAAGTATCAAATTATTTGTTGCTGCTGCAAACACTCTATGCACTTTTGGTATTATATTTTTGAATTTTGATTTTCATATTTTTAATTCCAAATTAAAATTTTAATTGATTTTTCTAATTAGTTGATTGATTAGGATTCTTCCTAATTAGTTGATTGATTAGGAAAAATTCATATCCTAATTAGGACTTCCTTATATACATATTAAATATTAAAAATGTTAAAGTCCTACAATTTACAAAGTTTGTTATCATATATACCATAATAATAATATTTTAAAAAAGTTATTCATTCGACATTAAAAATTAATATGATCAATTAAAAAAATATAATAATAACTCAAAAATTATTATCATTAAGTAAACAACAAACGACACTAATGCAATATTTTAAATTATCAATTATAAAATTGATTAAATTATATTATACAACTCGTGCAATTAGTCTACCCTATACAATGTGAACAGATATAACAGTCAATATTTAAAGTCAACAGTCAATATTTATTATATATAAATTTATTAGCTTTCCTTGTTTAACGTTTACTTATTGTATAAATACCTATCGCTAATAAGTAATTATATATAGAAGAATATTTTTCAATCTCTCTATTATTCTTTACATGCCTAGTGTTTGGTTTGGTGAATTTTTCTCTGAGTTGTATTTCTCAGAAATTTATGTCCATGAATAGTGGTCGAGGTTGAATAGTGGGGTAATGATTCTATTTATATGGTGGTAGACTGTTTCTCTAAAATGGTTCATTTTATTCCATGTAAGAAGACCATAAATGTTGTTAAGGTTGCACAATTGTTCTTTGGGGGAGGTTTACAAGTTGCATGGCTTTCCGATGTCTATTGTTTCTGGCCGAGATGCTTGGTTTCATAGCCATTTTTTGCGTAGTATATGGAAGATGGTAAATACGAATTTGAATTTCAGAAATGCCTGCCATCCATAGATAAATGGGCAAATAAAAGTGGTGAATAATTCTTTAGGGAACCTGTTGAGTTGTTTGGTTGGTGAGAATGTAAAGAGATGGGACTTGAAGTTGTGTCAGGCATAATTTGCTCATAATCATGCATTTAATAGAATTATTGGTGTTAGCCTATTTGTTGTAGTATATTCAGTTGTTCCTAGGGGTCACTTTACCTATTGCCCTTATCGGACAATACACGGGTTCATGAGAGGGCTGAAACTTTTGTGTAGGGATTGTAGAAGGTCCATCAAGTAGTTCATGATAATTTGTTAAAAGCTGCCATCAAATATAAGCAATCGGTTGATAAGAAACGTAGCAAGTGGAGTTTGAGGTGGTCGATTTTGTGTGGGTTACAAAAGATAAATTCCCTGTTGGGGAGTATAACAAGTTGTCGGCCAAAAAGATTGGGCCTATGGAGCTCATTGAGAAGATTAATCCAAATGACTCTGCAACTGTGTAGCCATATTCGTACTCCCAACGTGTGATTTGGAGAATGATGACAATTCGAGGGCGAATTCCGTCCACCTAGGGAGAATGATGCGGTTGAAGAGGAAACGTTCAACTTTAGGAGTTTTAAATTTTAGTAAAGGCGTTGGAGGTTTTATCATCTATGGTTTTATTACAATAAATACATTGGAAATTTTAACACTTATGAGTTTATTATAATAAATGCATTAGCGGTTATAACTGTTAGATAAAATGGCTTTAGTGTTGAATAAGAAATAGCTTTAAAAGTGTGGGTATATTTGTCATTAACCTCTTTGCTCTCAAGAGCACATTTACAATCCCACATGGGAAACAAACAACCCTTTGAGTGGGTATATATAGAATTGGGCTTTAGAAGCCTTTAAATTGTGTTAAGAAGGTTTTAGCAAATATACCACACGCGCGCGCTCGCTCGTTCGTTCGCGCGACGCCCGCCCGTCCTGAATTTTATTTTTATTTCTATCCGTTTTAACTTGTTTGAATTTTTCTTCAACGTTTTAATCAGTCAAAAACGGAACCTTATTTTTCTCCTGGTCTTACTCCACCTTCTAACGTGTAAGTGAACGTTCCAACGTTCTTATTTCAGAAGGCTATAAATACATGAGTTTCCAGTTTCTTCAACACACAGTTTTTTCGATATTCCTCTTTAATCAAACTTTCTGGGCACTTAAAATAACCTTTTGCTGTTCTATTATCTTCGACCTTGAGTGCACAGGTTCGAAGGTTTCTGTGTTAACCTTGGGGAGCGACCGGAATTACAGATTGCACCTCGGTCTGCCAAAATCGCTTTCAAGGCAGTGGCAACCGCCACGGCACAGCTCCATTTCTGTTCATTCCAATCGTATTTTCTGTAACCCTTATATAGTTTCTCTCAATTTGAAAGCGAGCTTCTATTTCGCAATCATGTCTGCTTTAATTGCGAAATCCCTTCCTGACCTTTCCAAACTTGAACCTCTGGACGGTCTTAACTATAAGAGATGGTCGCAGAAAATTCTGATTTTCTTTGAACAGCTCGAACTGGACTATGTTGTTGTCCAGGAACCACCCACTGACCCAAACGCTCCTGCCATGTCTCTGATTGTTCAGCAGTACGACACCCGTTCTGCAAAATACGAAAAAGACAACAAAACTGTTAGGGGTCATCTGCTGAATCATATGTCGAACCCACTGTTCGATATTTTTGTCAATAAGAAATTTGCCAAAGAAATCTGGGATACCCTCAAAGAAAAATACGGGTCTGATGATGCTGGAAAACGTAAGTATGTGGTTGGAAGATGGCTCAATTATCAAATGGTTGATGAAAAACCCATCATTGATCAGATTCATGAATATGAGAATCTTGTTGCTGAAGTTCTGGGAGAAGGCATGACAATGTCTGATTTGCTACAAGCAAATGTCCTCCTGGAAAAATTTCCACCCTCCTGGAGTGATTTCAGAAACCATCTGAAGCATAAGGAAAAGGACTTCAGTCTTCAGGAGCTTGTCAGCCACATGAGAACTGAAGAAGCAAATCGAATGAAAGATAAGCAACTTTCCTCTAAGTCTGTTTCAATTAATGCTAATATTGTTGAATCTGCTGTGGTGTCAAAAGACAGGAACAAAGGACCTTCAACCAAATTCCAAAAAGGCTCAAACCAAAACAAGCCTTTCAAGAAGAATGGAAGAATTCAGAAGAAGAAAGTAGTGGAATGCTTTGTGTGTGGTAAACCTGGCCACAAGGCATTTCAGTGCTACCAAAGGAAGAACCAACAGAACACCAATCATAATCCAAACAACAGAGCTGCTCCACAATCCAATCTAGTAGAAAATGAAGAAATTATTGATGCTGTTGTGGTTGAAGCTAATCTGGTGGAAAACAAAATGGACTGGGTTCTAGATACTGGAGCTACAAGGCACTTATGCTCAAACAAGGACCTGTTTAATCACTTTGAGGACACTGCCGATGGGGAATGCGTCTACATGGGAAACACCACTACTGCTGGTGTTGTCGGTAAAGGAACAGTTTTAATTAAGTTAACTTCTGGAAAAAGCTTGTCTTTAAATAATGTGTTGTATGTGCCTGCTCTTCGTAGGAATCTTATTTCTGGTAGCTTGCTAAACAAGGCTGGTTTAAAAATTATCTTTGAGGCTGATAAGGTTATTCTCACTAGGAATGGGACTTTTGTGGGAAAAGGGTACCTAGCTGATGGCCTCTTTATTTTGAACACTGTCCATGTGAATTCTGTTGGAATTAATGCAACTACATCTGCTTCCGTTTACTTGAGTGAATCCATTGATTTGTGGCATGGTAGATTAGGACACGTAAATTTTGCTTCCATTAAAAAATTGGGAAATATGCATGTTATAAATGTTACTAATTCTGAAATTAACTCCAAATGCTCTATATGTGTGGAAGCAAAATTTGCAAAGAAACCTTTCTTACCTGTTGAGAATAGAAGCACAGAACTGCTTGGTTTAATTCACTCTGATTTAGCTGATTTTAAAAATTCTGTTAGCAAAGGTGTCAAAATATATTACATTACTTTTGTTGATGACTTCTCTAGATATACCAAAGTGTATTTATTGAAATCAAAAGATGAGGCTGAGCATATGTTTATTAAGTTTAAATCAGAGGTAGAAAATCAATTAGATAAGAAAATAAAAAGGCTTAGGTCCGATAGGGGAGGAGAATATGGAACTTTTTTCCTTAAGTCCTTTTGTGAAAATAATGGCATTGTACATGAGACTAGTGCACCGTATACACCTCAACAAAACGGTATAGCTGAAAGGAAAAATAGAACTCTTAAAGAAATGATGAATGCCATGTTAATTAGTTCTGGGTTATCTGATAACATGTGGGGGGAAGCTGTCCTATCTGCATGCTATATTCTGAATAGGGTTCCTCATAAAAAATTAGATAAAACTCCTTATGAACTGTGGAAGGGGTTTGCACCAAATTTGAATTTTTTGAGAGTTTGGGGTTGTCTTGCTAAAGTTGCATTTCCATCCTTTAGAAAGCCTAACATAGGACCCAAGACCTTTGATTGTGTTTTCATTGGTTATGCCTCAAATAGTGCCGCTTATAGGTTCATGAATCTGAACGACTATAGCATATGTGAATCTAGAGATGTAGTGTTTTTTGAAAACACCTTTCCCCTAAAGAAAGACAAACAGTGTGAGGCAACTAGTGCTTCTACTCCATTACCTTTTCCTACTCCAATTGTGTCTGCTTCATCTCTACCTCAGGATGAGAATGAAAATGATGTTGCTTTTGAACCTAGGAGAAGCAAAAGGAGAAGAATAGAAAATAGCTTTGGACCAGACTTCATTTCAGCCTTTCTATTAGAAAATCCAGATAACATTACTGATGAGATTATGTCTGCCTATCTAATAGAAGAAGACCCAAAAACATATAAAGAAGTTGTTACCTCTATAGATGCTGATTTTTGGAAAGAAGCTATTAAGAGTGAAATAGATTCCATTATGGCCAACCATACATGGGAATTAGTTGATCTGCCAAAAGGCTCTAGACCTATAAGGTGTAAATGGATATTTAAACGAAAATTGAGGCCTGATGGATCCATTGAAAAATTTAAGGCTAGATTAGTTGTAGTGGGCTATAGTCAAAAGAAAGGAATTGACTATTTTGACACATATTCTCCTGTTACTAAAATCTCTACTATTAGAGTTCTTATTGCAATTGCAGCAATTCATAACTTGGTGATACATCAAATGGATGTAAAGACGGCATTTCTAAATGGGGATTTAGAAGAGGAGATCTATATACAGCAACCAAAAGGACACGTCATACATGGACACGAGGACAAAGTGTGCAAATTGAAAAAATCACTCTATGGGTTGAAACAAGCACCCAAACAATGGTATGAAAAATTTAACAGTGTTTTACTTTCCAATGGGTATGTGGTTAATGGATCGGATACATGTGTCTATTCTAAATCTTGTGATTCGAACTATATGATTATATGCCTATATGTAGATGACATGCTTATCTTAGGGACAAGCTTAGATGTGGTTAATGACACAAAATCATTTCTTTCTTCTCATTTTGACATGAAAGACATGGGAGAAGCGGATGTAATTCTTGGCATCAAAATTACTAAGACAGAAAATGGGTACTCATTAGGACAATCACATTATGTTGAAAAACTGTTGAAAAAGTTTAACAGTTTTGATGTAGTTCCAGCTAGAACTCCTTATGATCCTAGTGTAAATTTAACAAGCAATAAGGGAGGAAATAGTGTCTCCCAAGAGGAATATGCTAAGATCATAGGCAGTGTAATGTTCCTAATGAATCATACTAGACCGGACATAGCTTATGCTGTTAGTAGATTGAGTAGATATACTCACTGTCCAAATAATGAACACTAGAGTGCACTTTATCGCTTATTGAAATACTTAAGAGGTACCATGAATTATTGTTTGCACTTTACTAAATTTCCTGCTGTTTTAGAAGGATATACTGATGCAAATTGGGTATCTAACAATGATAAGGTGAGTTCCACCAGTGGCTATGTTTTTGTTCTAGGTGGTGGTGCAGTGTCTTGGAAATCATCCAAGCAAACTTGTATTGCTCGATCAACCATGGAATCTGAATTTATAGCTCTTGAACTAGCTAGTCAAGAAGCAAAATGGTTGAGGGCACTAGTAGCAGATGTTCCATTGTGGGGGAATTCTTCTGCACCCATTTCAATGCATTGTGATTCACAGGCAGCTATCGGTACTGCAAAGAATAGTGTCTACAATGGAAGGAGAAGACCTATTCGCATTAGACATGGAATTTTGAAACAACTCTTGAAGAATGGGGTAATTGCCCTAGACTATGTGAGGTCGGAAAAGAATCTAGCAGATCCCTTTACCAAAGGATTACCTAGAAGAGTTGTACTTGAGTCGTCGAGGGGAATGGGACTAAAGCCTGTTGAATAAAGGAAATATGGTGGACACCATTCGTGGTCAAACGAAGCCATATTGTCCTCGATATGCACTATATCTCTCCCATTCCTATGGCAAATAATAGTGATTGTGTAATCCATAGCCCGATTAAGTGGTGGTTCATGTTCATGGACTTGATGGATGTGTTTTGAAGGTTGAGTTACGAGAAACTCTTAATGATCTCATTTTGGAGATCATCTACTTGAGTGTGGAGGTGGGCCGCCTTCTATGAAAGACTTAGGCAGTCTTTCTAGAGCACTCATAAGATCCAAGGTGTACGCATGGCCTTCAAAAGCGTTGTAAAGTTTTATCACGGAACAGCAAAAGTTTTTTTAAGGTTATTTACGTGTTGTGGGGGTCTCAGATGAAGTTTTAGAAGTTCAAGAGCAATTCGCTTCCAAAACGTCACTCTGTTGCCTCATCTCACTACGTATCAATTCAATCGAAAGACATTGATACTTAAGTTTTCATAACCTTGTCCTACTCGTTTTATTTGCCCAGAAAATTATTTCCTTTGTACTATTTTAAATGTTTTTATAAAGCCATTTGTGGGGGATTGTTAGATAAAATGGCTTTAGTGTTGAATAAGAAATAGCTTTAAAAGTGTGGGTATATTTGTCATTAACCTCTTTGCTCTCAAGAGCACATTTACAATCTCACATGGGAAACAAACAACCCTTTGAGTGGGTATATATAGAATTGGGCTTTAGAAGCCTTTAAATTGTGTTAAGAAGGTTTTAGCAAATATACCACACGCGCGCGCTCGTTCGTTCGCGCGACGCCCGCCCGTCCCGACTGGACTGGGCCCGAATTTTATTTTTATTTCTATCCGTTTTAACTTGTTTGAATTTTTCTTCAACGTTTTAATCAGTAAAAAACGGAACCTTATTTTTCTCCTGGTCTTACTCCACCTTCTAACGTGTAAGTGAACGTTCCAACGTTCTTATTTCAGAAGGCTATAAATACATGAGTTTCCAGTTTCTTCAACACACAGTTTTTTCGATATTCCTCTTTAATCAAACTTTCTGGGCACTTAAAATAACCTTTTGTTGTTCTATTATCTTCGACCTTGAGTGCACCGGTTCGAAGGCTTCTGTGTTAACCTTGGGGAGCGACCGGAATTACAGATTGCACCTCGCTCTGCCGAAATCGCTTTCAAGGCAGTGGCAACCGCCACGGCACAGCTCCATTTATGTTCATTCCAATCATATTTTCTGTAACCCTTATATAGTTTCTCTCAATTTGAAAGCGAGCTTCTATTTCGCAATCATGTTTGCTTTAATTGCGAAATCCCTTCCTGACCTTTCCAAACTTGAACCTCTGGACGGTCTTAACTATAAGAGATGGTCGCAGAAAAATCTGATTTTATCATCTATGATTTTATTACAGTAAATACATTGGAAATTTTAACACTTATGAGTTTATTATAATAAATGGATTAGCGGTTATAACATCTAAGACTTTATTTTTTTCATTGAATAAGAATTGGGTTCTTCTTGTTATAGCCGCTAGTGCATTTACTGCAATAAACTCCTAGATATTAAAACTACTAGTGCATGTACTGCAATAAAGTCATAGATGATAAAACCTCTGGTGCCTTTACTAAAATTTAGAACTCCTCAAGTTGAATGGTTTCCTCTTCAATTGCATCACTAAACCACACTCGAAGCTCATGTGATTTTAATTGAGGAAGTTCCAGTTCTTTTGCAAGTTTAATAAATCTGCAATTTAAATAATAATAAACAAATAATAAGAAGAAAGTACAACCTAGTGTCAAAAAATGCAGTAAAACCAATTGGGGAAATGATATTACCCCATGCGAGAAAACACCATAACAGAAGAAATCTAAGAGGAGAAAGCACATACTAAAGGCAATAACAGAAAGCAAACCCAGGATTAGAAAACAAGCAACACCAAAGCGTGGTCCTCCTTTAGAAAACCAAACTGGTAACAGGAATTATATAAGAAAACAGCCACTTGACAAACTCCTAACAACTTTCCCAATAAAATCTAATGAAATTTCAAGAGGTAAAAGGAGAAAGGTCAGAAAATAAATAATCAACCTAGTGTCAACAAATGCACTATAACCAACTGGGGAGCCTTCAAGTTCACAGGCGCCTAAACATGACAATCATTCATGCCGGAGGTCCTTCAATTTTGTCATTAAAGGACACACTAATGTTCATCCTATACAACAACAACAACAACAACAACAAAGCCTTAGTCCCGAAATGATTCGGGGTCGGCTAACATGAACCATCATATAAAACCGTGAAAATCAAGTCGTGTCAGCGACACAGATTCGCTCCTTCCACTCTGTCCTATCCACTACCATATTTTCCTCAATTCCCAGTAAACTCATACCACTCTCGATCACCCTCCTCCAAGTTTGCTTAGGTCTTCCCCTGCCCCTCACCACTACATCCCTTTTCCACTCTTTGGTTCTCCTAACCGGCGCATCAAGCGCACTACGTCTCACATGGCCAAACCACCTTAGTCGGTTTTCTCTCATTTTATTCTCAATAGATGTGACCCCTACTTTTGTCCTAATTATTTCATTACGCACCCGGTCCTTTCTCGTATGACCACACATCCATCTCAACATACGCATCTCCGCCACCGACATCTTATGGATGTGGCAGTGTTTCACTGCCCAACACTCCGTACCATATAACAATGCTGGTCTAATTGCCGTCCGGTAGAATTTTCCCTTCAATCTATTAGGCATGCCGGGATCACAAAGGAAACCCGTAGCACTCTTCCACTTCGACCAACCAGCTTTAATCCTATGAGCAACATCTCCATCTACTTCTCCATCCGTTTGGATAATAGATCCTAAATACCGGAAGCAATCCGAGGCCTGAACAACTCTCCCATCTAGGGTGATTGTCCCTGCCTCCCTACTCCAATGGCCGCTAAACTTACACTCCAAATATTCTGTCTTACTTCGACATAACTTAAAGCCTCTAGATTCTAGAGTTTGTCTCCATAGTTCCAACTTCCTCTCCACTCCTTCTTTCGTCTCATCAACCAACACAATATCATCTGCAAACAGCATGCACAATGGTATACCATCTTGAAGTGAACTTGTTAGTTCATCCATAACGATCGCAAAAAGAAATGGGCTTAGTGCGGAACCTTCATCGTATATGCAAGACAATTTCTCATAGAGGATTGTGGTTCAGAACTTCGTCCACTAACATCTTCTATATGATAATTGCATGCAAAAGATGTTAATGGAGGATGTTCTAAACCACGATCCTCCATGAGAAGTTGGCTTCATACAGAATGGACATTGATGTGTGCTTCAATGTCAAAATTCAAGGACATTTGTTATATTGCATTTGTTGACACTAGGTTGATCATTTCTTTTCTGACATTTCTCCTCTTACCTCTTGAAGTTTCATTAGATTTTTTTGGGCAAGTTGTTAGGAGTTCGTCAAGTGGCTGTTTTCTTACATAATTCCTCTTACCAGTTTGGTTTTCTGAAGGAGGACCAAACTTTGGTGTTGCTGGTTTTCTAATCCTAGGTTTGCTTTTTGTTATACCTTTAGTTTGTGCTTACTCCTCTTTGGTTTTTTCTGTTGTGGTGTTTTCTCACATGGAGTAATATCATTTCCATTCCCAGTATGTAACATCTAAGAAACATTATTCATGTAGTAATTACATGATGCATCAATGTTATGTTAATTTTGATATTAGAATAATAATAAAATAAATAATTATTTAATCCCAAGTGTTAAAGATAAGTATATTTTTATTTATTTTTTAAAAAAAATGTAACTTCATATAAATTAAAAATGTATTTATAGTTAACTAACTAGTGTTGGTTTCAGTGGTTAAGAGCCTCAAATCGGTTAACTTAGAGTTTGAGTTTGAATCCTAATGTAGGCAAAAAGTTTTAAACCAATCGAGAAATTGTAACATTTCTTTTTTCCTTGTAAGATTGAAATTATTATTATTATTGTTATTATTATTATTATTATTATTATTTTGCTAAAATGTAATTTCACCATTTATCCCTAACTCCACCGAAATTTATATATCTATTGAGTATAACACCCTACTTTAACCCTATTTTTCTTTTACCATCAAAGAAGCCGCCAAGTCTCTCTAATCCAGGTACTAGTTTTTATATAATTTCTCAATTAAGGTTTCATGGCTTTAACGTGCTCTTTCTATTCAAGGTTCACCATTATCAATATTTTCTTCTTTATGTGATTAATTTTATTTAATTATAGATTTTCAATTGGTTGATAAAACAAAAAAAATCCAGGAACTAATTTCATTGGTTTAAGATATGCACTATTCAATTTGTTTTGCTTTTCCTCTTTAAACTATAATATAAAGTAGATTAATTATTTCAATTTCAAATAAATTGTGAACCATTACAATGAATTTTAAGGAAATTTTTTATATATTTTAATTATGTAGTTAAATTTTTAATGTTTTCGTTATATATAACAACTTTCATTCTTTTGGTATTTGGATAATTATTTACACATTCTCTTTAATCTTTAACCAATGTAAATTGTTTTTTAGGGGTATTTAGTTTGTATATCTTCTTTTATGAATATATAAAGTAATGCTTGAGTATATAAATTATTTAAGATTCGATGATCAATAAGAAGATAGGCTAAACGAGTTAGCTGATTGGTTAGACTTGCAATTGGGATAATAGATGTAAGTGGTTAATTAAATATATAGTATGTGTGCTTGTATGTTTGGGTGTTGTATTTGACTTAGTATAATAATTGCTTATTGATTTGATTTTTATGTTTTGTTGTGCGGAATTAATGAAAGATAAATAAACAAGTAATCGAAAAACACAGATTTACGTGGTTCACCAACGTTGTGTTGGCAAGTCCATGGGCAGAAGGAGAATAGTATCATTAGGAGGCGAAAAATCAGATTACAATGATTAAGTTTACATAATGGGGTATTTATAATACCCAATCTAACCTAATCCAACTAGGAACCTATAATCTCAATCCAACTAGGAACCCATGATCCCAATCCAACTAGGAATCCGAAAACCAATACTACTCCGAATAGGAAACAAGATATACTTATTCAAGGCATTACGATAAATCTCCACCTTGACTTGAATCCTCTTGAAACCATAACAGATGCACCCATGACAGTGCCAGATGAACAGACTTCTCCCTCTGCCTCAGAGTCGCCTCCACATGGCAACTAATAATCTCTGACATTTAGCAAGTCCAAACAGTGTTGGAACTTGCTTTGTGGAACAGGCTTGGTAAACATGTCAGCCGGATTGACAGTAGTGCCTACCTTCTTCACCTTGACCCTCTTCTCACTTCTCAGAAAATGATACCTCACACTATAGCCTGATTATGATGTTGACCAATATCACTAACCAGTCCTTTAAGCCAAATCCCCTCCTTAGTAGCTTCAGTCAGTGTCATATACTCTACTTCCGTAGTAGACAAAGTCGTTGTAGGTTGCAAAGTAGCTTTCCAACTGACAACCGAACCGCCAATAGTGAAAACATAACCAGTCATAGATTTTCAACTATCAACATCTCCAGCATAATCAGAGTCTGAAAAACCTGTCACCAAACACGCTGTATCACCTCCATAAATGAGACCAACGCCAGATGTACCTTTTAGGTACCGAAAGATCCTCTTCACAGCTTGCCAATGCTCCTTGCCAGGTTCACCCATAAACCTGCTAACAACATTAACAGACTGTGCAAGATCAGGTCTAGTGCAGACCATTGCATACATCAAGCTTCCTACTACACTAGCATAGGGAACTCGAGACATGTACTCCTTTTCTTCAGCACACTTAGGTGCAAAAGCAATAGACAGATGTGCACTTGCAGCACTAGGAGTATTTATGGGCTTTGCGGTAGACATGCCAAATCTTGACAAGATCTTCTGAATATAGCCCTTCTGTGATAGACAAAGTTTCCTTTTGCTTCTGTCCCTGTAAATCTCTATTCCCAGAATTTTCCGAGCTGCATGCACCCAAATCCTTCATCTCAAACTCTGCGCTTAAAAGACCCGTCAACTTCTGAATGTCTTGCTTCTTCCTTGCAGCTATCAACATGTCATCTACATACAACACCAAATAGATAAAAGACTCATCTTCCAGTTTATTTTAATAGACACAACAATCATATGGGCTCTTGGTGTAGCCTAGCTGCATCATGTAGCTGTCAAACCTCTTGTACCACTACCTGGGAGACTGCTTAAGTCCATACAAGGACTTCTTCAACTTGCAAAAATAATTCTCCTTCCCAGGAATCTGGAAACCATCTAGTTGGATCATGTAGAGCTCGTCCTCCAAATCTCCATGCAGAAAGGCTGTCTTTACATCTAGTTGCTCAAGCTCCAAATCCTGATGTGTAACTATATCTAGCAACACTCTAATAGAGGTGTGTCTGACTACTGGTGAGAATATCTCATTATAATCCACTCCCTCTCTTTGATTGAAACCTCTAGCAACAACCCTAGCCTTATACTTGACTCTCTATGCAGGTGATATCCCTTCCTTCATCTTGAGAACCCACTTATAAGTAATAATCTTTCTCCCTGGAGGTATTATGACTAAATCCCATGTGTGATTCTTATAAAGGGATTCCATCTTATCTCCTATAGCAGCAAGCCATTTCTCAAAATAGGTGCCTGAAACAGCTTCTTGGTAAGTTGATGGTTCACGAGTGTCCACCTCTTCAGCAACCTGTAGTGCATAGCCCACCATGTCCTCATATCTCTTAGGTGGCCTAACTCCAACCCTCCTTGGTCGATCTTGAGCTAAGCTACGATGTGTAGCTTCAGATGGTTGAGAAACTGATGGTGTAGACTCTGGTAGCTCTATTTCTGCTTCTAACTCTTGTTCCTTCAAGTCACTCTCACTCTGTATGACATGAAACTCCACCTGTTTATCAATGCTATCAGTTTCTATTGCAGTTGTAGACTTCACAATGGGTCTAAGCACAGATTTTTCGTCAAAGACTACATTTCTGCTCAAAATGACCCTTTTCTCTGATGGAGACCAGATCCTAAAGCCTTTAACTCCATCTCCATAGCCTACGAACACTCCCTTCTTGGCTTTTGGCTCTAGCTTACCCTCATTAACATGATAGTAAACTGTGTACCCAAAAGCTTTGGTGTTGCTGGTTTTCTAATCCTAGGTTTGCTTTTTGTTATACCTTTAGTCTGTGCTTTCTCCTCTTTGGTTTCTTCTGTTGTGGTGTTTTCTCACATGGAGTAATATCATTTCCATTCCCAGTATGTAACATCCATAAGAAAAATTATTCATGTAGTAATTACATGATGCATCAATGTTATGTTAATTTTTATATTAGAATAATAATAAAATAAATGATTGTTTAATCCCAATGGTTAAAGATAAGTATATTTTTATTTATTTAAAAAAATGTAACTTCATATAAATTAAAAATGCATTTATAGTTAACTAACTAGTGCTAGTTTGAGTGGTTAAAAGCCTCAAATCGGTTAACTTAGATTTTGAGTTTGAATCCTAATGTAGGCAAAAAGTTTTAAACCAATCGAGAAATTGTAACATTTCTTTTTTCCTTGTAAGATTGAAATTATTATTATTATGATTATTATTATTATTATTATTATTATTATTATTATTATTATTATGCTAAAATGTAATTTCACTATTTATCCCTAACTCCATCGAAATTTTTATATATATTGAGTATAACACCCTATTTTAACCCTATTTTTCTTTTACCATCAAAGAAGCCGCCAAGTCTCTCTAATCCAGGTACTAGTTTTTATATAATTTCTCAATTAAGGTGTCATGGTTTTAACTTGCTCTTTCAATTCAAGGTTCACCATTATCAATATTTTCTTCTTTATGTGAGTAATTTTATTTAATTATAGATTTTCAATTGGTTGATAATACAAAAAAAATATCCAGGAACTAATTTCATTGCTTTAAGATATGCACTATTCAATTTGTTTTGCTTTTCCTCTTTCAACTATAATATAAAGTAGATTAATTATTTCAATTTCAAATAAATTGTGAACCATTACAATGAATTTTAAGGAAAATTTTTATATATTTTAATTATGGTGTTAAATTTTTAATGTTTTCGTTATATATAACAACTTTCATTCTTTTGGTATTTGGACAATTATTTACACATCCTCTTTAATCTTTAACCAATGTAAATTGTTTTTTAGGGGTATTTAGTTTGTATATCTTCTTTTATGAATATATAAAGTAATGCCTGATTATACAAATTATTTAAGATTCGATGATCAATAAGAAGATAGGCTAAACGAGTTAGCTGATTCGTTAGACTTGCAATTGGGATAATAGATATAAGTGGTTGATTAAATATATAGTATGTGTGCTTGTATGTTTGGGTGTTGTATTTGACTTGGTATAATAATTGCTTATTGATTTGATTTATATGTTTTGTTGTGCGGAATTAATGAAAGATAAATAAACAAGAAATCGAAAAACATAGATTTACGTGGTTCACCAATGTTGTGTTGGCAAGACCACGGGCAGAAGGAGAATAGTATTATTAGGAGGCGAAAAATCAGATTACAATGATTAGGTTTACATAATAGGGTATTTATAATACCCAATCTAACCTAATCCAACTAGGAACCTATAATCTCAATCCAACTAGGAACCCATGATCCCAATCCAACTAGGAATCCGAAAACCAATACTACTCCGAATAGGAAACAAGATATACTTATTCAAGGCATTACGATAAATCTCCACCTTGACTTGAATCCTCTTGAAAACATAACTGATGCACCCATGACAGTGCCAGATGAACAGACTTCTCCCTCTGCCTCAGAGTCGCCCCCACAGGGCAACTAATAATCTCTGACATTTAGCAAGTCCAAACAGTGTTGGAACTTGCTTTGTGGAACAGGCTTGGTAAACATGTCAGCCGGATTGACAGTAGTGCCTACCTTCTTCACCTTGACCCTCTTCTCACTTCTCAGAAAATGATACCTCACACGATAGCCTGATCATGATGTTGACCAAGATCACTAACCAGTCCTTTAAGCCAAATCCCCTCCTTAGCAGCTTCAGTCAGTGTCATATACTCTACTTCCGTAGTAGACAAAGTCATTGTAGGTTGCAAAGTAGCTTTCCAACTGACAACCGAACCGCCAATAGTGAAAACATAACCAGTCATAAATTTTCTGCTGTCAACAACTCCAGCATAATCAGAGTCTGAAAAACCTGTTACCAAACACTCTGTATCACCTCCATAAATGAGACCAACATTAGATGTACCTTTTAGGTACCGAAAGATCCTCTTCACAGCTTGCCAATGCTCCTTGCCAGGTTCACCCATAAACCTTCTAACAACATTAACAGACTGTGCAAGATCAGGTCTAGTGCAGACCATTGCATACATCAAGCTTCCTACTACACTAGCATAGGGAACTCGAGACATGTACTCCTTTTCTTCAGCAGACTTAGGTGCAAAAGCAATAGACAGATGTGCACTTGCAGCACTAGGAGTATTTATGGGCTTTGCGGTAGACATGCCAAATCTTGACAAGATCTTCTGAATATAGCCCTTCTGTGATAGAAAAAGTTTCCTTTTGCTTTTGTCCCTGTAAATCTCTATTCCCAGAATTTTCCGAGCTGCACCCAAATCCTTCATCTCAAACTCTGCGCTTAAACGACCCTGCAACTTCTGAATGTCTTGCTTCTTCCTTGCAGCTATCAACATGTCATCTACATACAACACCAGATACATACAATCATATGGGCTCTTGGTGTAGCCTAGCTGCATCATGTAGCTGTCAAACCTCTTGTACCACTACCTGGGAGACTGCTTAAGTCCATACAAGGACTTCTTCAACTTGCAAAAATAATTCTCATTCCCAGGAATCTGGAAACCATCTGGTTGGATCATGTAGATCTCGTCCTCCAAATCTCCATGCAAAAAGGCTGTCTTTACATCTAGTTGCTCAAGCTCCAAATCTTGATGTGTAACTATATCTAGCAACACTCTAATAGAGGTGTGTCTGACTAATGGTGAGAATATCTCATTATAATCCAGTCCCTCTCTTTGATTGAAACCTCTAGCAACAACCCTAGCCTTATACTTGACTCTCTCTACAGGTGGTATCCATTCCTTCATCTTGAGAACCCACTTATAAGTAATAATATTTCTCCCTTGAGGTATTATGACTAAATCCCATGTGTGATTCTTATAAAGGGATTCCATCTTATCTCCTATAGCAGCAAGCCATTTCTCAAAATAGGTGCCTGAAACAGCTTCTTGGTAAGTTGATGGTTCACGAGTGTCCACCTCTTCAGCAACCTGTAGTGCATAGCCCACCATGTCCTCATATCTCTTAGGTGGCCTAACTCCAACCCTCCTTGGTCGATCTTGAGCTAAGCTATGATGTGTAGCTTCAGATGGTTGAGAAACTGATGGTGTAGACTCTGGTAGCTCTATTTCTGCTTCTAACTCTTGTTCCTTCAAGCCACTCTCACTCTGTATGACATGAAACTCCACCTGTTTATCAATGCTATCAGTTTCTATTGCAGTTGTAGACTTCACAATGGGTCTAAGCACAGATTCTTCGTCAAAGACTACATTTCTGCTCAAAATGACCCTTTTCTCTGATGGAGGCCAGATCCTAAAGCCTTTAACTCCATCTCCATAGCCTACGAACACTCCCTTCTTGGCTCTTGGCTCTAGCTTACCCTCATTAATATGATAGTAAACTGTGTACCCAAAAGCTTTGGTGTTGCTGGTTTTCTAATCCTAGGTTTGCTTTTTGTTATACCTTTAGTCTGTGCTTTCTCCTCTTCGGTTTCTTCTGTTATGGTGTTTTCTCACATGGAGTAATATCATTTCCATTCCCAGTATGTAACATCCATAAGAAAAATTATTCATGTAGTAATTACATGATGCATCAATGTTATGTTAATTTTGATATTAGAATAATAATAAAATAAATGATTGTTTAATCCCAAGGGTTAAAGATAAGTATATTTTTATTTATTTAAAAAAATGTAACTTCATATAAATTAAAAATGTATTTATAGTTAACTAACTAGTGCTAGTTTGAGTGGTTAAGAGCCTCAAATCGGTTAACTTAGATTTCGAGTTTGAATCCTAACGTAGGCAAAAAGTTTTAAACCAATCGAGAAATTGTAACATTTCTTTTTTCCTTGTAAGATTGAAATTATTATTATTATTATTATTATTATTATTATTATTATTATTATTATTATTGTTATTATGCTAAAATGTAATTTCACCATTTATCCCTAACTCCATCGAAATTTTTATATATATTGAGTATAACACCCTATTTTAACCCTATTTTTCTTTTACCATCAAAGAAGCCGCCGAGTCTCTCTAATCCAGGTACTAGTTTTTATATAATTTCTCAATTAAGGTGTCATGGCTTTAACTTGCTCTTTCGATTCAAGGTTCACCATTATCAATATTTTCTTCTTTATGTGAGTAATTTTATTTAATTATAGATTTTCAATTGGTTGATAAAACAAAAAAATATCCAGGAACTAATTTCATTGGTTTAAGATATGCACTATTCAATTTGTTTTGCTTTTCCTCTTTAAACTATAATATAAAGTAGATTAATTATTTCAATTTCAAATAAATTGTGAACCATTACAATGAATTTTAAGGAAAATTTTTATATATTTTAATTACGGTGTTAAATTTTTAATGTTTTCGTTATATATAACAACTTTCATTCTTTTGGTATTTGGACAATTATTCCCATTCTCTTTAATCTTTAACCAATGTAAATTGTTTTTTAGGGGTATTTAGTTTGTATATCTTCTTTTATGAATATATAAAGTAATGCTTGAGTATACAAATTATTTAAGATTCGATGATCAATAAGAAGATAGGCTAAACGAGTTAGCTGATTGGTTAGACTTGCAATAGGGATAATAGATGTAAGTGGTTAATTAAATATATAGTATGTGTGCTTGTATGTTTGCGTGTTGTATTTGACTTGGTATAATAATTGCTTATTGATTTGATTTATATGTTTTGTTGTGCGGAATTAATGAAAGATAAATAAACAAGCAATCGAAAAACACAGATTTACGTGGTTCACCAACGTTGTGTTGGCAAGACCACGGACAGAAGGAGAATAGTATTATTAGGAGGCGAAAAATCATATTACAATGATTAGGTTTACATAATGGGGTATTTATAATACCCAATCTAACCTAATCCAACTAGGAACCCATGATCTCAATCCAACTAGGAACCCATGATCCCAATCCAACTAGGAATCTGAAAACCAATACTACTCCGAATAGGAAACAAGATATACTTATTCAAGGCATTACGATAAATCTCCACCTTGACTTGAATCCTCTTGAAAACATAACAGATGCACCCATGATAATGCCAAATGAACAGACTTCTCCGTCTGCCTCAGAGTCGCCCCCACAGGGCAACTAATAATCTCTGACATTTAGCAAGTCCAAACAGTGTTGGAACTTGCTTTGTGGAACAGGCTTGGTAAACATGTAAGCCGGATTGTCAGTAGTGCCTACCTTCTTCACCTTGACCCTCTTCTCACTTCTCAGAAAATGATACCTCACACTATAGCCTGATCATGATGTTGACCAAGATCACTTACCAGTCCTTTAAGCCAAATCCCCTCCTTAGCAGCTTCAGTCAGTGTCATATACTCTACTTCCGTAGTAGACAAAGTCATTGTAGGTTGCAAAGTAGCTTTCCAACTGACAACCGAACCGCCAATAGTGAAAACATAACCAGTCATAGATTTTCTGTTGTCAACAACTCCAGCATAATCAGAGTCTGAAAAACCTATCACCAAACACTCTGTATCACCTCCATAAATGAGACCAACGCCAGATGTACCTTTTAGGTACCGAAAGATCCTCTTCACAGCTTGCCAATGCTCCTGGCCAGGTTCACCCATAAACTTGCTAACAACATTAACACACTGTGCAAGATCAGGTCTAGTGCAGACCATTGCATACATCAAGCTTCCTACTACACTAGCATAGGGAACTCGAGACATGTACTCCTTTTCTTCAGCAGACTTAGGTGCAAAAGCAATAGACAGATGTGCACTTGCAGCACTAGGAGTATTTATGGGCTTTGCGGTAGACATGCTAAATCTTGACAAGATCTTCTGAATATAGCCCTTCTGTGATAGAAAAAGTTTCCTTTTGCTTTTGTCCCTGTAAATCTCTATTCCCAGAATTTTCCGAGCTGCTCCCAAATCCTTCATCTCAAACTCTGCGCTTAAAAGACCCTTCAACTTCTTCCTTGCAGCTATCAACATGCCATCTACATACAACACCAGATAGATAAAAGACTCATCTTCCAGTTTATTGTAATAGACACAACAATCATATGGGCTCTTGGTGTAGCCTAGCTGCATCATGTAGCTGTCAAACCTCTTGTACCACTACCTGGGAGACTGCTTAAGTCCATACAAGGCTTCTTCAACTTGCAAAAATAATTCTCCTTCCCAGCAATCTGGAAACCATCTGGTTGGATCATGTAGATCTCGTCCTCCAAATCTCCATGCAGAAAGGTTGTCTTTACATCTAGTTGCTCAAGCTCCAAATCCTGATGTGTAACTATATCTAGCAACACTCTAATAGAGGTGTGTCTGACTACTGGTGAGAATATCTCATTATAATCCACTCCCTCTCTTTGATTGAAACCTCTAGCAACAACCCTAGCCTTATACTTGACTCTCTCTGCAGGTGATATCCCTTCCTTCATCTTCAGAACCCACTTATAAGTAATAATCTTTCTCCCTTGAGGTATTATGACTAAATCCCATGTGTGATTCTTATAAAGGGATTCCATCTTATCTCCTATAGCAGCAAGCCATTTCTCAAAATAGGTGCCTGAAACAGCTTCTTGGTAAGTTGATGGTTCACGAGTGTCCACCTCTTCAGTAACCTATAGTGCATAGCCCACCATGTCCTCATATCTCTTAGGTGGCCTAACTCCAACCCTCCTTGGTCGATCTTGAGCTAAGCTACGATGTGTAGCTTCAGATGGTTGAGAAACTGATGGTGTAGACTCTGGTAGCTCTATTTCTGCTTCTAACTCTTGTTCCATCAAGCCACTCTCACTCTGTATGACATGAAACTCCACCTGTTTATCAATGCTATCAGTTTCTATTGCAGTTGTAGACTTCACAATGGGTCTAAGCATAGATTTTTCGTCAAAGACTACATTTCTGCTCAAAATGACCCTTTTCTCTGATGGAGACCAGATCCTAAAGCCTTTAACTCCATCTCCATAGCCTACGAACACTCCCTTCTTGGCTCTTGGCTCTAGCTTACCCTCATTAACATGATAGTAAACTGTGTACCCAAAAGCTTTGGTGTTGCTGGTTTTCTAATCCTAGGTTTGCTTTTTGTTATACCTTTAGTCTGTGCTTTCTCCTTTTCGGTTTCTTCTGTTGTGGTGTTTCATCACATGGAGTAATATCATTTCCATTCCCAGTATGTAACATCCATAAGAAAAATTATTCTCGTAGTAATTACATGATGCATCAATGTTATGTTAATTTTGATATTAGAATAATAATAAATTAAATGATTGTTTAATCCCAAGGGTTAAAGATAAGTATATTTTTCTTTATTTAAAAAAATGTAACTTCATATAAATTAAAAATGTATTTATAGTTAACTAACTAGTGCTAGTTTGAGTGGTTAAGAGCCTCAAATCGGTTAACTTAGATTTTGAGTTTGAATCCTAATGTAGGCAAAAAGTTTTAAACCAATCGAGAAATTGTAACATTTCTTTTTTCCTTGTAAGATTGAAATTATTATTATTATTATTACTATTATTATTATTTTTATTATGCTAAAATGTAATTTCACCATTTATCCCTAACTCCATCGAAATTTTTATATATATTGAGTATAACACCCTATTTTAACCCTATTTTTCTTTTACCATCAAAGAAGCCGCCAAGTCTCTCTAATCCAGGTACTAGTTTTTATATAATTTCTCAATTAAGGTGTCATGGCTTTAACTTGCTCTTTCGATTCAAGGTTCACCATTATCAATATTTTCTTCTTTATGTGAGTAATTTTATTTAATTATAGATTTTCAATTGGTTGATAAAACAAAAAAATATCCAGGAACTAATTTCATTGGTTTAAGATATGCACTATTCAATTTGTTTTGCTTTTCCTCTTTAAACTATAATATAAAGTAGATTAATTATTTCAATTTCAAATAAATTGTGAACCATTACAATGAATTTTAAGGAAAATTTTTATATATTTTAATTGCGGTGTTAAATTTTTAATGTTTTCGTTATATATAACAACTTTCATTCTTTTGGTATTTGGACAATTATTCCCATTCTCTTTAATCTTTAACCAATGTAAATTGTTTTTTAGGGGTATTTAGTTTGTATATCTTCTTTTATGAATATATAAAGTAATGCTTGAGTATACAAATTATTTAAGATTCGATGATCAATAAGAAGATAGGCTAAACGAGTTAGCTGATTGGTTAGACTTGCAATTGGGATAATAGATGTAAGTGGTTAATTAAATATATAGTATATGTGCTTGTATGTTTGGGTGTTGTATTTGACTTGGTATAATAATTGCTTATTGATTTGATTTATATGTTTTGTTGTGCGGAATTAATGAAAGATAAATAAACAAGCAATCGAAAAACACAGATTTACGTGGTTCACCAACGTTGTGTTGGCAAGACCACGGGCAGAAGGAGAATAGTATTATTAGGAGGCGAAATATCAGATTACAATGATTAGGTTTACATAATGGGGTATTTATAATACCCAATTTAATCTAATCCAACTAGGAACCCATGATCTCAATCCAACTAAGAACCCATGATCCCAATCCAACTAGGAATCCGAAAACCAATACTACTCCGAATAGGAAACAAGACATACTTATTCAAGGCATTACGATAAATCTCCACCTTTACTTGAATCCTCTTGAAAACATAACATATGCACCCATGACAGTGCCAGATGAACAGACTTCTCCCTCTGCCTCAGAGTCGCCCCCACAGGGCAACTAATAATCTCTGACATTTAGCAAGTCCAAACAGTGTTGGAACTTGCTTTGTGGAACAGGCTTGGTAAACATGTCAGTCGGATTGTCAGTAGTGCCTACTTTCTTCACCTTGACCCTCTTCTCACTTCTCAGAAAATGATACCTCACACTATAGCCTGATCATGATGTTGACCAAGATCACTAACCAGTCCTTTAAGCCAAATCCCCTCCTTAGTAGCTTCAGTCAGTGTCATATACTCTACTTCCGTAGTAGACAAAGTCATTGTAGGTTGCAAAGTAGCTTTCCAACTGACAACCGAACCGCCAATAGTGAAAACATAACCAGTCATAGATTTTCTGCTGTCAACAACTCCAGCATAATCAGAGTCTGAAAACCCTATCACCAAACACTCTGTATCACCTCCATAAATGAGACCAACGCCAGATGTACCTTTTAGGTACCGAAAGATCCTCTTCACAGCTTGCCAATGCTCCTGGCCAGGTTCACCCATAAACCTGCTAACAACATTAACAGACTGTGCAAGATCAGGTCTAGTGCAGACCATTGCATACATCAAGCTTCCTACTACACTAGCATAGGGAACTCAAGACATGTACTCCTTTTCTTCAGCAGACTTAGGTGCAAAAGCAATAGACAGATTTGCACTTGCAGCACTAGGAGTATTTATGGGCTTTGCGGTAGACATGCCAAATCTTGACAAGTTCTTCTGAATATAGCCCTTCTATGATAGAACAAGTTTCCTTTTGCTTTTGTCCCTGTAAATCTCTATTCCCAGAATTTTCCGAGCTGCACCCAAATCCTTCATCTCAAACTCTGCGCTTAAAAGACCCTTCAACTTCTGAATGTCTTGCTTCTTCCTTGCAGCTATCAACATGTCATCTACATACAACACCAGATAGATAAAAGACTCATCTTCCAGTTTATTGTAATAGACACAACAATCATATGGGCTATTGGTGTAGCCTAGCTGCATCATGTAGCTGTCAAACCTCTTGTACCACTACCTGGGAGACTGCTTAAGTCCATACAAGGACTTCTTCTACTTGAAAAAATAATTCTCCTTCCCAGCAATCTGGAAACCATCTGGTTGGATCATGTAGATCCCGTCCTCCAAATCTCAAGCTCCAAATCCTGATGTGTTACTATATCTAGCAACACTCTAATAGAGGTGTGTCTGACTACTGGTGAGAATATCTCATTATAATCCACTCCCTCTCTTTGATTGAAACCTCTAGCAACAACCCTAGCCTTATACTTGACTCTCTCTGCAGGTGATATCCCTTCCTTCATCTTGAGAACCCACTTATAAGTAATAATCTTTCTCCCTGGAGGTATTATGACTAAATCCCATGTGTGATTCTTATAAAGGGATTCCATCTTATCTCCTATAGCAGCAAGCCATTTCTCAAAATAGGTGCCTGAAACAGCTTCTTGGTAAGTTGATGGTTCACGAGTGTCCACCTCTTCAGCAACCTGTAGTGCATAGCCCACCATGTCCTCATATCTCTTAGGTGGCCTAACTCCAACCCTCCTTGGTCGATCTTGAGCTAAGCTATGATGTGTAGCTTCAGATGGTTGAGAAACTGATGGTGTAGACTCTGGTAGCTCTATTTCTGCTTCTAACTCTTGTTCCTTCAAGCCACTCTCACTCTGTATGACATGAAACTCCACCTGTTTATCAATGCTATCAGTTTCTATTGCAGTTGTAGACTTCACAATGGGTCTAAGCACAGATTTTTCGTCAAAGACTACATTTCTGCTCAAAATGGCCCTTTTCTCTGATGGAGACCAGATCCTAAAGCCTTTAACTCCATCTCCATAGCCTATGAACACTCCCTTCTTGGCTCTTGGCTCTAGCTTACCCTTATTAACATGATAGTAAACTGTGTACCCAAAAGCTTTGGTGTTGCTGGTTTTCTAGTCCTAGGTTTGCTTTTTGTTATACCTTTAGTCTGTGCTTTCTCCTCTTCGGTTTCTTCTGTTGTGGTGTTTTCTCACATGGAGTAATATCATTTCCATTCCCAGTATGTAACATCCATAAGAAAAATTATTCATGTAGTAATTACATGATGCATCAATGTTATGTTAATTTTGATATTAGTATAATAATAAAATAAATGATTGGTTAATCCCAAGGGTTCACTACAAGAAATCGTGCATTTTGTGGGGAAATAATTCGCCACTAAATGCTATTATTTCGCCACAAAAATCCTAAGTGGTGAAATCGGAGCTCGTCCTCAGTTCGCCATCCTATAGGCGCCACAGTAAGTCTTTATGGCGAATTTCAATTTCGCCACAATTCGATATTCTATTGTGGCAAAATATATATCCCCACTCATTTCATTTATTTCGTCATAAATAAATATTTCATTTGGTTTAATATTTAGTTTTGTGGGAAATAAATTCGCCACAAAAAACCATTGTTTGTGAGGAACACATTATCTCGCCACTAATAAGTGACAATGTGTGACGAAAAATTCGCCACTGATGAGTGACATTGTGTGACGAAATATTCATCACAATTGATATATATGTTATGAGAAATATATATTTCGCCACTCATGAATTAAATTGTGTGACAAAAAATTCACCACAATTGAATCTCAAATTCATCAATCCGTTTTTAATTAATTTAATTAGACATTTCTTCTAATAAAATATGATAATAAAATTAACAATAATAAAAGTTTATAAACTAAACAATAATAATAAAACAAAATACATCATTAATTAACATAAAGTTTGAAATTGTTCTAATAATGACAAAATTGATTTAACTTTACAAAATGCACTAGCTAGCTATAACTATAGTACTGTTTATAAAAATTACAACAAGTTCAACTTAATATTAATGTCACGACAATTACAAAATACCAATGTGCCCGTAAGTATTAACTTTGAACTTGAAACCTGTCAAAAACAAAATAACAACAATTTTAGTTTAATATCACACTATCAACATTGTTAATATTGACTATATAAAAGAACTCAAATAGACATACCTGTAAGTTACACTTCAAGATATTCTTCTTTTTCAAAAGCTGTGTTTTTTTGGCATGAACAAACTAACTTCTAATAGTTAAAATTCAAATGTCAAAGTTGTTTATGGTTGAAAGGAAGCCATATTTCTTATAAATACCAAAGATAGTACAATTAGAATTAATTTTCATCTTTCTAGGCATTCAACTTCTTCGTAATATATTTCAAGGCCATGAAAGAAGTTCTCAAAGAGAAATCTCCAAAAATTTCTATCACTAGATTTCAACACTTCATTATATATTGAAGGAATATTGCCACATGTAGCAAAAATTCATACTGGGAGCAATTAATATCTTAAGCAAAGTGATTCATCCATGCCTCAAACCTGCATACTTACACATTGCCATAGCAGAGACCTAGTGTGCCATATGCCATATGGAATAGCAAAGTATTTTCTACCTCACCCACACCAAAGTTTCCAACAAGACCACCGCAGGCAAACAATAGAAAATAGAAAGCTCAATTTTTCCAAGGAAATTGCCATTCGTCTCACACCATAAGTAGAAAAATAATAAAATATTAAGACAAAATTAGCACAATAGGATCAATAGAGGCACATTTTTTTACATTACAGTTGACATTTAACTCCGCCTGTGAGGGTCACTTGGTGGCCTTTACAGCCGGTCCCAAGCCCGGACAAAGGTGGAGGGTTGCGGTAGGTTTGTGGCGGCCAGCGTAAAACTTAGCCACATCTTATGACATGAACCATACTATAAATATCGTTGGGGTGTTCCCTACTCAGCGACGCGCTGCACTTCCTAGACCCGGGTGTAGTGATAGATGTGCAAGGGTTGCTAGGTCGTCGCCCCGAAGCGGCGCGCCACCCCAGGACCCGGGGGTGGTGTCAAATATACAAGGGTTGCGGGTAAATAAGCTAGTCCACGGTAATGGTAGGGGTAGGGGTAAGGGTAGTAGGTTACGCTTTGGGACATGGAACATAGGTTCTTTGACATGAAGATTAGCTGAAATTGTAGATGTTATGAAGAGGAGGAGAATAAATATATTGTGCCTACAAGAAACCAAGTGGGTTGGAGCCAAGGCTAGAGAGATAGCTCCTTGGGGTTATAAGCTTTGGTACTCAGGAAAGGATAAGGGTAGAAATGGAGTAGGTATTCTTATTGATAGGGAGTATATTGATGATGTAGTAGCGGTGTCTAGGAAGAGCGATAGAATTATGAGTGTTAAACTAGTGATAGGGGATGAGGTTGTGAATGTCATTAGTGCATATGTGCCACAAATAGGATTAGATGTGTCTATAAGACAAGCTTTTTGGGATGACTTAGAGGAAGTGGTGCAACAGGTTCCTAGGGATGAAAAAATGGTACTAGGGGGTGATCTCAATGGACATGTGGGTTCTAAGCGAGATGGGTTTGAGAGTGTTCATGGAGGGTATGGTTTTGGAGATAAGAATGAAGCAGGAAATGATATTTTGGAATTCGTATCAGCTTATGACTTGAGTATCATGAACACATGGTTTATAAAGAGAACATCCCACTTAGTGACTTATCGGAGTGGCGGTAATGCGAGCCAAATTGATTTCTTCTTAGTAAGGAGTGCTTGGAGAAAGAGTTATATTGATTGTAAGGTGATCCCTGGTGAGAGTACGACAACCCAACATAGAGTAGTGGTGCTAGATTTTCGAAGTAGGAAATGTATAAGAAAACAAACACCACAAGTAGAGACTAAGATTAAGTGGTGGAAATTGCAAGGGGAGAATCAACAAAAATTTGTGGATGAGATGACCAAAAAAGATATTTGGACTTGCAATATGGATTCAGATCTAGATTCGATATGGAATAAGATGGAGCATACGGGATGTATCGAAGGAAGTTCTAGGGGAATCTAAAGGTAGCATGCCACCGGGTAAGGACACATCTTGGTGGACAGAAGAAGTACGACAAGCAATAAAGAGTAAGAGAGAATCCTATAAACTATTGGGGAAATGTAGGAGTGATGAGAACTACGAAAAATACAAAGAGGCTAAAAGGGAAGTAAAGAAGGTCATACGAGATGCTAGAGCAAAGGTGAATCGGGATCTGTATACAAGATTGGATACGAAAGAAAGGGAAAGAGACATATATAGAATTGCTCGGATGAGAGATAGGAAGACGCGAGATCTCGGAAAAGTTAAATGTGTGAAGGACGTGGACCAGAAAGTCCTAGTTGGAGATAAGGATATCAAGGAACGATGGAGGTCCTATTTTGATGACTTATTTAATGGAGATCGCCAACAAGATGTTGGAGATATAAGTATCCATCACGATATGATAAATCATGAATGCCTGCGGAGAATTCAAAAGGGTGAAGTCAAAATGGCATTAAGTAAGATGAAGTTGAAGAAAGAAGTAGGACCTGATGGCATCCCTATTGAGATTTGGAGATGTTTGGGAGAAAGAGGAATCGAATGGTTGACGACGTTCTTCAACAAAATTTGGAGAAACAATAAGATGCCATCAGAATGGAGGAAAAGTACCTTAATCCCTTTGTATAAGAACAAAGGCGATGTCCAAGATTGTGCCAACTATCGAGGAATCAAATTAATGAGTCACACTATGAAACTTTGGGAGCGAGTGATTGAACAAAGGCTAAGGAGGACAGTGAAGATCTCGGAAAACCAGTTTGGCTTTATGCCGGGAAGATCAACTATGGAAGCCATCCATCTAATGAGACAATTAATGGAGCACTATCGAAATAAGAAGAAAGACTTGCATATGGTTTTCATTGACTTGGAGAAAGCATATGATAAGGTACCAAGGGAAGTACTTTGGTGGGCCTTGATAAGGAAAGACATTTCACGGAAATATATTGACATCATAAAGGACATGTATGAGGGAGTATGCACGAGTGTACGTGTTAAAACACATTTCCACATAATTTTGATTTGACAAAATTGTTTAAGTATAATTAAAATACATATTCTAAACACGCTAAGTGTAAATGCTTTGATTTATTCTACTAATGTGTTTGTTCAATGTTGAGTTAAAATTGTTATAAGACATAAGGATTGGAAGGCCCAAGCCCAATACGGAAGCCAAGGCCCAAGTCAAACAACTCAGTACACTCGGCCCGCGTATGTCAAGACGTTGCCGTTTTGAACAAAACGCAACTCAGCAACCGGAAGGATCTAGAAGACCTTCAGGAACAACTTCAAGATGAAGCTGCTGAGTAGTCTCGACAAAGCGTACAAGACAGCAGCTGGCAAAGGAAAACTTCCAAAAAAAGTGTTTTCTCTTTTGGTAAAGTTCAGACGACACAGAATGCTATCCAGATGACCTTACCATAAAAGGAGAGACCATCTGCTGAGCTGACCGAGGACAGAAGATACACGATTGTGATTGGCCGGGAGCTCTGAGCAAGTCAGGATGACAACGACACATAGCCGTTTCCCTCTAACGGTTATTTCGAAATTCGAAATGACCGACGCCCAGAAGTCTCTATAAATAGTGCCATCACAAGCTTCACAAGACACAGAACTTGATCAAGCAGTTACGCTGACCAAATCTCCACATAAGTTCTGCAAACAAGAAGCCAAGCAAATTCTTACACTACAATTCTCATATCTGTGTAAAAGTCTAGAGTGATTGTTAAATCGTCTAAAGTGTCTTAGCACATCTTTGTATTAGGACAAAACACTTATCATTTCTAGAGATAGAAAGGAGAGGCTGAGTACTCGGTTTTAAGTACTCAGCGAGAGATTAGGATTGAGTAGAAGTATAGAGGAAGGTACTCTTGTCATACTCAATTGCTGATATTGTAAAAAGTTTGAGGCTCTACCTTTAAAGAGCTCAGTAGAGTATTTGAAATCTCGGAACGTGTTCCGGGGACAGGACGTAGGCTTAAAAGAAGCCGAACCTGGATAAATCTGCTGAGTGAAGTATTTCTTACCTTAACTTCTTATTTATATTGCTTGCTTTAAATAATCAAAACTGACCAAGTAAAGAGGTCAAGTTGAGTTGTGCGCGTTGAACGTCTGAGCTCAGGAATAGACTCTAAGTGCTATCTCCTGACTCAAGCTAAGAAACTGACCTAGTCACCAGTTGACTAAGCCAGTATCTTGCTGTTTACTCAGCGCCGTTGTTAAAACCTTTTTCCTTAGAAAAAGAAGTCTGCCCTAATTGCATAAAAAGTTTAAATAGTTCCTAACCCCCTCTTAGAACTATACTTGCAACCCAACAAGGGACCAATAGTACGTACTAGTGTTGGGAAGACTGAAGAGTTTCCTATTACGATTGGAGTGCATCAAGGTTCCGCACTAAGCCCATTTCTTTTTGCCATCGTTATGGATGAACTAACAAGTTCACTTCAAGATGGTATACCATGGTGCATGTTGTTTGCTAGGGGGTGCACACAAAAATCCGCAAAACCGAAAAACCAAACCGAAACCGAACCGAAAATGAGGTTAACCGAAACCAATGGACTATTGTACGATTTTTAATTTTAAAAATAGTGGTTAATGGTTACGGTTACGGTTTTTGTATTTAAAAAACCGCGGTTAACCGAAACCGACCGAATATTAATTAAATATAAAAAATATAAAAATTTATTTATTTATATTCATATATATAATATTATCCCACTTAGAATAAATACATGGTCAATAACAAACATTTAATAAAAAACACTAATTATTTTCGGTGACTAAGACTCAACTCACAGTACCAATTTATCAAAAATTAGATAATTAGTGAAATTAATATACCTGAAAAGGGCTTCGTTGGTAAAGCACGGAGAATAATAATTTTAGTTTAAAAAACAAACACAGTAATTTAATGTTGTAAATTATTTTCGATTACTAAGAATCAACTGATAATACCAATTTGTCAAAAATTAATATACTTGAACAGCTATTTTGTACTTGAAAAATCAGATAAAAAACAAAGAGAGCTGATATATAATAATTATATTAATTCATTTACTACTGTAAGATTTCAACTTTCTATTGTACAATAAAGTAGATATAATGTAATGAAATTCTTTTATTGTTTACATAGTATGAATTCCAATAATTGTTGACTTTGCCCATTGATTATTTATGCATGAGTTCCAATAATTGTTTATTTATTAATGGTTAAAAACCGAAATAAAAGGTTAACCGACCGAATAATTGGTTAACCGATTAGTGATTAACCGAATTTAATGGACTAGTGTATGGTTAGTATATTTCAAAAACCAAAAAAATGGTTAACCGACCGAATTAACCTTAATGGACTGGTTAACCGACCACGTGCACCCCTACTGTTTGCAGATGATATTGTGTTGGTTGATGAGACGAAAGAAGGAGTGGAGAGGAAGTTGGAACTATGGAGACAAACTCTAGAATCTAGAGGCTTTAAGTTGAGTCGAAGTAAGACAGAATATTTGGAGTGTAAGTTTAGCGGCCGTAGGGGTAGGGAGGCAGGGACAATCACCTTAGATGGGAGAGTTGTTCAGGCCTCGGATTGCTTCCGGTATTTAGGATCTATTATCCAAACGGATGGAGAAGTAGATGGAGATGTTGTTCATAGGATTAAAGCTGGTTGGTCGAAGTGGAAGAGTGCTGCGGGTTTCTTTTATGATCCCGGCATGCCTAATAGATTGAAGGGAAAATTCTACCGGACGGCAATTAGACCAGCATTGTTATATGGTACGGAGTGTTGGGCAGTAAAACACTGCCACATCCATAAGATGTCGGTGGCGGAGATGCGTATGTTGAGATGGATGTGTGGTCATACGAGAAAGGACCGGGTGCGTAATGAAATAATTAGGACAAAAGTAGGGGTCACATCTATTAAGAATAAAATGAGAAAAAACCGACTAAGGTGGTTTGGCCATGTGAGACGTAGAGCGCTTGATGCGCCGGTTAGGAGAACCGAAGAGTGGCAAAGGGATGTAGTGGTGAGGGGTAGGGGAAGACCTAAGCAAACTTGGAGGAGGGTGATCGAGAGTGATATGAGTTTACTGGGAATTGAGGAAAATATGGTAGTGGATAGGACGGAGTGAAGGGAGCGAATCTGTGTCACTGACACGACTTGATTTTCATGGTTTTATATGATGGTTCATGTTAGCCGACCCCGAATCATTTCGGGACTAAGGCTTTATTGTTGTTGTTGTTGACAGTTGACATTTGAAAGCAAAGACAGGGACAAAGAGAAATTAAACCAAACCTGATGACCATGGAAGATTCCAAAGTTTAAATTGGCCAATAGTGAGCGTTTTAGTCTCTGGGTAACATGAATCTTCTTTATATTCACCATGAGTAATATGGAAAATCGAGACAAAGACTCTTCAAATAATCATGTATTTCCTGTTAATGGTTACATGTAATGTTGTCAATATTAGAAAAAGAAGGTAGTGCACCAAGAAAGTAAATAAGAATTTTAACTTTACCCACCAAACAGGTTATACAAAATAGTAGTTTCAAAGAAAATCTCGTTATGAATTTATATTCTCTGATGGCTGAAAAATAAGCACTTGAAAAGTTTACAAGAAATTACAATTACATTATCAAATTAAGGGCATTAATTAGTGCAGAATATTATATTGCTCGGATCCAAACCTTTTTGTACATTGTAAATTGACGTTTGATCCAATATTCACATAATGAATTATACACACAAGTTTCAAATTAAACCTAAAGTAAGCAATTTTTTCTTATCATTCTGACGAGTTGTTCCTCAGCTAAGAACTCATTTAAATGAACCATAACATCAATATAAAAGCTCAGACAACAAAGTATCTCTTCCCAATAAACTTGCTTACAATCATCCAAAGGCATGTTTGGTTCGGTTCCATTTGTATACTTGGTGGAATCTGCCATATCTTAACTAAACCCTTTGTAAGCTCTTTCGTCAAGATTTGATTATCTTTCGTTTACTATTTTAGGAATAAAAAGTTCAACTTGTTCAAAAACAGAGTGCACCGGGTGAAAAAGGCATTTTTAAAACAGTGAGCCGGGTAGGATAAAGTGAAAAAGAATGGTATTTGAACCAGCGGGATGAGGCTTTACTAATAAAATAGTAAGTAATAACTCGAGAGAGCCATTAAGTATAGAATAGTCGGTGTCGGAATTGAGCTGCCTTTCTTCCTCAGGTATATATTAAAGAAGGGGAGATTTGGACATATTGAAGCGCCTATAAGTTCAAGGGTCAATAAGTCATTTTAAACAAGTTAAAGGGTCATTCGATCACTTTCAGTAAGTAGCGAGCTAATGAGACATATCCTAAAACTTAGGAGTGAATCGGTCAATTAAGTAAGTTCAAGAGACCAACCTATCAATTTATTTTGCATAAAGTAAAGTTTCTCAAACACATAGACAAATCTATAACCCTTTTTAAAGATTCCTATTCCAAATGAAAATCTTAAATCTAAAAACTCCATTTCATTATTTCTTGCAAATCTACTCACCAAAAATGATACTGAAATGTTATCGATAACCATGGTGAAAATTTCTCACCAAATGGATCTGAAGATCCGGTTTGACATACTACAAAACACAGCATGAAGTTCTCACCAAATGGATCCAGGTTGGACATCCGTTAACTATAGCAGCAAACCAAACAGCACTAAATGAGTTTTCTACCTAATAAACAGAACTAACCAATCAAATGGGGGTAATGTAGAGTACCTTTTAACTTTAGATTCAATTCTCGTGCCTGCCATCTTCAGATGTACGAAATATTGAAACTTTCACCATCTCTTTGTTTTTAAGCAGCTCAAGAACACAAACATCTGTCGTATCTATGTACAATCTGTAAAGCAACATGTTCAGTAGATAAGTCTAGGCAATCAAGCAGGCATTCTCCTGAGAACTGATCAGAAGTGATATAGCGGTATATGAGCTCCCCTAGGCAAGCTCTCCCATTCTAAAAACAAAGAAATAGAACTCAATATCATATAATAGAAACATGAATATGTAATTGTGTTCGAACATTCGAACATTCGAAGAAGCAGACCTTTGGAAGTGACTCCAAGTATGAGTCAGGAACATCCATTTTGGATAAGGCAATGCTGTTGATTGCCATTGCAGCTTTCAGTATTTGATTCGTGCATTCATCAGTATGGTTCAACTACTTTCTTGAATTCTCAGTAAGGCCATCGGAAGGAATACAGGGCACAGGCAGCCAAAATTCTTCCTCTTGCCTCTGGAGTGCTTTGCGGAATGAGGTTGAACCATCTGCTTCTGGGCCTGCAATCCCTTGATCAACATACCAAAATTTTGTATCTGTGAAACTCTCCAACACATCCTGTCAATTGAAAATCAAACAAGCGCAACCCTGTCAGAATGAATGATCACTCGATTCCAAAAATGTCCATAGATAAACAATCAAATTGTAAATCTTACCAGAAGCGTATTATCCAATTTACGTAGAGCTGGAAGATTAATGAAAAGGACTTGAAATAAAGCTAAAAAAATACAATCATAAGCAACCAAGTAGCTGAATTAACTATATTAAGAAGGAAAATTCTATGTTTTTTCAAAGGACTTGCACAAATTATATCTATCTAATTGTGAATTTAAGCTTACCTCAAGAAACACAGAGAAGCCATTCCATCAATTCTATGGTTGGAGACCGACTGTAGAGTAGATGAAGACACAAATCAAGGTAACATCAATTATTTCTTAGGCACATGTTTACTCGAATCACCCATCATTCCATATTTCATCTCAAAATCCCATTTGAAGTTTCAATTCCATAAAATTAGGGTTCGTGTACTTACATGAATGAAATTGACTCGGCTATCTTAACAGAGAGAGGAGGGATCGAGCTTCAAATGGCTAATGGCTTCCATAAAGGTCGACGAGGGACTGCAGTTGTGATTGCGTTGCCGGAAACCTCAAAAAAAAAAAGGAAAGGGACCGGGGGCTAGCCAACAAAGAGGAGGGAGCCGATGAACCGAAGTGGTGGTAACGGTGGTGCAGTCGAGGCAGGTAGGTCATCTGAGAAGAGAATGTGAATGGTGAATTTGGGATTTTGTTGCACTAATTGAAACACAGAGAAGAGGGCGAGTAGAAAGGGGGAAGGTAGAAAGTGAAGCGGGAAATGAAAATGGCAAAATTAGAAAACAAGCGGGATAAAGAATGCGGGGGAAAAAAGGGAAATAGGTATTCAATTTCAACATTTGGGGAAGGTCCCTATTTCAACAATTGGGATGCAAATGTTATGTTATTTTTTATATATTTTTATGAATTTTTTTTTTTATATTATGTACTAGGTGCAGGCTATCCTTACTTTCTTAATAAACAAAGTAAGGAGTACTTTGTTGGATTTACCCTTCATTGTAACTGGAATAGATCTGAACCATTCAATATTTTGTAAACGTTTTAGAGGAATTTAACTTGTTGACTTACTGTTCCGGTTACCTTCTTTTCTCCAACTTTATTCACACAAAAGTAGACATCGTTCTGTACTCCTCCTCAACTCCTTCCCTAATTCTTCGATCTTCATCAATTGCTCTTCTCAACTCTCTCCTCAACCCAACTGACCTCCATCTTCTAAATTTAACTCTACCGCCAAACTCATCCATCTTGAAATTCTTTTATTTTATATGAATCTTGTTGGGTTTAGCTTCTATTTTGAAATTGATCCTCCAACTCGTAATTCAATCGCATCTTTTGGGCTTCCATAATTCTGGTAAGTTTCATTTCCAATTTTAAATCTGAATTCGATAACTTATGATTGAAATTCTTCTTCTTTTGTTTGAACCTCGTTAGGATTAGCTTTCCTAAAGAATCTTTTGCCAATTGAAATTGATGCTCGAAATCTTTGAATTGGAGAGGTATTTAGAGATTGAAGGATGCCTGTTCATGGGCTTCATCAAACAAGTATCTATGATTTCTTACTTGAACTCGCCTCTGTGAAGCCAGATTGTATCGATGAAATTGTTTGGCCCTTTCATAATTCTGGTAAGCTTTTAACCCCTTCATCTAATTAAGATACAAAACAATAAGCCTTGGTTATTTTACTGCAATTTTGAGTTTGCTGTAGTAATGAGCAGTTGAATGATTTTTATGTATTGATCTAATATTGTGTTGTGAAAAATAGGATTGTGGAATCAAAAGTCCTCTGTTAATTTTTAAAACTCAATTGTTATGAAACTGTCTTTGAATCCTACTTGACTACCTATGCTAAATCAGTTTGCAATATGTTTAAGCTTAATTATAAATGCATTAGTTGTTGCCAGCACACATCCTAATTTTTTGTTGTATGATGGTGCTTCTCATTTATACTGTCAGTTGAACGTACCAAATTCACACCACATTTATGTACTTTTGTTATCAAATTCATACTGGTGTGCCTCAGATTGAACTTCATCTTGAGCACAAAGCTTTCACTTGTAACCTTACTTCTATTTGAAGGGGGCAATTATAAACTAAAAGAAGAAGCTGGACCTCTTAATTTCTGTGTTATGATGTTAGAACTCTCTTTGACTGAGTTGTTATTAACTCCTAGCAAAATAAATAATACCCCTAACAAACAAGAAAATTCAAACTATTGACAGAATCATATGTAATGGTTCATAGAAAAAACATAGCTATGCTAATTTGACAAAAAAAATAAACAAATTACAAGTTATTTTTGCAAATTAATAATGTGTAGCAAGCGTTCAATTTGACAGGTTGTTAGACATGTGGAGAACTGGAATGTGTCGGCACTTGAAGCAGTAGGCCAGATATTCACCCCTAGCTTTAGAAGACCAAATGCTAGAACTTAAGCAAATTTCTGAAAGTCTGAGGGTATTATAAGGTTCTCCATAGGGCCTGATGAAACTATGTTTGTGGTTTGCTTAGTTCTAGTTATATTCACGTGGTTAGCTTAGTTGTAGTTATAGACTAAATATGAATAGTAACTAATTAAGGTAGTTTCTTAGTTGTGTTTTTTTCTACTTTTTACAATGCTTTACTATAATTATAAAGGGCATGAAGCATAGGATTAACATGATGGTAGTTTATACCCAAAAATAAATTACTTCAATATCAGTGTTTGAGAATTATTTAAGCATGATGATGATAATATACGAGGAATAGCGCATGGGCATGCATGATTATAATAATTTTCTGCTACTGGAATAATGAATCACGACAAAAAAACAGGCTTTTAACAACACTTTTGTAACAACGGTTTTATAAACTGTCTTATGGGATCAACTAAAAAAGCCCAGAATATTAATTGGCCCTGACTAATATAAATCCACATGTTATATAGGCGTTGTAATCCCTAATCCATAACACATTCTTAACTTCATATCTCCTGTATCCCAGTCTTAAATTGTTAGCTCGCCAAACTCCTGATCCCGTTCGTTAGACTTCCGATCACCGTTCGTTAAACTTACCTTTCGCTTTTCTCCATTTCCCTTTCACCGTTCTCTGTTTGCCTGTCGTGGTCGAAGTTTTCTGATGGGTTTCCTTTTGTTCCTCAATACTCAGTCTCTGTCGTTCTTGTTCAACACTGCTTCTGGCTTAGACATTTCTTACTGAAACAGGATCAAAAGCACTTCTAGCTGATTCAACAAAAGGTAAATAGTAGCAACAACGGTCTAATGTAGTTGAAGTTAGATAAGGTTCTACATTAATATTATATTTTGTAAAGTCGCACAAGCAAATACCTATTTTTTCTTCCGATCATATTGATGATAAGGAAATCCGATTTTGATAAGGAATTACCTAGTTTCACAAGCTTAACTAAACAGCATATATACTGTCTCTGCAGGTTGTAATGGTTGATTTTTTCATGCCTGATCAAATGTGCAGCTAAGTAGCTTCAATTTTAAAATAATTTCATACTATATACATATATGTGCAAGGCTTTTTCCTGTGAAAAGACCCTCAGATTACAAATTTATGGTGTTTCCTTGGTGCATAATGTGATGAAATGGGTAGTTTCTGATGTTGAAGTGAATTAATTTTGATGTTGAAATGAATTAATGATTCGAAAATGTTCATTGTGCATGAAGAATATGCTTAATGGTGCTATGCTCTGCTTACATTAACACTTGACTAAAGTATCGCCCTTTTAATGCAAGAATATCTAACTATATATTTTAAGCTGAAAGACTTCCTAAGAGTCCTTGTAGATCTCTCTGTCATGAATTTGTTCTTTTTTTATGACTTATATTACTGCATTCAACACTACAATAGTTTGATATGTGAAATATTGCCGACATGCAAATGTGAAAAAATATTTCCACTATCTGTTGAAATTCAGATGCAGCATATGAATCTGAAAATTATGTTAACAGAGGAATTTAGATTTATCATGTCCTCTTTTTAATTTCTTTTATTCTCTCATGCATACTGCTATAACATGGCTAAGCACATATGCAAGCATAAACATGGTAATGTACACTTTTTTCTCTTATGGGTTCTCTTTTATTTTCCATATTAATAACATGGAGATTATCAATTCTAGGTCATGGTTATTATGATGAGCTTGTGGTCCCAATAATTGAAAATACTGCTAACGAAAGGGGACTCAGAATTATCAAGGAGGTAAATTAACTCCCAAATTTTCCTCTTGTTTCTATTAATTCACAAGTCTGTTGGAAATTTAGCTTGTATTGTTGTTGCTGTGATACTTTGTCCCTTTACAAATCATTTAATGTTCTTTATTTTTTAAAGGGTTAAGGTGCAAAAATACCCCTAACGTTTTGAGTCAGGAGCAATTTTACCCCTAACGTTTGTAGGCAAGAGCAATTTTACCCCTAATGTTGATAAATTGGATCAAGTTCAGAAATAATTCATCAAACTATCTTCTCGGACATGAATCTTATCATCTACACTTCACATGTACGTCATTTTATCAGTAACAAATCATAAACATATGCTGGGATATGAAAAAAAATAAAAAAAATAAAAAAATATTTGTATGAATTAGACAAAAAAAAATTCAAACAATTAACCGAATTTATAAATATTAATCTCCAATTCTATTATTAAATTATAAAAAACATGAAATCCTTTTTTTAGAATGAATTGATATGCAATTGGTGCAAAATAATGAATGAAAATATCTGTGTTTTATAATAGTGTCTTAAATTGACCCAAATTACTCACGTTAGGGGTAAAATTGCTCTTGGCTACAAACGTTAGGGGCAAAATTGCACCATTTTAGACGTTAAGGGTAAAATTGCTCCTGGCCCAAAACGTTAGGAGTATTTTTGCACCTTAACCCTTTTTTAAATAAGCAAAGTTCTTTGACATGTGTCTTTGTTTTACAGCTTCATATCAATGTGTTAAGCTAAGTTATGTTAAAAGAAACAGTACTTTTTTTTATGGTTATTTAATTCCTTAAGAATCATTGAATTATTAATATAGAAAAACACATGTTTACAAATTAAAGGTTCATTTGAGTGATAAAGTTCCAAGCCGTATAAGCTAGATATCTAAAGTTAGTAAAGACAACAAACTTAAATTGAAGAGAAACCATTTAAAAACTGCTTGAACAACCTCGAACTAATTAATCGGATTAAAAAGATGTCTAACGCGCACCTTGTTAATGAGTCTCTGAAAAGCTTGAGTACCATGTTGTTTCATATATTCCAAGAGAAGATGCATGCTCCTATTCTACTTTGCTGTAAACACATATTTTGTGAAGATTGTGTATCAGAATGGTTAGTTAATAATATTCTTTTATGTTTCATTGTTAGTATCTGTTTGCACCAAAAATAAAGTTTTTTTATTGCATACTCTGGTTTACTCTTTTTCATGGGATAAACTTTTCTTTTTAGGAAACTTTTTCTTAAAAGAACATTTTAGGAAACTTTTTCTTAAAAGGCCTGTTTAGGAAACTTTTCATATTTTCCTAGTACATCGTTCACTTAGGATTTGCTAGAGTGAACCTCAGTTTTCCTCAAAAGAAACATCTAAAATACTGTACCAACTTCCTAGACGGTGTATACCTCATGGGAAATCATAGTGTACCTCATGGGAAATCATAGTGTACCTCGTGGGAAACCAGCTAATATTTTAACGTATTTTCGTGAGCCAATTAAAAAGCAGGAACAATCAGAAAGTGTACGTATCAATCCATCATGGAAGTTAAAGTGGAGGTTACTCAATGTGGTGGAGAACATGGATTAGTGGAAGCAAGCAGGAAGTTACCTCCAACATTTATAAATGGAAGGAATCACGATGAAATAAGCCCGATCAATCAACTCAACAACAAGTACCCAAAACTCTAGCAAATTCACCTTAGACTTCAGCATCTTTTTATTTCTCAGTTTGTTCTCTTAGTTTCAATTTCCAGATCTAAAGTTCAACACATCATTTCCTTTCAATTTTATTTTATTTGTTGTTTCAATCATTTTCTGTAAGGTCGGTATCGTTTTGATAATTGAACCCTTTAGGAATTTTCGGTCTCTTTAATTCTTACAATTGTTTGATATTTAGAAGTTAGAAAAGCGCACCCAATTTCACTCCATAGTACGAGAATACTATAATTCTTTGGCACGCCTGCAATTTCCCACAAAAGAGCCAAACAGTATCATTTTGCTTAGTGACATTCTGATTTCAGGTTTGAAAGAGAGAGAATGTGCCAGTTGTGCAGGGCGTTGGTGAAACCTGCAGATCTGAGATCATTTGGTGATGGATCAACCACTTTATTCTTCCAGATATTTTAAATTCTTCTATGGTAAAAATTGAAGGAATTCTAACCCAGACCGAGATGGAGAGATGTGGTGCACATGTAAAACGTAGTTGATCAAAGAAATGAAACTAGTACAGTACAGTACAAATAGATGATGATAGGTAGGTTGTGTTCCTTTTACGAAGAGAAAAGGTCGAGTGTATCTTTCAAGACAAAAAGGTCTTTGTAGTTTTTAAATAAATTGTTGATTGTACTGAGAGTTTTTGAATGACATAAGCTTATTTGCTACCAATGACAACATCTTATAATCTAAAAAAAACAATTTTTATCATTATTGACCAGCAATCCAGTTTCGTCGTAACAGATGACATGACCTTAAAAAACGTTAGCGACAGAAAATTTTCGTCCGAAAAGTATAAAGTTGATTACCGATGGTTACACGAATTACAAACGGATTACGGACGACATTTGTGTTTGTAAATCTTTTCTTGAAGCGTTTGAAAATCATTGTAGAGGCGGTTTAAACTGCATTTAGGAAAACGTCTCTAGAAAAACCTTATCCCGATGTCTGAGAAAAACCAACGGTAATATAGCAACAGTGGTAATTACAACACTTTTTCGACGGTTATGAAAACCAGGTAAAAATATAGAGACAGTTAAACGTCCTAAATTGAAATAAAATCGTCGGTAAAAACCTTTTTTTTTGTAGTGAATTGCCTATTTGATTTATTGTTTTGTCCTTCCGTCTAACAAAAATGTCAAATTAAGAGTCAGAATTAATGGAAGGCTTTGGTATGGAATGTTAATTGTTTGTATGTAAGTGAATTAAGGTAATAACAATCATTAAAATAGACACATGCACGACATGTTAGATAAATTTTTCAAGTGAATTGAAAATTTTAGATATAATTTTTCAAGTGAATTTGACGTAAATCCTTTATTTTTAGACATAATTTACGTAAAGTTTGATTAAATTTACGTAACCTTGTTATTTTATAACAAAAATCCACAAATTTTGTGAAAATTAGAGATAAACGTAAAACCTTTGAATTTTATGTAAAACTTTTATTTTTAGATATAACTTACGTAAAATTAGACTAAATTTACGCAACCTTGTTATTTTATTATAAAAAAGTCCACAAACATTGTGAAAAATAGAGTTTTATATAAAACATTTAAAATTTACGTAAATCTTTTATTTTTAGACATAATTTACGTAAAGTTGGATTAAATTTACGCAACGTTGTTATTTTTGGAGAAAAAAATTCACGAACCTTGTGAAAAATAGAGTTTTAGTAAAACCTTTAAACTTTACGTAAATCTTTTATTTTTAGACTTAGCTTACGTAAAGTTGGATTAAATTTACGTAACTTTATTATTTTTGGAGAAAAAAATTTATAAACCTTGTGAAAAATGGAGTTTTACGTAAAACCTTTGAACTTTACGTAAATCTTTTATTTTTAGACATAATTTACGTACAGTTGGACTAAATTTACAACCTTGTTATTTTAGGAGACAAAATCCATAAACCTTGTTGAAAATAGAGTTTTATGTAAAACCTTTGAACTTTACGTAAATCTTTTATTTTTAAATATAATTTACGTAGAGTTGGACTAAATTCACGTAAACTTGTTATTTTTGGACAAAAAAATCATAAACCTTGTGAAAAATGGAGTTTTACGCAACAGTTTTGAATTTTACATAAATCTTTTATTTTTAGACATAATTTACGTAAAGTTGGACTAAATTTGCGTAATCTTGTTATTTATAAGAAAAAATTTAGAAACCTTGTTAAAAATAGAGTTTTACGTAAAACCTAAGAATTTTACGTAAATCTTTTATTTTTAGACATGATTTACATAAGGTTTGACTAAATTTACGTAACCCTTTTAGTTTAGGAGAAAAACCCACAAACATTGTGAAAATTAGAGTTTTACGTAAAACCTTTAAACTTTACATAAATATTTTATTTTTAGATATAATTTACGTATAGCTTGACCAAATTTACGTAACCTTTTTATTTTAGGATAAAAAAATTTACAAACCTTGTGAACATGGAGTTTTACGTAAAATCTATTAATTTTACGTAAATCTTTTATTTTTAGACATAATTTACGTAAGGTTTGACTAAATTTACGTAACTTTTTTACTTTAGGAGAAAAATCCACAAACATTATGAAAATTAGAGTCTTACGTAAAACCTTTGAACTTTATGTAAATATTTTATTTTTAGATATAATTTACGTATAGTTTGACTAAACTTACGTAACTTTTTTATTTTAGGAGAAAAAAAATTCACAATCCTTGTGAAAATAGAGTTTTACGTAAAACCTATGAATTTTACGTAATTCTTTTATTTTTAGATATAATTTTCCTAAGGTTTGACTAAATTTACGTAACCTTGTTATTTTAGGAGAAAAAATCCACAAACCTTGTGAAAATTAGAGTTTTACGTAAAACCTTTAAACTTTACGTTAATATTTTATTTTTAGACAAAATTTACGTATAGTTTGACTAAATTTAGGTAACCTTCTTATTTTAGGAGAAAAAAATTCACAAAGCTTTAAAAATAGAGTTTTACGTAAAACCTATGAATTTTACGTAAATCTCTTATTTTTGGACATAATTTACGTAAGATTTGACTAAATTTACGTAACCCTTATACTTGAGGAGAAAAATCCACAAACATTGTGAAAATTAGAGTTTTACGTAAAACCTTTGAACTTTACGTAAATATTTTATTTTTAGATATAATTTACGTATAGTTTGACTAAATTTACGTAACCTTTTTATTTTAGGAGAAATAAAATTCACAAACCTTGTGAAAATGGAGTTTTACATAAAACCTATGAATTTTACGCAAATATTTTATTTTTAGACATAATTTACGTAAGGTTTGACTAAATTTACGTATCCTTGTTATTTTAGGAGAAAAAATCCACAAACCTTGTGAAAATTAGAGTTTTATGTAAAACCTTTGAACTTTACGTAAATATTTGCTTTTTAGACATAATTTATGTATAGTTTGACTAAATTTAGGCAACCTTTTTATTTTAGGAGAAAAAAATTCACAAATTTTGTGAAAATATAGAGTTTTACGTAAAACCTATGAATTTTACGTAAATCTCTTGTTTTGAAACATAATTTATGTAAGGTTTGACTAAATGTACGTAACCCTTTTACTTTAGCAGAAAAATCCACAAACATTGTGAAAATTAGAGTTTTACGTAAAACCTTTGAACTTTACGTAAATATTTTATTTTTAGATATAATTTACGTATAGTTTGAGTAAATTTACGTAACCTTTTTATTGTAGGAGAAAAAAATTCACAAACCTTGTGAAAATAGAGTTTTACGTAAAACCTATGAATTTTACGTAAATCTTTTATTTTTACACTTAATTTACGTAATGTTTGACTAAATTTATGTAACCCTTTTACTTTATGACAAAAATCCACAAACATTGTGAAAATTAGACTTTTACATAAAACCTTTGAAATTTACGTGAATATTTTATTTTTAGATATAATTTACGTATAGGTTAACTAAATTTAGGTAACCTTTTTATTTTAGAAGAAAAAAAATTCACAAACCTTATGAAAATAGAGTTTTACGTAAAACCTATGAATTTTACGTAAATCTCTTATTTTTACACATAAGTTTCGTAATGTTTGACTAAATTTACGTAACCTTGTTATTCTAGGAGAAAAAATCCACAAACATAGTGAAAATTAGACTTTTACGTAAAACTTTGAACTTTACGTAAATATTTTATTTTTAGGTATAATTTACATATAGTTTCACTAAATTTACGTAACCTTTTTATTTTAGGAGAAAAAAATCACAAACCTTGTGAAAGTAGAGTTTTACATAAAACCTATATATTTTACGTAAATATTTTATTTTTAGATATAATTTACGTATAGTTTGACCAAATTTACGTAACCTTTTTATTTTAGGATAAAAAAATTCACAAACCTTGTGAAAATATAATTTTACGTAAATATTTTATTTTTTAGATATAATTTACATATATTTTGACTAAATTTACGTAACCTTTTTATTTTAGGAGAAGAAAACTCACATACCTTGTGAAAATAGAGTTTTACGTAAAACCTATGAATTTTACCAAAATCTTTTATTTTTACATATAATTTACGTAAGATTTGACTAAATTTACGTAACCCTTTTACTTTAGAAGAAAAAATCCACAAACCTTATGAAAATAGAGTTTTACGTAAAACCTTTGAACTTTACGTAAATAGTTTATTTTTAGATACAATTTACGTATAGTTTGACTAAACTTACGTATCCTTTTTAGTCTAGGAGAAAAAAATTCACAAACCTAGTGAAAATAGATTTTTACGTAAAACCTATGAATTTTACGTAAATCTTTTATTTTTAGACATAATTTATGTAAGATTTGACTAAATTTACATAACCCTTTTACTTTAGGAGAAAAATCCACAAACATTGTCAAAAATTAGAGTTTTACGTAAAACCTTTGAAATTTATGTAAATATTTTATTTTGACACTTAATTACGTAATGTTTGACTAAATTTACGTAACTCTTTTACTTTATGAGAAAAATCCATAAACCTTGTGAAAATAGAGTATTACGTAAAACCTATGAATTTTACGTAAATCTTTTATTTTTACACATAATTTTCGTAATGTTTGACTAAATTTACGAAACCTTGTTATAGACTTTTACGTAAAACTTTTGAACTTTACGTAAATATTTTATTTTCAGATATAATTTACATATAGTTTGACTAAATTTACGTAACTTTTTTACTTTAGGAGAAAAAAATTCACAAACCTTGTGAGAGTAGAGTTTTACGTAAAACCTATATATTTTACGTAAATGTTTTATTATTAGACATAATTTACGTAAGGTTTGACTAAATTTACGTAACATTGTCATGTTAGGAGAAAAAATCCGCAAACATTGTGAAAATTAGGGTTTTACGTAAAACCTTTGAAATTTACGTAAATCTTTTATTTTTAAATATAATTTACATCTAGTTTGACTAAATTTATGTAACCTTTTTATTTTAGATGAAAAAATTCACAAAGCTTGTGAAAATAGAGTTTTACGTAAAACCTATGAATTTTACGTAAATCTCTTATTTTTAGACATAATTTACGTAAGATTTGACTAAATTTACGTAACCCTTTTACTTTAGGAAAAAAATCGACAAACATTGTGAAAATTAGAGTTTTACGTAAAACCTTTGAACTTTACGTAAATATTTTATTTTTAGATATAATTTACGTATAGCTTGACGAAATTTACGTAACCTTTTAATTTTAGCAGAAAAAAATTCACAAACCTTGTGAAAATAGAGTTTTACGTAAAACCTATGTAAATCTTTTATTTTTACACATAATTTATGTAATGTTTGACTAAATTTACGTAACCCTTTTACTTTAGGAGAAAAATCCACAAACATTGTGAAAATTAGAAGTTTACGTAAAACCTTTGAAATTTACGTAAATATTTTATTTTTAGATATAGTTTACGTATAGATTGACTAAATTTACATAATCTTTTTATTTTAGGAGAAAAAAAATTCACAAACCTTGTGAAAATAGAGTTTTACGTAAAACCTATGAATTTTACATAAATCTCTTATTTTTACACATAATTTTCGTAATGTTTGACTAAATTTACGTAACCTTGTTATTTTAGGAGAAAAAATCCACAAACATTGTGAAAATTAGACTTTTACGTAAAACCTTTGAACTTTACGTAAATATTTTATTTTTAGATATAATTTACGTATAGTTTGCTAAATTTACGTAACCTTTTTATTTTAGGAGAAAAAAAACCACAACCCTTGTGAAAGTAGAGTTTTACGTAAAACCTATATATTTTACGTAAATCTTTTATTTTTAGATATAATTTACGTATAGTTTGACCAAATTTACGTAACCTTTTTATTTTAGGATAAAAAATTCACAAACCTTGTGAAAATAGAGTTTTACGTAAAACCTATGAATTTTACGTAAATATTTTAGTTTTAGACATAATTTACGTATATTTTGACTGAATTTACGTAACCTTGTTATTTAAGGAGAAAAAAATCCACAAACATTGTGAAAATTAGAGTTTTACGTAAAACCTTTGAACTTTACGTAAATATTTTCTTTTTAGATATAATTTACGTATATTTTGACCAAATTTACGTAACCTTTTTATTTTAGGATAAAAAAATTCACAAACCTTGTGAAAATAGAGTTTTACGTAAAACCTATGAATTTTACATAAATCTTTTATTTTTAGACATAATTTACATAATGTTTGACTAAATTTACTTAACCTTGTTATTTTAGGAGAAAAAATCCACAAACCTTGGGAAAATTAGAGTTTTACGTAAAACCTTTGAAATTTACGTAAATATTTTATTTTTAGATATAATTTACGTATAATTTTACTAAATTTAGGTAACCTTTTTATTTTAGGAGAAACAAATTCACGAACTTTGTGAAAACAGAGTTTTACATAAATTTTTTATTTTATCAGTCCCTATGTTAAATATCTAACATATTGTTTAGTTCTCGTATTTTAATAATATATTGTTTACTTCTTATTTTTTATAATTGATCAACAGTTTTGTCAGTTAAATTTTTAAATTATTGAACAGATTAACCCTCTAAAATGGACTAAACTGTTGAATTGAGCTAAAATTAAGGACTGAATAGCATATTATTAACATATAATGACTAAATAGTGATTAGATTAAAATATAGGAATTGATATATTATTTACCTTGTAATTAATCTTTAAAATTTCCATAATTCAATATTACCTGCTATAGCAAGTTACCTTTTTTATTAATTTTAATTAACATTATTTCTATTAACACATGTCCAATTACTATTGGTTACTAAAACAAAGTATAATTACTTTTTTTTTTCAACATAGTAACCATAGAATTTACCTATGTATTAAATATTAAATTACATTTTATTGTGTAATTGTTAAATATGGTTGGTTTAACTATTTTTTCATTAATATTGTTTTTTAGTATAAATTAAGTATATTTTTTTCTATTTTTTTTATTAATTGCATTGCATGGTATAATTTTTTTAGTTAATTATCAAGTCAAATAAAAAAAAAATTCTCTACATTATAGTCAAATAAACTTATTTACATTCAAATTGTAGCCATAAAAAATATTTATTATGGGAAGAAAATATATATGTATATTTTTCGAAATTACAATAATAAGTGGATATTCACACAAAATAAATAAATAGATTATGTTATTAAAATTATATTTATATTGTTAATTAATAAAGAAAGTAAATTAAATTAAATATTTCTTCAAATTTGAATTTATTAACAATATTAAAATTGTAAATAATTTTGTAATTTAATATGATATATATATATAATAAAATTAATTATTATAAGTTTTAGAAAAAATTATAATGAAATATTTATTTTTTATCTACATAATATTTTTTAATATAATAATAACATTTACTAATTATCTTAAACTTATAATAATAACAGATAATTAAAATAAGTATTTTAATGGAGAATTTATAAACTCCCCACTAATATTTTATATTTTTATGGGGAATGTCAATTCTCCCCACTAATGTATTATATTTTCAGTGGCGAAAGTTTCCCCATAAATATTTTAAAATTTGTGGCGAAATTAGGAACTCCCCACAAATATATAAAATTTTGTGGCGAAATATGTTAGTCCCCACAAATATATAAAATTTTGTGGCGAAATATTTTACCCTCCACAAATATGTATTATTTCGTGGCGAATTTATAAATCCCCATAAATTTATTATTTTTAGTGGGGAAATATATTTTCCCACTATTTTTTCCCCACAAGAAGGCAACTTTCTTGTAGTGGTTAAAGATAAGTATATTTTTATTTATTTAAAAAAAATGTAACTTCATATAAATTAAAAATGTATTTATAGTTAATTAACTAGTGCTAGTTTGAGTGGTTAAGAGCCTCAAATCGGTTAACTTAGATTTTGAGTTTGAATCCTAATGTAGGCAAAAAGTTTTAAACCAATCGAGAAATTGTAACATTTCGTTTTTCCTTGTAAGATTGAAATTATTATTATTATTATTATTATTATTATTATTATTATGCTAAAATGTAATTTCACCATTTATCCCTAACTCCATCGAAATTTTTATATATATTGAGTATAACACCCTATTTTAACCCTATTTTTCTTTTACCATCAAAGAAGCCGCCAAGTCTCTCTAATCTAGGTACTAGTTTTTATATAATTTCTCAATTAAGGTGTCATGGCTTTAACTTGCTCTTTCGATTCAAGGTTCACCATTATCAATATTTTCTTCTTTATGTGAGTAATTTTATTTAATTATAGATTTTCAATTGGTTGATAAAACAAAAAAATATCTAGGAACTAATTTCATTGGTTTAAGATATGCACTATTCAATTTGTTTTGCTTTTTCTCTTTAAACTATAATATAAAGTAGATTAATTATTTCAATTTTAAATAAATTGTGAACCATTACAATGAATTTTAAGGAAAATTTTTATATATTTTAATTATGGTGTTAAATTTTTAATTCTTTTGGTATTTGGACAATTATTCACATTCTCTTTAATCTTTAACCAATGTAAATTGTTTTTTAGGGGTATTTAGTTTGTATATCTTCTTTTATGAGTATATAAAGTAATGCTTGAGTATACAAATTATTTAAGATTCGATGATCAATAAGAAGATAGGCTAAAACGAGTTAGCTGATTGGTTAGACTTGCAATTGGGATAATAGATGTAAGTGGTTAATTAAATATATAGTATGTGTGCTTGTATGTTTGGGTGTTGTATTTGACTTGGTATAATAATTGCTTATTGATTTGATTTATATGTTTTGTTGTGCGGAATTAATGAAAGATAAATAAACAAGCAATCGAAAAACACAAATTTACGTGGTTCACCAATGTTGTGTTGGCAAGTCCACGGGCAGATGGAGAATAGTATTATTAGGAGGCGAAAAATCAGATTACAATGATTAGGTTTATATAATGGGGTATTTATAATACCCAATCTAACCTAATCCAACTAGGAACCCATGATCTGAATCCAACTAGGAACCCATGATCCCAATCCAACTAGGAATCTGAAAACCAATACTACTCCGAATAGGAAACAAGATATACTTATTCAAGGCATTATGATAAATCTGCACCTTGACTTGAATCCTCTTGAAAACATAACAGATGCACCCATGATAATGCCAAATGAACAGACTTCTCCCTCTGCCTCAGAGTCGCCCCCACAGGGCAACTAATAATCTCTGACATTTAGCAAGTCCAAACAGTGTTGGAACTTGCTTTGTGGAACAGGCTTGGTAAACATGTCAGCCGGATTGTCAGTAGTGCCTACCTTCTTCACCTTGACCCTCTTCTCACTTCTCAGAAAATGATACCTCACACTATAGCCTGATCATGATGTTGACCAAGATCACTAACCAGTCCTTTAAGCCAAATCCCCTCCTTAGCAGCTTCAGACAGTGTCATATACTCTACTTCCGTAGTAGACAAAGTCATTGTAGGTTGCAAAGTAGCTTTCCAACTGACAACCGAACCGCCAATACTGAAAACATAACCAGTCATAGATTTTCTGCTGTCAACATCTCCAGCATAATCAGAGTCTGAAAAACCTGTCACCAAACACTATGTATCACCTTTATAAATGAGACCAACGCCAGATGTACCTTTTAGGTACCGAAAGATCCTCTTCACAACTTGCCAATGCTCCTTGCCAGGTTCACCCATAAACCTGCTAACAACATTAACAGACTGTGCAAGATCAGGTCTTGTGCAGACCATTGCATACATCAAGCTTCCTACTACACTAGCATAGGGAACTCGAGACATGTACTCCTTTTCTTCAGCAAACTTAGGTGCAATAGCAATAGACAGATGTGCACTTGCAGCACTAGGAGTATTTATGGGCTTTGCGGTAGACATGCCAAATCTTGACAAGATCTTATGAATATAGCCCTTCTGTGATAGAAAAAGTTTCCTTTTGCTTTTGTCCCTATAAATCTCTATTCCCAGAATTTTTCAAGCTGCACCCAAATCCTTCGTCTCAAACTCTGCGCTTAAAAGACCCTTCAACTTCTAAATGTCTTGCTTCTTCCTTGCAGCTATCAACATGTCATCTACATACAACACCAGATAGATAAAAGACTCATCTTCCAGTTTATTGTAATAGACACAACAATCATATGAGCTCTTAGTGTAGCCTAGCTGCATCAGGTAGCTGTCAAACCTCTTGTACCACTACATGGGAGACTGCTTAAGTCCATACAAGGACTTCTTCAACTTGAAAAAATAATTATCCTTCCCAGGAATCTGGAAACCATCTGGTTGGATCATGTAGATCTCGTCCTCCAAATCTCCATGCAGAAAGGCTGTCTTTACATCTAGTTGCTCAAGCTCCAAATCCTGATGTGTAACTATATCTAGCAACACTCTAATAAAGGTGTGTCTGACTACTGGTGAGAATATCTCATTATAATCCACTCCCTCTCTTTGATTGAAACCTCTAGCAACAACCCTAGCCTTATACTTGACTCTCTCTGCAAGTGATATCCCTTCCTTCATCTTGAGAACCCACTTATAAGTAATAATCTTTCTCCGTGGAGGTATTATGACTAAATCCCATGTGTGATTCTTATAAAGGGATTCCATCTTATCTCCTATAGCAGCAAGCCATTTCTCAGAATAGGTGCCTGAAACAGCTTCTTGGTAAGTTGATGGTTCACGAGTGTCCACCTCTTCAGCAACATATCACTACAAGAAAACAGATTTATTGTGGGGAAAATTTTCCCCACAAAATATCAAAATTTCGCCACTAAAACCCTTTTGTGGCGAAAAATATTTCACCACATGATCGCCACTGTTAGAGCGACGTTAAAGGTAAGTTTGGCGAAATTTTGGTTCGCCACAATAGATACACATCTGTGGGGAAATCCCAATTCGCCATAAAATGTATCCTTTTCTGTGGCGAACTCAAAACTCGCAACAAAATGTTTTCTTTTCTGTGGCGATTATTTATCCCCACTAATCTTACTACTATTCTATGGGGAAATATCTATATCCCCACAAATTCACAAAAAAATGTGGGGAGATTTTAATATCCCCACAAATAATATGTAGCTTTTTGTGGGGAAGTTTTCCCCACAAATATACACTTTTGTATGGGAAAAATGTTTATATCCCCAAATAATAGGTAATACTTTTTTAATTAATTTTGGATTGAAGAGAACTCTTATGTATATATATATATTAAATAAAAGAGCAATGACCATTATGAAAATGGTATGAGTAAAAACATACTATTTTAGAACTGTAAGCCTACTTGCACATATAAAAACAGAAACATAGAGAGAG